>NW_009647846.1:1878548-1884036 GCF_000708025.1 Charadrius vociferus
CTACAAGCTGCACCGCCTCATCGAGAAGAAGAGGCGCGACAGGATCAACGAGTGCATCGCCCAGCTGAAGGACCTGCTGCCCGAGCACCTCAAGCTGACGGTACGCACCACCGCCCGCGCTCTGCCTCTTATTTCAGTGGGGATTCGGGGGGTTGGAGTTGTTGGGTGGTTTTTTCCTTCCCCCCCCCAGCTTTTTCTTTTCTTTGCTCCCCCTTGTGCCCCCTGCCCCGTGGTTGGGCTCGGGAGCGCATCCCAAACTTTCCCGGGAGCGGAGTCCCCGAGTGGCTTGGGGAGATGAGGGGCTCACCCCCCCACACCTCCCCCTACCAGGTCCCCCTGGGCTAAGGTCACGATGACGGCAGGAACAGATCAATAAAATACTTCTCTTTGAGCTGTGCAGCGGCACCGAAAATCCCCGTAAGATTCCCCGATAGCCGTTTTCTGCAGCCTGCTGTTAAATTTGTTTTCAGGGAATGTTGTGGTTCGTAGTCCTGTGCTGTTGAGGATCAAGGCTCTGCCTTTAAGCCTTTTCTCCAAACCGCGTCGGTGCTTCCGCTGTTACTCGGCAAACGTTGGCAGTCCCGCCGGGCTCCTGCGTGCGTGGCCGACCCCACGGCAGACGCCAACCTGTCCCTTTGCTTTCAGACTCTGGGTCACCTGGAGAAGGCTGTGGTTCTCGAGCTCACCTTGAAGCATGTGAAAGCCCTGACCAATCTCATTGAGCAGCAGCAGCAGAAAATAATTGCTTTGCAGAATGGTTTACAAGCGGGTGAGTATTCAAATCGTGTCGTGTGAGAACCTGCGTGCGCTTGATGGACTTTCTCTCGGAGTCTTTGAAATGCAGTTGTGACACTTCGTTCCGAGGAGGGAGGAGGCAGGAGTCCTTGCCTTTAATCGCCGTCGTTTTCTCTTGCTTTGCTTATGAGCTTTTGCAAAAAAAGATGCGTTTCTCACTGTGGTCGATGTAGAGTGCCCTGTGGAGGTGTTTTGAAATTAAATTGGATTTTAAGTAGTTTTATTTAAAGCCCAGGTTTGCTGGGAGGTTCTCTCCAAAGCCGTTCGAATCTTTCCGTTTGTGTTCATGAGCTTTGGCTCAAACCCAGTTCCGTTTGTTTGAGTTTGTTTGTTTGTTTTCTGAAAATGCATACAAATCTGCTTTTTATACACACCTTTTTTAGGTCTCTTTGTAAACGGGCTGGCCTGTGTTCTGCAGGCAGAGAGGGGACCCGGTGCATCAGCACATCACGCTTTAGATGTACTTCCTCCTTCTGTTTTCACATGTGGCACTCACGTGAATCTGATAAAGTAAAATTTAGTTTTTCTGAAGAGCCTTCCACGGCTCTGACAGCCACAGGGAGTGCAATAGAGCTTTAAGCTGAAGCAAAACCGCCCGAGGTTGGCGGAGCTGCTGGGGGTAGACGTGCGCCAGGAGGTCTCTGCCCGGAGGTGGGGGTGAGGAGCCGACTGCCTTCCCCGGGGTGTTCCCTGCAGAAGGCACCGGCCTGACTCACTCCTTCGCCCCCTCCTTCAGCACCTGTTGAAGGTGGCGTATACGGTAAATACAGAACTAAAAAAAAAAAGTTTAAAGTTACTACGTAAAAGCAGACAGAGGGATGTTGAAATAAAAGCGCACGCTTAGGCAGAAATCGGGGGAACGTCTGCAAAATTCGGGTTGCCCATGGAGTTCACCTCTCCAGCTGGGCTGTAACCAGAGTTTGGTATCGCCTCCAGTCCCCCTCGAAGATGGTAACGGAACTATTTAGCACGTTGTTAATTTTTAATTTCTTTCTGTTAATGTTTCCTCAGGTGACCTGTCATCAAGAAACCTCGACTCCAGCCAGGAAATGTTTCGATCCGGTTTCCAGATGTGTGCCAAGGAAATGCTGCAATACCTGGCGAAGCACGAGAACGGCAAGGACCTGAAGTCGTCCCAGCTGGTCAGCCATCTGCACCGAATGGCCTCCGAGGTGCTCCAGGGCGGAGCCGGCCGCAAGCCTGGAGACATCCCTCCTAAAATGGTGGACTTGAAAGAGAAACCCGTCTCCTTGACCAAAGCGGCGGAGGGCCACGGGAAAAACTGCGTGCCCGTGATCCAGAGGACATTTGCTCACTCCAGCGGGGAGCAGAGCGGCAGCGACACGGACACGGACAGCGGGTACGGGGGAGAGCTGGAAAAAAGTGACTCCAAATCCGAACAGCAGTATTTCAAAAAGGATACCGAACTCAAGTACGCCGTCCAGGAGAGAATAAGCTCTATTAAGCAGGAGACTGAGGACCCGCCGGCCAAAAGGAGCAGGCTGGAGTCGCCGGAGGCCGAGGGCCCTTTTGGCAGCGACATGATGGGCTCCTCCAGCAGCTTCCTGGGCCCCCACGCGCACCAGCCCCCCCTGTGCCTGCCTTTCTATTTGATCCCGCCGTCCGCAACAGCCTATCTGCCCATGCTGGAGAAGTGCTGGTACCCGGCGTCCGTTCCCGTCCTGTACCCCAGCCTCCCGGCCTCCGCCGCGGCGCTGACGGGCTTCATGAACCCCGATAAAATCTCCCCACCTCTGCTGATGCCCCAGAGACTCCCTTCTCCCGTCCCGGCCCATTCCCCTATCGACTCCTCGGCTCTGCTTCAGGCTTTGAAGCAAATTCCTCCTTTGAACTTGGAAACCAAAGACTAAGCGCAGTGTGACTTTTTTTTTTTTCCTTTTTTTTTTTTTAAGTTTGAGACTGTTTCACTTTTATATATTGGCTGGACTGCGGTGTGGGGATAAGGTTCACTGCGCGTAGGAAGCGAAATCCCCTTTTCTCTGACTTGTCAGGTAGCTTGGAGAAGGATGAAGGATGCGCCCAGGTTAGCGATTCAGAACTACTTCCAAAAGAAACAAACAAACAAACAAACAAAAAACAACAAAAGAGGTTTTTCTGCTTTACCCCTTACCTTCCTCCCTCTCTGCGTCTACAGAACAACCGTTGACTCGGTCAGCTGCGACTATATTGCAAAGCTGTGAAAAAATAGTCCATTAGGCAAACTTGGCTTTAGGGTCTGTGACTATAAAAATACGGTACTTCTCATAAGGGCTTTTAAGGCAACGGCCCCACTGCCGGCAGTTTGAGCTGAACTGATTTCGGTGCCCCATCAGTCGCCGGTGTCCGAGCGACGGGCGCGGTGGTGGTGGCAATGCCACCGACAGCGTTAGGAGGAGCAGAGCGGCGGTCACTGCTTGGTCGTGCACAGTCAGGTAGACTTAAGACGGGTTTCTCTCCACACCTTTGCTGATATATATATATATATATATATATTTTAAGAAATAAAACGTAGATGCTGCTTGGAAGCTTTACATGGCGTACATCTAATAAATAAATTAACACGCGCCCCTTCCTGTAACTTGAGCTGCTAGTTTGGGCCGGGTAGGGGAGAAAATTTTCGGGAGCGCCGGCGGCGGGGGCCCAGCCGGTGACGTCCCGGCGCGCGGCGAGTCGAGAGCTCCGTGCAAGAGGGAGCAATTCAGCCGGAGCGGACGGCACGATGCCCGCTGAATACGCCCCTGTCAGTGCCTTTGAAAAATGACAAGGCTGGGATTTTCAAAGGAGTCTAATCCCGGTGGGGTTTGAGCATCTGAATTCCGTAGTCTCCTTGGCAAACCCTGGCCCACATTACTGTATTAAGTAAAGAGGGTTCGGGTGCTGACACTTGTCCCATTAAACGGCGAGGGTCTTTCTCCGCAGAGGAACACCGTGTCCAATTTGGCTCTTTTTTTAATGAAAAAAAAAAAAGAAAAAAAGAAAACTTCACTGCAAAACGCAGTGCTGGGTTTTGGTTTTGCGTTTTGTTTTTTTTTTTCTTACTGGTTTTGAGAACTCGTTTCCAGAAACCCCGTTGTATGGATTTTCATTTCGCCCTCCCATTGCACCAGCTGTTGAGATGCACTATGCTTGATTGCAGATTGTGTTCTAACGTTTATTTTGTTGTTGGTTTTTGTTTTTTTGGTATACAGTTGTTGCCTTTATTTGTAAAATCCTGTTATAAATATATATATTATATAAATATATTAAAAGGTAAAGCGTTTCAGATGTCTATTATTTGTATAACTACTTGAGCATAAAGAAGTGAGAAATATGAATGTATTCTTGTTTCTGGGTTGTCTTTTTTTTTGAAGAGAAGAATTTTTTTGTTTTTCTCTAGGGAGAGGTACAGTGTTTATATTTTGGAGCCTTCTTCAAGGTGGGATATTGTACATATTTTTATCTTGAGTAAATGTTAAGTAGTTGTTTAAAAATACTTAATAAAATAATTCTTTTCCTGTGGAAGATAAGGGTTTGCCTCCTGTGCTTGTAAATATTTGAGCAGGGTGATTTCGTGTGGTCCGAGGCAGCAGCCGAAGAAAAAGTGGGGGGAGCGGGGCTCCCCAGCACCTCCAGTGCCGCCAGTGCCCGCAGGCAGCTCAGGGTCCCCTTACCCGTGTCCCCAGGGGAGATTATTTTGACGCCTTCGACACCTTCAGGGATTTTTCTCCTTCCCGATCCGAGAGGTGCCCGGAGAGCCCGGCTGGCTTTTCTGCTTTCTCCTTATTTCACTTTGTGCTCTCCGGTTTGGTTTTTTGGCTCATCGGCCCCAGGCTGAGCGGGGAGGAGGAGGAGGCAGCCCCTTGCTGTGGAGGACGCATCTTCTCTGCAGGCTTTGCCCATCACCTGGGGGCAAAATGGGTTTTTTACGACCTGCGGGCGAAGCGGGGCTCTGGCCTGTGAGGGGTGGGCTGGAGGACTCGCTTTCCCGACGGCGCTGCCTACGCGGGGATGGGGCACGGGCACTTCTGCGGCATATCTGAGATCTTCTCAATGCAGATGGATCCCAAAACGTGGTGATGGGTGGGATGTGCTGTTCTGTCCAGGCTGCATCATCTCAGGGACCCGCAGGTGCCCGGGGAGCGTCCGCCGTTAGACTCGGGTTAGCCTCCGCTTAAAGTAACACTAGCTAAAGTAATGGTAGACAAAAATACAGGGCTGCTCGCACTAATTTATGTGGGGCCTCCATACCTCCTGACGTTTATGCTGTGTTTGTTTTAATTAGGGCTAAATATTGATCTCGCTGAAGAGGACTGTAAGTAACCCCATTTTGGGGACAGCATTTGGTGCACGTTTGCGGCCTCGTTAACGGCCGGGTTTCTGGCTCGTTTCCACGACTCTCGCTCCCCTTCGGTCTCCGTCTTCTGACCCACCTTGTCAGATGGTGGGAGGACTCCCAGCAGCTCCAGATCCTCAGTCATGTGGGGGAAAAAAAAAAAAAATGAAAAAAAAAAAAAAGAGGAAGAGATAATGTTTACCCAGGAAGCGAAGGCTAATTATGGGCTGGGGATAATGTCCGCGTGCCCCACCGCCGTCCCACTCCAGCGTCGCTCAGTCCCGGTGCGGAGCGGCGCGGGGGCACGGCGGGAGGGATGGTCGGCGATGGATGGAGGGGGGCCGAGCCCCGGCAGGGTGCCAGGCGGGGGGGGGAGGGATG
>NW_009647846.1:1884083-1887689 GCF_000708025.1 Charadrius vociferus
CGTGCCGTGCCGTGCCGGCGGGGTGTGCTGAGTTCCCGGGACTTGTTTTCATGGTCTCACCCAGCTCTGACCTGCCTCAAATGTTGACACAATGTCACGTTTCCGACTGCAGTCTTTCATGTGCAGCCGGAGGCTAAATACGGCTGCTGGTTCCTGGAAAAAGACGTGCCTGGCACCCTTTCAGCAGAAACCCGATCCCCATGCAGGCTTGGCACAACAGCTGAATAACATGGCAATAACTCTTTCAGCAGCGTTTCAACCCATAAATAGGGCTTCCCGAGCGACTCCTTGAAGTCAGGCAAGGAGGATACACAGATATTTTTTTTTTTTTTTTTTCAGAAAAAAAGCAAAGAAATAAAGCCCGAGCGCGGTGAAAAGCCAGTTCGAGGAGGCGGCCCGGTGCGGAGCAGATCAAAGGAGAGCGTGGAGATGCTGAGCGTGGTTTGGTTAACACGAGCGCAGGATTGCCTCAAAAGGAAAGAAATGCTCTTGAATTTTTTAATGTCTCGGTCCCGTTTTATACCAGCCCTGTGGAGGTAGGAGAAGAGCCTTCCTGAAAGCGCGGGCCCTTCCTCACCCCGGTGAGGACACAGAGACACATAATTTTAGCCTTTCACCACCTGTTTGGAAAGCTCCTATAGCCAAGTGCTATGGGACTGGATGGTTTTTACAGGCATGTACCCCGGGAGCTGCTTATTTGCATTATGCATGGACCAGGGCCTAAAATAATCTGCAGTGACGCACATTTTTTGCTGTGATTTTTTTTTTCTCTCTTTCTTTTTTTTTTCTCTCTCTTTTCTTTTCCAGGACTCCCTTTTTCTGAACGTGCCGTGACTTTGGAGGACCACGCACAGCAGTTAACCACCTCCCCCCCCACACACACGCACGCCCCCCCGGGGGGTCCCCGAATCAGCACATCCGCCTGCAGACACCCCGGCCGGGGGGCAGCGCTCCCCCCGGCCCCGACACGGGCTCGGCCTCGGCGGGGAGAAGTGCCCTTCTGCTCTGCCCCTGGCTCTCATCCGCAAAGCGTGTAGCTGCAAGTGCCGCGTGTTTACAAATGCAGGCATTGCAAGATCCCTTGAACTGTGTCCTAGTACAAAAGAGGCTTTGAAACAAGAAACACGTTGTCATGGCATGTTCCAGGCCAGCACCACCAGACTGAACCAGATAATTGCTGTTTCTGCTTTAGCTGCTTCATCGTGGAGAGAAAAAAAAAAAAAAAAAAAAAAAAAGCAGCAGGTCTTGAGCGAGTCTATTTTATTTTATTTTATTTTTCCTCTTTAGACATTTGGTGCGATGCTGGGGATGGAAGGAGAGGGTCAGGGACACCCGGGCAGGTGGGGGCAGAGGTGGGATGTGCGCAGCTGCGTACCGCTGCGCGGGGCCGGAGGTGAAATTATTCTGCTGGGTTCAGGTCGCGTAACCATCGCTGGCGGAGCCAGTGACACTGCCCCCCGCTACGCCACACGGGGTATTCATGGTTTCTAACCCTGACTCATGGCGTGCCGCCGGAGCCAGGAGATGGGGGTTCTCCCAGCTCTTCCCCCTCCCCTCCCTATGCTCCAGACCTTTCCCACCGCCCTTCTCCGGGCACTTCATGGCACTTGAGAAATTTCCAAATACCTCCCGGTGGCAGCCGGCCAGGTAAACACTGCTAATTGGCCCCTACATTGAATACGTCCGTTCCCCCCCCGGCCCCGGGCTCGACGGCCGGGCAGGCAGTGACTCCGCACCGTTAGAAAGGGTGGGCGCGATGGAGGGCAGCGGGAAGGGGGCGCCCACGCTCCCTGGGCACCACGCTCCCTCGCCGAGCTTTTAAGAAATAGAGGGTAATATTTCTACCCAGAGTTTTGAAATAATTTATTTCTTATACATTTCGCTTTCTGCCGGGTGTGTTTTTGCTCCGGGCACGTTACCCCGTGGAGTCAACTATTCCCATTACACCCAGTGCCTTCAGAAACAGCAAAACAGTAAAGCTCTGGCCGGGAAGGGCTTTTCACCGCGTGTGCCTCGTTAGAGACTGCAAATCCGGGGAAGGCTGGGTGACACCACACAGCTGGGGGAACACACAGCCGTTTGGGACTAGTTTGCAAGAAGCAATGCCAAGGAATGCCCGAAAATAATGAGGCAGATCCCCATCTCCTCTTGTGTGTGGTGCCGCCCTCGGGAAAACGGGACCTGAGCAAGGTCTGTGCCGGGCTGGTTGCTCCCGGTCTCCTCGAACCCAACTTGTTCCACCCACACGGAGCTGCAATCCCGCCTGGGAGTTGAGCTGCCGGCAGTGCTGCGGCATGGCCGGGTTACGGCACGTCTGGTTAAGGCAGGTCGGTGTGTGCCGCGGGATGCCGGACCCTCGGCCGGCTCAGCGCTGTCCCGTGCCCACGCGTGTCCGTCCATCTCCGTGCCGGGCTGCGGCCGGGGATCGCCACTCTGCGGGGCAGAAACTGCTGACGGGGCAGAGCTGGGTCAGCCCTCTGCAGCTCTGGGCTCGTCCCCAGAGGTCCATGTTATCTACTCGCCCGACCTCTGCTTTTTATTCCATCACCCCGGGCGGGACGCCTCGTTATTGTTTTCTGAACAACAGCTCAGGCCAAAAAAACGGTGGCAGCGGTCTGTCCTCACCGGAGCTGTCCCACAAGAAGGAATAATTAGCTTTCTCTGCAATAAAGCTTTATCTCTCCTTCAGCCCATGGTGCTGCTGGAAGTACTGCAACGTTCCCTTCTCCCGCGCGGGGCTCTCCCGGCAGCCTCGCTGCGTGCCTCCTTTCAGTTTGCCTAGAAAAAAAAAGGCAAAGATATATTCTGCTTTGAAACTACTGATGAATATGCAAACAGTTAGGCCTGAAATATTACTTATCCTTGTCACGGGGTATGCACGGAGTTCGTATTTGCACTTTTGCTGGAGGATGTATACGACGCGAATGTGGAGCTGAGCAGCTTATGGAAGATTTAACTCTTATTTCTATTCTTGACGCCGAATCATTAATAAGGTTATGCCCATGTTCAGGGCCTTTCCCCACGCTCTCTGCCTGCTGCAGCGGGGGTTTGGAAACCTGCCGGCAGAGTTTTACTTCAGCCATCGATTGGTGCGCGGCGGGGGGTAATATTTCATCCCGAATGGAAGCCGCCGCCGATGATTATCGCATGGTATTAGCACATGTCATTGTGAAACTGGTGTGATTTGAGATGAAATGTGACCTATGGGCATAGGCAACCACGTTCTAATGTATTCTGGCTGCATCACGCTGTACGGGTAACGCCGGGGCCTGATGATCTATTACTGTTGCCGGTACCACGCTGATTAAAAACCCCGGCTCGCTCCTGCTCCCATTGAAATCGGTGGGAGGGCTGTCATTGCCTTCAGCGAGCGCTGGACCGGCTCCAGAGTCGGCTTCACAGTGCGCGTTATTCCATAGGATTAAAGAGGCACAGGGAGTGGGATTCCTCTCCCTCGTTGATCTCTTTCGCCTCCACGTTTGCCGGGACACGAGGTTTCGGACTGACCTGCTGTGGGTGTCCACCCCAGGGAGGAGACGAGCGGTGTTTTCGCCGCCGCGGCTGCAACAGCCGTATGAGCGGTGGCCAAAATATCACGCTCCCAAA
>NW_009647846.1:1888008-1896117 GCF_000708025.1 Charadrius vociferus
AGCGTGGATCCCGGGGCCCGTCCCATCCCTGTCCCCGTCGGCCGAGCCCTGGGGTGGAGGATGACTCAGGGCCCCGTGCAGGAAGGGCTGCGGAGGGAGGGGGCGGCAGTGACCCCCCCCCAGCGCTGCTGGGGAACTGAAGCAATCTGTTTATCATGGAAAAACTGCTCTTTGCGGCAATTCAAATGGAAACTTCCCAGAATGACTGTTGCAGAGCTTTCCCCTTGAATCACCGTGCCTCCGAAGAGCCGCTTTCTAAGACGATGCCCTCGGGAAAGCTGTCATCAGCCGTGGCCGCGCCGCCATGGCTCCCTCCCCGCAGCACGGCCCGTCTCGGCCTCTCCTCAGACCCGTTTCTATCAGAGCATCTCTGCTGGGTTCGGCCGGATGGCCGTGTCCGATGAGCAAAAGCAGGTCCAGGAGTGCAGGAGCCCCTGAAGGGCACGGGTGGGGGCTAAGCTTGGGGGCCGAGCCCATCTTTTGGTCTGCAGACCACAGCAGGGGCTTTCCCCAGGAGGGACAGGTAAGTCACCGCCAGCACCTGCGGTGTCCCATGAGCGGCACTGCTTGGTTTTGGAGGGTTAAAGGCCAGAGGAGGCTGGTCGGCCCCACCGCTCCACGCCGGGTGCTGGAAGGCTCTAGGAGCGATGGACACCACGCTCACTCCAATGTGGGGACCACCCCGGGGTGGAGGCCGTAACAGCAGCACCCACTGCCATCTCGCCAAGGCCATTTGCCTGGTTTCCCTGCCCGCTGGCTGCCTGTCACCCTTCCCATGGTTTAAATGAGTGTCCAAAGGTCATGGAGAATTCAGCCTCTGCCCGGCGGCTCACGTAGACGAATGAATAAGGAGTGAGTGTGCGACCCCTGACTCAATCCGCTCCCGCCTGCAGACCCGCCGGGCTCTTTGCATCCTGTGCTGACACGGCCGCTGCAAAACCCATGCCGGCGGAGCGCATGGAGCACCTGCATCGCCCGCCGTGCCATGCCCGCAGCCCGCATGCTTTGCAGGAGACTACCCTGCATACGGCTCCCGAGGGATGCTCCTGGGCAGCCGGGGTGGCCCATCCCTTGCAGAGGGCAGGGAGCAGGCAGGGAGCGGGCAGGGCAGCAGGCAGGGCAGCGGGCAGGGCGGCAGGCACACTGCCTCTGCCGCGAGGCGTTTCCGAGCCAGCATAACCACAGCTGCGTGTCAAGCCCTGAGTCGTCAGCCTCGCAGATTGGGAAGAGATACGAAGGAGCCGGGTGTCGCAAGGGGTGGGCGGCCACGGAGCCGGGCAGGGGGCAGCGAGGGAGGGCAGGTTACGGCTCCCCAGTGATCCCCACTGCCACCCTCGGAGCAAAGCTGCCAGGGATTTTGCTGCATTTATTCCCCCCCCAGTGCTCATCCCCATAGTAACAGCGCAGCCCGGCACTGCAGCGCTCGGTGACATCCCTGGTCCCCAGGTGGGAACCGAGGACCTGCAAGACCCCAACACCTCACTGGGGCACACAAACCTGGGGATGATTTTCCTGCATGTCAAGTTTTCCCTGTCTCTCCGCAGCCCTGGAAAAGCAACCAAGAGCTGCCGGGTGAGGGGATGGCACAGCCGGGCAGGCATGGGGCTGGCCAGGACCTGGCAGGAGCTCGCCCAGGGCGAGGGATGGCTGGTGGCGGAGGCTTGTCCCCAGGGCTGGTGGCAGATGCTTGTCCCCGGTGCCCGCAGCAAGTGGTCACACGCCGGGGCTCGCGGGGCACGCTGGTGCGAGTGCCGTGCCGGCGGTCACCTGGGCACCTCCTCCAGCAGAGCCAGGCACTGCCACGCGTGTGCCGAGGACGAGCCCCGGCTGCTGCGTGCTGGTGAGGCATTAACCACAGAGGGGTTTTCCAGCTGCAGCCCGGCTCTGGCAAACACCTGGGCACTTGAGGTCAGGAGGTATTTGCAACACAAGCTTTTAGAACCCAGGAGTGAGGCAAAGGTGTGTGGTGTTTTTTTTTTAAGGAGACCGGTGAGGCTGAGATCTCTGTGCAGATCCTGGAGCCGCTTGGAAGATGAGTCAAAGGATTCCTGAAACGATTACGGCTGGGAGGTCCCGCAGCACCGACACATCCACCGTCAGCAGCGCTGCTGGGCTCCCTCGGCCAGCTGCTCGTGCTTTCCATTTAATAAGACATATTAGGCAATTTCCATTAAAAATGTTTATGGGAATATATAAATATTCACTTATAGAGAACTTGCCTGGCCCTTTGTGCACAGAGCGGTGGAGAGAGTGACTTGAATTGTTATAAATCTATCAAGAAAGCTTGAGATGGAGCACGCCGCACAGTGAGGAGATGGATGTCCTGGAGCCCCCACGGGGACTGAGATCCTCCCGTCCCGGTGCCTGGAGGACCTCGCTTAGCGGTCACCCTGTCGAGCAGGACAGGGCCACCGCGGGACCTGCGCCACGTCCCTCAGCGCCCAGCCGCAGGCCGGGTGGGCTGGGTTTTCCCTCGTGTGATTTCCCAATGGCCACAGGACGAGCGTGCACAGACCTGATCTGGATTAAATCAAAGGAATTTTTTTTTTTTCATTTGCTGTCTTACGCGCTGACCACCAAACCACATCCTTCGAGCCTGAGACCAGCACAGTGAAACAAAAACTAGGCCAGGGCTTTTTGCACTTTTTTTTTTCTTTCTTTTTTTTCCCTTAGTGCATCATTTGGGTGCAAAGCTGGCGCACACCTCTCCTCCAGCCCCTCTGCTCCCCAGTGCATCCCCACGGGTTGGCCCCCTCCCAGAGCAGCCCGGCGTCTCCCCCACTCCGATTACCCCGAGCGAATCACTTGCAGCTCCACGTGAAACCTGGGAACTATCCAGATTATACCCACCCAGCGCAGCGTCAGTGCGGAGCAAATATAGAGGAATAATAAGTATTGACGTCGTGGCGGGTCATGTTGTCAGGACCTAACAAGACGCAACGTGGGGATTGTGCTTAGCTCCCACCCGACTGCATTAAGCAGGTGAGAGTTTTACAGTCTGACCATGAGGATGGAGCAAACCGGAGGGGACCCATTGGCAAAGAGCCCCCAGTTGCCAGCAGGAGCGGCAGTCGCAGCGTGACACCAGTCCCCGGGCAGCATCTCGAGAGCAGGGCTTGCATCAGTCGCGATCTGCCTGCATAGGGAAGTTCTCACGTTTATAGAACAGAGAGCAGCTTTATTGTTTTATTTTGCAAACCAAAACCAGCCGGGAGTTTCTGAAGTGTCTGCCATCCCCGCAGAGAGCTGTTTAGTCATGCCTGGTGTGTATGCATGTGAGACAGAGTGTAGGGGAGGGAGTCTCTAGGACTTTGCAAAGATTAAAGATTTATGCTGACCCTTGAATCTGATCCAAGGCTACTAATCTGCCCTGATCCTATCGTCTGCTCAGGGTGGATCTATTTCACTTTCCTTTATGGCACTCCTGACTCACTCCACTCCCACTCCAGGCCAGCCCAGTGGGAATGGGAAGCACTACCACATATTTGTTTGGGTTTGCATTTAAAGCTCTGGACCTGTAGTGGGTGCAGCTCATAAAGGAAACCGGTGTGGATAAGATATGGGTGAGCTGAATGCTTGGAAACCACTCCCAAACACAAGCTGAAGTGGTTTGAAATCAAGGTGGAGTGATGTACAGGAGGCACAATACTTGGCAGCTACGCCCAACGTGTGAGAAAGACGTTTAAATCCAAGGTGGGAAGGTAGGCAGGGCATCCGACCTGCTTCCGAGGGAGACAGCTCGCTGCCTTGCGGGGTCTGCGATGCTACGTATAACCTCTCCAGCAGAGAACCGGGTACCCACGACCCCATCTGCCCACTCACCCTCTCCTGCTCTGCTCTTGGCACCCCTGTGAGACCTCCGGGGGCCTGTGGGGACCCGTGCCGGGGGTACTGCTCGTGCCCTGGCATCACTCCGCCTGGGAAACAGTTGCTTGTGCTCCATCGCCCCGTGCTGAAATGCTCCCGATGGCTGCTGGAGAGTTACTGTGAAAAACAAAGTGCAGAAGAAAATACAAAGCTGATTTTGTTGAAGGCAAAATTAATCTCCTCTGCCTTTGAAAAAAAAAAAAAAAAAAGGAGTGGTGGTAAGAGAAATAGGAGCTTCCCGTCCCCCTCTCGCCCCCGGCTCTCCTGTGCCTCAGCCACACGTGTCAGACGGTCTGGAGGAAGGCTGGGGATGCCAGCGCAGCCCGGCCCGCGTGCCAGCCGCACCGGCAGGGATAACACCCGCCCGGGTACCGCCGGCGGCACCGGAGCCACGGGCATGCAAGCAAACCGTATCGGTCATACAGACCTGGCCTGTGGCTGAACTGACCAGGAGACGAAGAGTGTGGTGTATCCTATTTCAGATCCCCTGGGACATCCTGTTCTCCTGATAACCGATGATATGTAAATATAGCAAATGCGAAGCGAGGCACTTTCCTACCATGCCTGGCTCGGGCTGCATATAGAAAGGGGCTGAAACCTAGCAGCGCCGTTGGAAACACCCATCTGCAACTGCGAAAGAGGCATCATGCTTTATTTTTAGTTTAAAATGAAGTTCCTGTTTGTAAGGCCAGAAGGGTTACAGGAAAAAAAATGATGAAGCGGGATCATTTACTGCTATTTTTCTTTTCACGTGTCCTTCCTTCCTTCCTCCCTCCTGAGAAATAGGATGTAGCACATCGTTATTCCAGGCTGCAGTATTCGCTCAGAGGAACGCTGGTTCCTGCTCCCTCTGAGGAGGCCCATTGCGCCTTGTGCAACAAAAGCCACCGCTCTCCCCACCACGCCAATTACCCTTGATTTCTAGTTGCTACATGAAGGTGCTTATCTCATGTAAATGAAACAGCCGCCTCTCTTCGCACTGACTCGCACTTCCTTTCAGCGCTCTTTCATCAGAGTTTTGGGCTGCCCCTGCCAGCCGGGGTGATGGGCAGGTCAGGCAGCGGGACCGGGCATCCTCCCACCGCCCGCATCCCCCTCCGCCCCGGGCAGCCCCTCGCACCCAGCAGCGCTGGGCCGGACTGAAAAGTTTGGTCAGGTCAGCCAAACGAGCCTTTGTAACTAGCAAAAGCTGAGCACTAATTAGTCTGGTGTCTAATTCCTTGAGCCAGCACCCAGGCCGTGCGTGTCTCCTCAGGGCGGGGGTCACCCACGCGTCTCCCTCCTTCCCGTGCCCAGAGAGGGAAAGGGAATTGGGAGCTGCCGGTGGGAACTCCCAGCTGAGGGGTTTCAAAAGCGGTGGGAGCTTTGGTGTGCGGATTAGGTTACTTGTATATACTGCAGCGTGAAGGAAACAGGCGGTTTTTTTGCTAATTCCTTTGCACTTTAGCTTAATAAAGTAGGATTTGTCTGGTGGGAAAGTGTAACAGCGGGATTTAAGCGGTGTGAGTCTCATGACTGGCGCTCGCCTAGTGGGGTGGGAAGAAGGGATGCATCGTTTGCATTCTGTCTCTTCTGTGCTCCTGTGGTTTTAAACATGGTTTCTGAGTGCCCACGGCTTCGGATGAGCTTTATTTGGGATTAAGTTTATTTAAGAAATCCATATGCAGATACTCATACTAAATTCTGTAGCCCAGTTTTTCAGAATCCAGAGTGCCCTACGTCTAGGGAGAACTAAGAGCGCTTGGTTTGTAAGTGCCTTATGCCAAGACTCGCAGAAACCAAAAAAGGATTAGAGAGGGGGATGGACAGTAGACAGAGGGAGAAGGGGCAAATTAATATCTGGTACAGCCACTGTCGGGAAACACGATCCTTCTGGTTTTAATGAGAAAAGCCCCATTGGAAATTTTAAATCTGGATCTGCATCAAAACCTCAAAGTTGAGGGAGTTTAGAACGAGGAGTTTGGTCCAGTCCATCATGCATCGGAGCTATCTGCAAAATTCACATCCTAACACTTTTTTCCAGTCATGATTTCTGCCAAAGATGCGTGCTTGGATGTGAGGTATTTTTCTTCTTTTTTGTCCCTTTTGCTAATTTAATTCCCAGATCTAAATCAAATTTTTCCAACTCAGGCTTCCACGAGCTGGGATGTGTTGTTTGCAGTTATGAAGCCGTTGGGGCTTTGTCGTGCCCCGTATCGCACGTTGCGATGTCGGAGGTGTTCACCCGCCTGCAACAGCAACGCCTGGGTGAAGGGGAGGCCTCAGGGTTAGACGCCGGGTTGATTTCTTGCCAAATGAGTCAAAGTTTGCTGATGTGCTGGCGAGCAAATCATTACATTGCTCCTGCCCTTCTTTTCCTCATTATTAAAAGAGGATAAAAAGCAACCAATTATTGGGATATGCACAAATATGCCATTGATGAGGGCCCTGAGCAACTGGGCAGATTTTCTGAGGCGCCTTGAAGCAGCGAGGCACAGAAGCCACATGCTGGGCTCTCCCTTATTTTTATTCTTTTTTTGTTTTCTTGGTTGTAGAATAAGAGCTAATCAGAGTGATGCTCTCCAGCAGGCTTTTGTGTAAGGCATTACAGTAAAATCCTAAATTCCCTTTCCTGCTCATGCATATAAAGCAGGAAGAACTGGGATGGCTGCAGACTATTTCTATTTTCAGGTGATTTAGCCAAGGAGAAAACAACTGGATGGCTGGAGGAAGGAGTGTTTGATAGGAAATAACCTTGGAGCGCAGCCCTCTGACATGATGGCGTGCGAGGTGCCCAGCTTCCCGGGACGACCGTGCTCCGTGAAATGCCAGCGGGGAACGTAACTTCCAGAGGAGATGACAAAGGACAATAAAGACAACCAGAGCACGTGGAATCCAATGCAAGAGAGACTGCAGAGCGGGCTGGGTGCTCCCTTCTGCTTCTCTCCTCCTGATCAAGAAATGGTTTCAGCATCAACATCCGTAAAGTTCCTGCTGTTCAGTTTAGGACTCCTGCTAGGTGCTGAGGCAACGAGTGGAGTGTTTGGCTGGTGTAAATCAGTGCAACTCAACCGACTTGGTCCATGTGAGGATGTTCGTACCAGGAGATGAGTTGTTTCTTCCCCCAGTAAATGCAAAGACATCGCCCAGGACTTGCCCCTCACCCCTGGAGCAAGTCGGACGCTCCCTCACCAAAAGCCAAGAGCGCAGGCAGCTTCTCCCTGCTGCAGGACCGCAGCAGAGAGTCATACCTGAGCAAAAACTCGCACCTCCTTTAGCATCGCATCACGGGATCTGGGCTGCAGCCTGCAAGTGAAACTACAGCTCCCACCACCTGGGATCGGTGCCTGACCCCGGCTGCCTGCTACCACCTCTGCCTCAGTTTCCTCTTCCTCAGCTCTGCCTCTGCCTCTCTTCTCCTGCCTCTGCCTCAGCTTCCCCGACACTTCATGTAGCACTTTGAATTTCACTGATTGAAAAGCGTTAAATGAGACCGTCTTGTCCTTCTGGCTTGATGTACATTATACAGACTCCGTGGCTGGGAATAAACATCCCTCTGTTTCCTTCATTTCAAAGTGACACCCAGTTCCCAGGATTATCTCCTCTCTTGTCCATGACAACACTGGGGAAAACCAAAGTCCTTCGCACAGTGGAGGCTGGGGCTGACACGTGGCCATCACGTCGCTGTTTGTGTTCATTTATCGTCTCACGTTAACAGCTTACCGCAGATCAAATCCCTTCCTTTGGATTTATCACGTGCAATAAAAAGGACGATTTGCAAGACCCCACGGTGCCCGTGTGCCCCGGGAGCGCTGGGGTGCGGGTGCTGGCACTGCCATGCCGAGGGGGCCGTACTGCGCAGGGAGCCCAGTCCCAGCGAGGGTGGGGGTGCGGGTGAGGGTGAAGGTGATGCAGGTGAGGGTGAGGACGAAGGTAAGGATGAGGACAAAGTTGATGCAGGTGAGGGTGAGGATGCAGGTGAGGGTGAGGATGCAGGTGATGTAGGTGAAAGTGAGGATGCAGCTGAGGCTGAGGATGAAGGTGAGGGCATGTTTGAAGGCTTTAGGCGAGGACGACAGTTTTGGTGAGGTTGCACCCCCCTCTGCTGGAAAATCCACGCAAAAGCAGAAGAGCACCCGCTGGCCGGGGGGAAAACTGGGGTAAGAAAAAGAGGAAATAAATGTGCAAAGCAAGCAAGTGAGCCCTGGGGTCCGCAGGGGCAGAGACGGGGACATGGCGGGGGGCGGGCCGCGGCGGGGGCGG
>NW_009647846.1:1896257-1897018 GCF_000708025.1 Charadrius vociferus
CCCCCCAGCCACTGGTCAGCGAGATGGACGGAGAGGAGCTGGGAACTGGTTGTCCCTGTAGGATTGAGCTTCTCAGGGGGCTGAGACACGGCGCTGGGTGACGCCATGGGTCAGGCAGGTCCTGTCTACGTGGCAGGTGCTGACAGTGGGCAGAAAGTCGTGAGTGTAGCGGAGCAGAGTTGCATGGACAAAGTCAGTGCTTTGATGTTGGATTCAAAGCAGCTTCGTAGCCCAGGTGGTGCCGAGGGGCCATGGCTGATGGTGCTGAGGTGCAAAACACCTTGGTGGGACTTAAAGACGTAAGGAAACCTGAACCATCAGCACCTAAATTTGTCAGGAAGGGTGCTGCAGAGCTGTCTATGGTTTCTTGCCAAGTAGGGAGCCCTACTTCAAACCAGAGGCTGGAGAAAAAGCCTCCTCTGGCCCATCCTGGTGTATCACCTCTTGTCCTCCATGCGGGAAGGCAGATGCCGGTGGCTGTCGGGCACAGGGCGGCACGTCAGTGGCGAAGGCAGCTGGCACTCTGGGGAAAGAGGCGGCAGCGAGTGACATGCCGAGCAGTGGCAGGGAGCGGGGTTCATTTCTGGGCACCGCTCTGTTGAGGCACTTTGGTGCGAGGGCAGCTCTCCTGGGCTGGGCACCCTCTGTGCCGGGCTGCGAGGGCGGGCAGCTCCCCGGCCTCGAGCACCGCTGCTGGAGCTCATTTTTCCTTGTTTTTTTTCCCAAGTGGGCTGGGACGCAGGGCTCGTGGTAGCCCCAAC
>NW_009647846.1:1897108-1903993 GCF_000708025.1 Charadrius vociferus
ACGTGTCTGCACAGAGCTGGAGGCTCAGGGCTCTCCACCCTTCTTTCAAAGGCTCACTTGGAGACTGTTTGTGCTTAGACTTGACGCTGGAAGAATGGTTTTGTTTCTTTTTGGATTTAAAATCTAAATTACAGAGAGGGTGAAATGCGGTGACTGAGCTGGCGAAGGCCCTGACTGTGCAATATATCTGCAAGCGTGGGCCTGGCTTTTGCGCAGGGGTCTGTGCAAGCGCCAAGGTCTCTGCTAATAAATCTGACTGGAGGACCAGGAGGAAACTTTTTTTTTAACTTACTGCTAACAGCAGGCTCTTTTTTAACCATCATTTTTTCCCCACTCCCTTCTGCTGATTCATGCTCCTGCTGCTTCGCCACGGGGAGACGCCAGCATTCCTGAAGGTCATCACTTGCATGCAGCAGCTCACACTGCAAAGTGTTTGCCAGCATCTGCCAGATCAAAATGCCAAAACAAATCTGATCATTTATATTTTCACCGTCAGTGATGGAAAATCTTACAGCTTGCCAGCCTCGCAGCCACCACGTTTCCAGTCTGCGAGACTACTAGAAGGTAAAGGAGGTGCATGAAAGGTGATGCCTCCCAGCAAACCCGACACCAGGTCACCCCAGTGGCACCACAGCGTGAGGATTTTGCCCTGGGCTCACCTATAGGCAGTGCTCTCAGAGATTTGGAAAACCCAGGGTTCAAGCACGCACCCCTCTGACATACAGCCTGTCTCTCGGACAAACGTGCAAGACATTGGGAAATTAGATACTTCTGCTCACGTCAGGTTTCACGCAGGAGTCACGCCGCCGCCTGCAGCCCTGGGGTCCCTGGGGAAGTCGGGCTGTGCTTCCCTCTCTCGCACCTCTCGCACCTCCCTCCCGTCTGTGTCTCTCCTCCACAGCGTGCTGAAGACTTTGTGCTGTCCTGGGCTGCAGAAGAGATGCAGGTCTGGAAGGCACGCTAGCAGCATGCAAACCTCTCTAAGCAAATAAGAGTTATGTTTTGGTTTTCAAGGCGTGTCTTCCTCTTAATGGCAAAGGAATATTTCTGGTTTAGCTCACGCAGTAACAGCACAATAGACGTTTCTTTTTCAGGAAAGCTGTGGGGAAGACAGTGAAATCATTCCTTTGCTTCTTCAGCATCTTTAGTGAGTATTTATACTGTGGCACTACCCAAAAGTCTCGCAAAATAGCAAGCCCTGAGTAAAGCTGTGGGAAGACACCGTGTTACAGGCTGTGTGTTAGATTTAGGAACCATCAGTTACTTTAATGTCCATCTCTCTAGAGGTGACTGCTGATCTTACCTTTTCCTTTAGGCATTTGTAACATAAGGATGACACGTATCTCATACACGCTATTGTCCGCCCCTGTTGCTTTTGCTTATATTTTAACTGGGACTTGAAATTACAGAGCTGGAAACAGCAAGGCTCCCAGTCAGGGCCAGTGCATGCGCACAGGTCTTCCTTACCTTCCCCAGCTCAGAGAGCGTCTTCCTCCCTGGACAAGGGAGGATGCATCACCTGGAAGGCACCCACAGTTTCTAAGACATTTTACAAATGGCCACCTCAATCCTTCTTGAAGGAAAATCAGTGTCAAAGCAAACTGACGGCACAGTATTTGCCTCCTTAAAGCACGAAACATAACAAGCAGAAATGCGAAATCTCAGAGCAAGATTGACAGTATTATTTTGCCATGGTTCCTTGCTCAGCAGCAGGGGAAAAGTGCCACACAGCAGGCTCCTGTAACTCATCAAATCAATTAGTTTCTTTGTCTGCACCAGCTAGTGGGAGTAGTCTTTAGCCAAAGACAAATTAAAGAAACGTCCAGTAAGATATTCTATTTTGAGAGGAGCTGTCCTATTTTCTCATACTACCGACAGACTCAGAAATCTGTGCACAATTTAGCTCATTATTAGAACTAATTGGTGCCAGGCATTCCATCCTCTTTGATACGGCTAACCATGGGTATGAAATTTTCTGAGTTAATGAACCATAAAATGGATTAAGAACTTTCAAAGTGCAGTTCGTATCACAGCTTAATTGGAAGGAGTGTATTAGTTGGCTTTTTATGGATACAAAGGAAAGCCATGTTTTGGGGTGGAAAAGCACATGCACAGACGCCTTCCCTGCCACTGGGGAGCTGGGAAATTTCTAATTTCAGTGTGGCAGATTAGTGGCATTTGATGGCAGGCACCTTCCACAAACGCTCCACAGCACGCCGTGCAGCCCGTGCAGCCGAAAAGGAGAGAAACAGGCTTTTTTCTCTGCGTGCGGTACTTACCATTCCTCCTGCGTAACGCCCTGCGGAGAGAAGCCAATTAGTGCAGCTCTCCCAGCAAGGTCAGGGGAGCTGCCAAGCGGATAAAGGGCCAGTCGGGGTGGTGTGGATCCTCCTGATGTGGCCGGCATAGCTGATGCCAGAGTACCGTGCCCTAGCGTGTGGTCCCAATGGTTTTATACCAGTCTTGTTTTTTTACACCTGTTTGGCACTGTTCTGAAGAGTAGATTTGTCCCCCCCCTCCCCTTTTCTTACCCATTGGCTTAGAAAAAGAATGCGATTTAGAAAATTTCCTTCTGGCAGCGATGGAGAAGGGGAACCCTTTGCAGGTGTCCCAGACGCGGCATATAGCATTGGGTCGCAGGATCCCAATGACAAACGTAGCTCACTGCGATGACTCAGGACCCTAAAGTTACCAGGTGAAAGAGAATATCCCCAAATATACACACACACTTCTTACTGGTCAGCGCTGATTTGGCACCATATAACACTGATTAAATTAAACACTCCCTATTACCTTTTGTGATGTCAATACTTCCTGAACGGGCATGGAAAAATCAAGCTTTTTGTCCTTAGTAGCATTAACAGAGTATTTTTTCTTTCATTATCTAAACATTATGACCTTTTCTGTTTCATCTGATGATACAGCAATATACCATTTCATATTATTACAGAACTTTGGTGATTTAGGTAATTTGTAATTTAAGCAAATGCCAAACAGTGTACCCCTTCAAAACATATTTGGAAAGATTCACGTGTCACTGGGTGAATCGAGTGGTTCTCCTCTTGTGTTGTGCAACCTCCAACCTCCAGAGAATTTCCAGTAAATGTCTAGACACAGAAAGTGGTGATCCGGTCCTGGTTTTATGTGCTCTTTTCTTCTGATAGGGCCATCCACAGATTGCTGCTCCTCAGGTGCCAGAAACATCCTGCAAGCCACGGCATCGGTAATTGCCTTGCTGCAAGTGCTCTGCACTGCCACACTAACGAGCGCAAAGATTCCCAGGATGCAGACAGCTGACGGTGGAAACGGGAAGCAGAGTCAAAGTCTAAAGGCCTGAGAAACCCTGTGTGGAACAGTCAACGGAATTCTGTGCCCAGATTAGTGCCCAGTGCTGCCTTTCTGATCGCAGTGAAAGGCATTTTGGAGAGTCCCATAATTTGAGGTGAATGCCAAGAATATACTATTAACTTGATGTAATTAGTTTTATCATTCCTTTGAGTTTAGCCCCACTTACACAGGTTTTGATATGCTACATGTTATAGCAGGATTTTATTGGGAGAAACATTCATGGTGTTCAAACACGGACATATGAGACCCTGAAATACTCTACGACTTCACCAGGCTTGAGTGAGCAGACACAGCATCCCCATTTGCTGGCTCTGGAAGTAGCTGATAGTAAATCTCAAGTCTGTTGCCTGAAAACACACCACAAACGAGAAGGGATTTCCTCTGCGCTGAATGTGCAGTCCGTGTAGAAAGTGTCTGTGATATCTTTGCAGTACAGGGAGAGGGGGCATCATGTTGTTGTTTTCAGCTATAAAAGTGCTCTCGCAGTATTTTGTTCCAGTGGGTGAATTAGCAAATTGGATTTGCTCCCAGGAGTAAAATATTCATTTATCATTTCATGGAAAACATGACGGCTGTGTAAGATGTGCCGTTGCCTGTTCCACATCTGTTCGCAGTAAGCTACGGCATGTACCTCAGGAAGCTTTTATCTCTGAAATAATGATGGACATGCAGAAGCAACTGACCATGCAGACAGGCTCTTAGCTGGCTGGTAATCTGGGTGCCTTGGCATAGCTTCCACCTCCCGTGAAATCCTGAACGTAGACAAGTGCAAACCACAGTCAGAAAGGGACTTCTGGAGAGATTATTCTCCTGTGCAATTGGGTAACAAACAATTAACAAAGAATACTATGGGCTGCCAGGTCCTCGGATGAGGAATGAAATATAAACAACAGCCCATTATTTTGCCGCCAGCAGGAAGCCGATGAGCGCCCTGCACCCCGGTGCGAGCTCAGGGTGCGCGGTGTCTTTTCAGATGAGACCTGTGGTGATAACGACGATTAGTGATGACTGTACTGGGTATGCCAATTATGTTTCTTGCATGTTTTATGTGTTTTATCTGTCCTCTTGCATATGTCCGTGCTAAAATCCATGCTTTTGTTGCGTAAGTGTCATGGCTGCATTTACCTCATTAATGCTGGTGGTGCAGGAGTGCCAATTAAAGGAAAGCCTGCAAAGGCAGACGGAGGCAAGCCGTGCGAAAACCGCATCTCTGCAACGGACTACCTCGAAATACGGTTGGTCTCAGCTATTAAACGTGTTATTCTCCTGTGTTTGGGGCGAACTGTGATCTTGGGGCACTAGAGGGGAGAGCGGAGCTGTGCTGCCTCGGGAGGGCAGTGAGCGCAGCGCTTGGCTGCCCAAAACTCATGGGCTGTACGCGTTGCTGCTCTCTCCTCACCCAGGAGCAGAGAGGCTATCTGCCAGCTGCATACCTTACATCACGGCCTGCCCACGTTTAAAAGCAGTTCCTACATGTGATTTTTGTTAGCCAGGTACTAGGCTAGCTAAGCTGTATAATTGCTCTGGAAAAATAGAAAAGGCCTGTTAGCTTCTGCTGGCACTGGGGTATAGCCGGTGCTGTATTTGCTGCTCTTTGCAAATATGAGCAGTGTCAAAAAATGCCAAAATTCCCAGGTACTGGTCGTACTGCTACTTTGCGTGCTTTTCTACACCATCTGAGCTGCTTGGCCCCTCTCTCTTCATTATTCAGCCTCCATGAAACTAGTTAACCTGCTTCCCCGGCTCACTCGGAGCTGGGATTTCTGTAACCAGGCAGCTCGGCCAGGGGCGAGGGGGAAACAGAGCCCAGCCCACGCTGGTCCTTCCTCTGCCGGCGCGGTGCTGGGGCAGGGAGGATTGGCCTGTCACCTGCCTTGGGTGAGTCCTTTGGGGTTACGGAGGCTGCGGGGTTTGGGACTGGGGTCCCCAGCAGCTGTGGAGTCGGTGAGTGTCTGGAGGCAGAAGGTTTCCAGCTTTGCCAGGGTTACTTTGCGCTTCAGCTCTCACTGAGGAGGAAAGTCATCCTCAGCCTGATCCTGGTGTCCTGCAAAATGCTGCAGAATTAATGAAGCACAGCAAGCTAATAGAGCAGGGCGGAGAGCCTTGACTCTGTTTCCACTCTTCATGCAGTGGCTTAGGTCCTTAGTATTTGTAAAATATTTTGAGAACCATTGCAGCCAAGCGCAAAACAGTAGCTGTTTTCTAACTTATTGACAAGCAACAAATCCTGTTTAATAACTGTTAGTATCTCTTAATTTGAATCATGCTTTTCTGCAACATCGTAAGAAATCCTGAAGAGAAAGACTGTACTTCAGGTGAACTGAAAATATTCTTGTTCCCTGGGCATCCTGCAGTCTCCTCATGATTTTTTTTCAGCTACATCTTCGTTTGCTCAGCTCATGTCCCTCCCACCTCGGCCTCACGCTGCAAAAGTCACCGTGTAGCTACGAGAAAAGCTGGCGGTACATGATTTGTGAACGATACAAACGTTGGGATCCTCAGTGGTGTCTCTCTGGAAGACAGATGTTTAGAGGTGTGGAATTTATTATGTAAATGAAGATGTCTAGAGCTTGTAAATCTGTATCACCCTGATCACTTTTCCGTTTAAAAAACACGCAGGAGTGTGTGCTGGTTTGCTTTCTCATGCTGCTGCTCCTTGGAGGTGAGGGGGTTCTGATCGCCACCTGATATTGGCTTTACTGTATGGAACAAGGCTTAACTTGGCCACGGATGAAAATAACCAGTTACAGCTACCTCACCAGCACAGCAGCAGGGTCCACAGGAAATCACCTGGAAAAGTCCATGCAAAACACATGGATTCCTGGCAAAAACTTCTAGAGAATGGATGGTTATCTGAGAATAGCTGAGAATAACGACGTTGTGTGCGCCGACCTTTAGTTTTTGGTAGTTCTAGGAACACACACAAGGTTTTATGAGATATTTCACTTGCTCAAAAAATACTCTGCATTTGTCAAGTGAAAATATTATGGTTAGTATTTCTTAAATACTAAGAAGGACTTAATAGTAAGCCCCCTGCAAGCCCAGGACTTGCCTGCAGGCCGGCTTCCAGCTCGGTGGTCCCGGGGACATAACTGGAGCTCTCAGGTGGCAAACCTGAGAACATGAACAAACCAGAGGATGCACCAAATAAAAAAAAAAAAGCCACAATCGATGTCCTTTATCATCGGAGGCTTCAACCCACCACAGAGTCTTGCTGGGGTCCCACCTTCCACCCTGCTGGGTGGCAGACAGGCCGGGGTGGCTCCGAGAGCCTCAGTGGGCAGCGGGGGTAGGGTGAAGGAGAAGGTGGCTGGGGAAGGGTGAGGGGATGTGTGCTGGGAGCACAGCATGGCGGCCAGGGCACCACAGCCGCGGAGCTGGGACGTCGAATGTGGCCATGACACCGTGGCCAGGCAGCCCTGAGGGGCTCGAACACCCCATTCGCCCGCGGCCGCCCAAGACGGAGGGGCTGAAGCGGTGCGAGCGGGCTCCCCCCCTCACCCGCCCAAGATGGCGGCGCTGAGGGGGGGTGTGAGG
>NW_009647846.1:1904448-1923236 GCF_000708025.1 Charadrius vociferus
CATGGCCGCCGCCTGCCCGGGCTCCCCCGGTACGCGGTCCTGTTTCGGGCGAGGCGTAGGTTGAGCCGAAGTGCTGGGCTGAGGCTGTGCCGCTGGGCTGGGACGCGGGCCCGTCTGCCCTTGCTGGGTGGGCTCGGAGGGGAGGCGGCCGAGCCAGCCCTGTATGGCCTGGCGAGCGTGCTGTGTCCCCATAAACCTTTGTGTGTTAATGTGACCCGTGAAGGCACTGATAGCGCAGCTCTACGGTGTGCTCTGAAGGCTTGTTTCAGGCAGCACATTAGTATGGCTGGGCTCATGTTAGCATAACGTGAAGAGTGTCTTCAGTTACCTTCTCCCCTTTAACTCTTTTTTTCAGCAGACCTTGGTAAATGATTTAAATGTTTCCCACTCGTGGGTCTTCTCTCAGATTTTTGCTTATCCCAATTGCTGGAACCTGTATCAAATAACCTACTTTCTCTTAAGGTATGCCCTAAGAAGTACAACTTCCAAGCCTAACAGCAGCAGACTGCTGAACTTGGGCTTACTTATCTGGTGATCTGCCTGGAGCAGATGAAGGAAGGGTGTGGGAATCCTCCTACATGAAGCTTTTCCATTGTTGAACAAGATAAAGAGTGGCTTGCTTGAATGGCTTATTTGGCTTCATCAGTGTCCTGTTCTGCGGATGTGTGTGACAGAAAACATGCGAAGAGACAAGCTGGAATTTGGAAGCACTAGTAGGCAGACTGACATGGGAAACAGGCGTACCTTTTGGTTTTGTAGGGAGCATGACTTACTTGAGTCTAGTGCACCTAGAATGAGAAAGCTGATGTCTTCCGCCCTAGATTGAGCAGACCTTCAGCTGCTTTTTTTTTTTTTTTTTGCAGCTGTGTTCTTCATGTTACTGAGTATTTTTATGAATGTATTTATTTCAGTGTCAGTTGAATGCGTTACTGGATGGGAAAATGACTCTAATTCTCTTGCAGTTATACATAATCCTTGTTACACTGACTAGCTGTCAAAACGTAACCAAGCTCTTGGGTAGTTGAGGATGTTAGCACTCATTCATGATAATCTTGTGAAATGGATCCTCCCTCATACAAGGTAACTCTTCCTTTCCCTAGTTACGTTAGGTGAAAGCTGCTGGACTAACCCAAGAATGCCAGAAGCATTTTCTTTCACACACGGTAGTGGCTGCCACTACCTGTGGGCTTGGATTTCTGAAATGGAATTCTGAAATTGTTGAACAACTTCAATCTGTGGCCACTGAGTTGATACCAATTGGTGTGTTCATGCAACCTTGGGTTCTGAGGTTACTCTGCAGGTTTTTTGTCTTCTGGAGTCCTGGATGGTGATGGCACTTGACAAAGTACTGCTTTGTTGTTCTGCCTGTCTCGTACCAGCAGCACATCTCCTTCGGGGAGTTACCTGTGAAACCATACTGCAGATATGTGGAATAGTACAGAATTGTTGTAGTAGTTGCATGTCGATTTAGTCCATCTTAGTTGTCTCAATTGGTAAAAGTACTCCTAAGTAAAGCTGACATCCATATCCAGCTTGCTTTGCTAGGGGTTGAATCTTGCAAGGTTTCAACCGCACATTAGGATCACACCCAGACATTTATCTGAGTAAGTGTCATTCAAATAGCCTTGCAAAACTGAGTGAAATAAGGAAGTTGTTACGCATGATGACACAGCCTAGTTAGCTGTTTTAAGTTTGGAAGTAGCAAGTCACATTTCTGAAGTTTTTAAGTAGGGAATCTAATGACCCTTTACAAAAAACAGTAAAGGGACTTGCTCAGGTTTCTATTACTGGTTTTAAAAAAATAATAGTATGAGCTTCAGTTATCAGCACAATACTGCTTTGTACAGTAGTGTCATCCATGGCATGAAGAGTGAACTTCTTGTTAGTTGCTTCACTGACTGACTTTAATTTGGAGTATGCATTTGGAAATGAGTGCTGGAAAAGAATAACTGCTCTTTGCAGGCCAGTTAATGGTTTGGATGGATGTGGCTGTCAAGCATTGGGATTCCACAGAACTAAGATGAAAGGCATGACACAGCAAGATACTAGTCCTATAGAATAGCTCTAAAAGCTGGATTACATATCAAGAACTTGGTATGGCTTATAAGGTTGCATTCTGTCTAACAAAGGGCTGTTACTGGTCTCTTGACAACAGTGAGTTTAATCTAATACAAATCTCTAATGTAATCTGTGCCAATCAAATCAGGCATATGTAAGTAAAGGAAAAAATCAACCAATTATGCAGGAGGCTTGATACTGCCACTGAAGTGGAAAGGCCATGAAAGGCAGACAGTCCAGTTCTAGAATAATCTCTTTCTAGGTTGCTAGCTGGTTTAGGCCATATTTATTCCTCCAGTGTAAACAGGCTCTTGGTTTGTAAATCAGACCAAAGTTAGTTTGACTAGGTTTAAAAACCAACCTTAGCAGTGAAATGTAGTTATAGCTGGCTGCAGCTAATGCAGCTTCTGCTTTGCTAAGGCTCCGTATTAGTCACTGTCTCTAATTAGATATTAAGCATAAGTTTTCCATGTGCGTGAATAAACTTGCTCACAAGGGAGGATATAATTTCTTCCTGGTCCTAATTTCCATAATGTAGATGGCCTATGGCTCTTTTTCAGAGAAACTGCATGTCATCCTGGTATCGCATCTTGAATTGTTAGCTTCTTATCTGAGGGCTTGAAATGACCATTATTTACTGGAGACTGCAGTATCTTTTGTCGTTTGCATCTCTGCAGCTTGTGTCTGTTAACAGGCTTTCATCAGACTTGCTGTCAAAGCTGCGAGTCCCAGCCACGCTGGTGTGGGGAGGTACGAGAGGCAACCCAGCTCCACAGCCACGTGATGCAACTGAAACATGACTCAAGTAAAGTGACTCTGCTTCCAGGCTGAAGGCAGTGCATGCTGGTGGATAATGGGACACTTGTTCAGCTTCAGAGAAGCACTTCGTGGAAGAGTTGTGGTTCCTATTGCGAAGTCTTGCTTAAAGCCTGGTAGATTGATCCTTGATCTGGGTGTTTGGGTCTGGAATACTAAAGCTCGATAGCGTGATCCTCAGCAGATGGGAGAGGAAAACTGTAGGGGTGGGAGGGAGTCAGACTTTCTTGATACAGTTGTCAGGTTTAAGAGCTAAACTAGACCTCTTCTGTTTGTGGTGATAAGATAAATAAGATCACTTTTTAGGATTTGTGTCAAAGCCTGAATTAGTGTGGTTTGTTTTTTAACTTTGGAATATCTGACAAGTCTTTGAATGAGGCCTTGGTTTCTAGAGAGAGGCAATTTTTGAAGTGCCTCTCAACAAAAGATTCCTTTGGCCAGTTGGGAGCTGTGACTTCCTTCCGTCCTCATGACTACTATAAGTAACTTTAACTTAAAGAAGCCCCACTGGAGAAGTGTGGGAAAAGATTGCTCTAAAGAGCTTAGCTGCTGCTTTAGTGCCTTCTGAAACACGCAGGTAGGTCATAAATAGCATATGTTGTCACTTCATACGCATAGTAGTTAAGCGAGAAGGTTGATACGTTAAGTGAAGTGTTTCTTAATCGCAGAAGTCTCTTGAAATGCATTGCCTCACTTTGTTAGGTAATAAAGCTAATATGAGGTGACTCATTCTCCAGTTAATACTCTTTCTTTGAGGTCCTGCTTGCTGTACCCCGGGTGGTCTGAAACAGGTGACTGAAATCCGAATCTACTTTTTCCATTGTGGTCTTAAGTTCTGGTATAGCACTCTTTAAGCAGTGGAAGAGCTTTAAGCAGTAACACCTGGAGAAGGATGCTTTCATGATTATCAGAGGCACAAAATGTCCTAAGCTGTTACATGACTGACTTCTAGATAGAAACATGCCTTTTTAGGTCTTGTTTCACTGCTGTGTGGTAGTTACGTGATAAGCAGTCCATGTCTTTTTATAAATATTCCATAGAAATCAGGGTTGGGAAAATAAAAATGCATTTTCTTGTCAGATGCTGCTATTTTGCTTCCTGCAGTAATCATTCATAGAAGTGCTGTTGCAAAGCCTTTCAAGGGACTGTTAGATCACAAGGACTGAAGCTTCTAAACTAGAGTTCTAAATGTGATCACAACAAGTACCTGAAACACTGAAGTATTTCAAGAAGGAAGCTAGACTACAGAAACCAGAAAGTTGATTTATCCATATATGATACACTTCTTGGTTGAGGCTATGAATGTTGCAGAGGAGGCTTAGTGTAGGGGTAGCTTTATATAATGCTAAAATGACTCTGCCTTTTTTTTAAGAAGGAGATTTCTGAGAGAGGTGACATTTTTCTTAGTGTGGAAAGAAAGAAATTTAGGGATGAATAGCAGGGCTCAAGGTAGTATGCTGGCTCAAGTGAACAGAGAGGCTGGAATCCATACTCCAATGATATTATCTTCTAGTTGGCTAAGCTTGTTTGTGGTCTCTTCTAGATAGATGAAAAGTATTATAACTAAAGATTAAAAAAAAAAATCTTTGTTGTGTAGTGACAAAGCCTATAGGAAGAAATTTGTCCTATAACAGTAATGAATCATGAGCTTTATGAGATGTAAGTTAAAGGTTGGCTTGACCTTTTCTGTTGATATAAAGAATGTCCTTGTGCAGGCTGTGGAATCAAGATCTGGTAGCTGTGAATCGGTGGTTGAGGACTGTGTGGATGGGCCATTGTAGGCAGCGTGCTTTCCAGTGTCAGCAGGAGACCGCTGCTGCTCTAGCTTGAAAGAAAGAAGAGGGAACACTGGTTCTGCTGCTGCAGCTTGAGTTCTGCCTTCAGCGGTTCCTTTAATGCATTGAAATGAATTTTTAAGGAAGATACAGGAAGCAGGAATTCCAGTCTTATGCTCAGTTTCTTGACCAAGCTGCTTAGGGCTTGGTGCTGACAGTCTGGTAAGCATAACTCCCTGGAAGTTGGCAGTCTTCTGGCCGTAGCTTATGGCTACGGAGAGGCAGATGAAGTAGTCAGAGTGCGGTTTGGTTTGATGTTTTTGACTCAAGACAACTGGAACTGGTAGGTTTAGTAAGCAGCTTTTTTTAATATTAACTAAGTATTAAAAGAGACTAAACTTGCATCCTTTGTACGCTTCTGGAATGTTAGGTGATGGTAAGTTAAGTGCTTGTCTGACTCTCTGGGAAATGAACTGTACCTGTAACTGGCACGCTGCTGGGCTTGTTCCTGAGGCAAGACTTCTGTGGGCGCTGGCTGGCAAAGCTGCCCCTGGTGTGTTGGTGGGCCGAGGGAGAGGGTGCAGACCCAGAGAGGCACTCTGTCAGAGTTACGGGTAAAAAGCAGCATTTGTGGATGTGGCTGTGCTTTAGCACGTAAGGTGGTTTCGGAGCACACACCAAAGCTCGTGTTAGCTGGTGTGTAACAGGTAGGCCAGACTTGGATCTGGTAGTGAGATAGAGAGTGCAATTCATAAACGCTACAGTCTGTGCAAGAGTTAGTGCTAATACTAGATACAAGGTGAGCTGAACCCAAACTGATCCATGCAGGTCGGTATTGGCCCTGTATTGGAATACAGTGCAGGGACTTAGTTCAGTCTGGAAGCAGTTTTGCTCCTCTGAGTAATCCTTGTCCAACATAAGTACTCGGGCAGGTAAATGGGTTCATGTTGTGCTAAAATCACGTGCTTGTGTTCCCCTGAAGCTTGGAGTATTGGAAAAGGAGCATTTCTTAAACCAGGAAGCTTAAGGACTAGTCCTGCAGATTCTTTCTGCATGTGGTCTCTGAAATTGGGTCTGTTTAGTCTTCCTCTTTCTTATCTTTCACATGGGGCCTAGAGTTAACTTTGTTTTGTGACCTTCAGCAAACAGTTTGAATTACTGCTGTATGGTCTGTGTGAGCTCAGAGCTAATGGCTTAATTCATAATCACTTCCACTACACAGGGCTGATCTTCCAGGAGGCCTGGGTGAAGTACATTGTCTGTCTTTTGGAATATTCGTAAGTGCTGAAAACAGATGCTATTGCCAGATTTGTAAGCAACTACTCTTGCTGTCCTTGATGAGTGTTTGAGCAACGCTTACTGTGTATGACAACAGCCAAGCACTTTCAGATTGGGAATTGAAAATATTTCTATGCTTATCAAACTTGTTTTAAAGCTGATGCCTATTTTAGAAGGGGAAAGCATCATATTGTGAACACACAGAGATAGGGCTGAGTAATCTGCTCTAGAGGGGGCAGGGGGGAGTTTTATTCAAACCGAACTGTCTACTAATAAAAGCATATTCTTCTTGTTCTGCTGTGCGAGTAGCTTTTGCATATGAATACTCTAAGATGCAGCTGAATTCCTGGCTGTTTTCTGCTGTAGTAAACAAAAGCCCTCTAAATTCTGGATTTAAAGAACCGTTTCTGGGCCAAGACAGTTGGATACAATAGCAGAACCTATCAAAGGACATCACTGCCTGCTAGGAAAATCCATTACAATGGTTTTAACTATTTTTTGACCTGTCCTAAAGACAGGTACTGGCTGTCACCTTTTAGGTACACTAACTGTGAACAGAGGAACACCCACGCTTAGATCAGAGCAAGGTCTTTCAAGTGAAGGTCTGAGTTGATCAGTATGCCCAAAACCTGCAGTCAGGTGTGCCTCTCAAAACTGGAAAGTGCCTGCCTCACCTCAGAATCCACAGCCTCCAAACTTCCTATAGAGAGAAAGGGCGTGCTTGTCTTTTGGAAGCAGCTCAGTGAAGGCACCTGCTACCCTTCTGTTTGTGACGGTTCAGAAAGTATGTCAGATAGCGCTGGCTTGTCTCACCTACAAAGCAGCGTGCGGAAAGCTGTAACTCAAGTTGTAGCTGAGCGACTCTGTAGTGTAGTTTTTAAACAAGTCAGAACAAGCTTTTATGCCACCTGGATGTGTAACATGGGTAGAGAGTACTTGGAAAGTAGTATAAGGTGCAGCAACTTTTCTGAAGATTCTGTAAAAGCTTCCTTGTGGTGGATCACAGTAATTTCTTCAATGTTACATTAAGCATGTGGCAAATGAGGTGCTGCTCCAATCTGAAGGGATCTGTACCTTAAAAGAGTGGTGAAAGAGCACGAACTATAGATAGGAACAGCTCTCGAGTGAAGAATCTGGAAGTATCTGTGTGGGAATGGCTGACAGCATATGGGGTAATACGAAGCAGCACAAAGAGATGGAGGTTCAGGGAGTGCTTAGGAGATGTTTCGTTAGAAGATGTGGGTGTAGGGTGTGACTGTAGAGGCAGGAACGCAGTGGTTCTTGAGCAACCATGGCAAGCTGACCCTTCAAAGGCAAGATTGACAGTGCGTGCTTTATGAACTGAGCTTCATCAGACATGGAAAGCACGGTTAACCATCTGCTGCTGAAATGGACAACTCATACACTGGGCTTTCAGGGCAGGAATGGGAAGCTAATGAACAGGCATTCAGGTTGGGCACCTATCTTGCTGTGTTAGCGGAAAGGCTAGAGTAGTTTCAGAAACAGTGCTGCGTCACATTAAGCTACACAGAAGAGCAGGTGTCAAACAGTTGAAACTTCATTCAAATGAGAAGGCAGAACACCTGACTAATGAGGTTTAAACTGTCCATTTTTCAGGTTTTAGTGTTGCATTCCTTGGGTTCAAGGACTTAGTTATTTTTTTTTTACTCCTTTTAAAAGACAGTCTGTATAGCCATGCATCTGGGAAGCAGATCTTAAATGTGAAAAATCACCACCTGTTCAGGGGACTGCTGGCTTCAAATCCAAGCTCTGGATGCATTTCTGTTTTGGAGGTCAACAGCAAGATCAATGTGCCATTTAACTGAAGAACTTGGCCAGATAAGCCCAAATATCACCTGTATGTTTTCAGTTGACCTCTAATGTTTATCAGCATTATACTGGATTCTGTATTGTGCGAAGCTTGCTGCTTTTGGTTTGCTAGTGGAAGATCACAGGGTTTTTGGGGTGGTGAGGTAGGGGGAACAAGCTGAAGAAAGTTTGGGCTTCTAGGCGTAGAAGTGAATGGCAAAGCACTGGTATTACGGGCTGGTCATCTTCTGGTTGCAGACTCTGAACAGCATGTACTCAAAGCGTGCCCAGGCAGACTTGGTGACTACTTCCAGCTTGTGTACAGTTGGGTCCGAACTCTATAGGGTGATGTGACATCTGGTTCATAGATCCTAAAGGGCTATTAACTCGGGCTAGCTTCTGTGTGCAACATCAGGGGAGGGAAGCAGACTTTTTGCTGCTATGATATCAAACCCTAATCAAACAACTGAATGCATCCGAGTCAACCTTTTTTCCAAATCTGGTTGACTGTCTGGTTCTATTACACATAATGGATGTAGGGAAGTACATAATGACCGCTGTGGCTGAGATTCACCTTCTGCCAAATAGCCAAGGGAGCATGGGAGAAATCTGTACTACTGTTGATAACGCTTGTTATGGCTCCTGGGTTAGCTATAGGAGATAGCCATGAACTCGGCTCTCAAGCTGTTACAGATAAAAGTGTAACAGATAGTAAAACATCTGCCACCAGAGAACCTCTCTAATGCAACACTGTTTTGCAGCTGTTATGTCAGAGCTTAAAGTGATGCTGAACTTGTGGTGGAAATGGGCTGAAATACTCTCCAGTTGCATTTCGATTGCCTCTTCCACTGCTGAACAAGTTGGACACTGTGGCCTAGCAGGAAGCAGACCTGTCAGGTCCTTCCACTTTCCAGCCTTTTAAAACTCCTCAGGGAGTTAACCCATACCTGTGGGTTGGAGGCTTACACCATGAGAGTGATTTATTACTGTAAATGTTGTCCATAGAGTAGCTTGCATCAGAGGAAAATCTTCTGGATATTTCTAGCTTCCAGGTAAGGAGGAGATCCTGACATTCAGAACTTGGCTCTGGCGGAAGTAGGTGAATGGCATTTTTCCTACACTTGCCCTGGCTGTCCATCTGTTAAGCTATGCAAAGCACTTCTCCCTGAGTAACTTTGCTCCCCTGACTGCCTCAAGGCTTGAAAAATTATTAAAGTGCTTGTAAGAAATGACTTGACTGACTTCACACAAGCTTCAATATACATGAATACAGTACCTATGACTTCTTGGCTATAAAGCCTTCCGTTGGAAGACAAATAGTTAGAAAAAGCTTATGATATTTTACTGTGTAAACTAGCATCAGATGAGCACTAAATTTAACTTTCTTTTTTTCCAGTCAGGTCAATTCAGTGAAGATATGATTCCTACTGTGGGCTTCAACATGAGAAAAGTTACAAAGGGTAATGTTACAATAAAGGTATGTTACCATTGTTGACTGTCTCTCTTTAAACCCATGTAAGGTTGTCTTCAGTTTCTCCTTTAAAATGTGTATGTTTGCTCTATTTTGCTTCCATCATTGGGACAAATACAGGACACTGAAGAGGCTCAGCTAAATCTGTTAAATAGCTTAGGAATACACTTATGTTTATTTATGGGGTTTCTGAAGTGAGAATCTGTGTATGATTTCTAGGTTCATGGACTAGTTGAAGCAATGTTGTGATAATGCTGTCTGGTTTTAATCAGAATTAATTTTCTCATGCTTAGTGCCCAGAGATCCTCCTCTTCTGCTCATCAATATTGCTTAAGGGAAGGCGTACATCAAAAGCAAAGTTTTAAGTCAATATGTCTTATTTTACTTTCTTACATACCACAATGTATAAACTTAGTACACAGGTGTGTTTTACATCTGGTGTAAGAAGCTGCAGTTTGCATCTTATGCTATTGGGCTTGCAAGCTTTGAGCTGCCGTACAGGGGATTATTTCTGTTCTAATACGTGAAAGGTCCTGCAGCTGGCCTAAGGAGAAAGGAAAAACTGTGTTTTGATTTCTCGTCTTATCTTTGCGTGACTTGTTTAAACATAGTGCATGGCTAAATCATCTTTTTTCCCCTTGCCTTAAGATTTGGGATATAGGAGGGCAACCACGATTCCGAAGCATGTGGGAGCGATATTGCAGAGGAGTTAATGCTATTGTGTAAGTGTTGTCTTCCTTCAGCTAGTACTTGACTTCAGATTTGCTTCTTTTCTGGGTGTAGCCTTTCTAACAGTGCATGCTTGACTCAGTAGTACTCGTTTTAATTTTGAAACTGTTCTGCAACTGTATTGACCTTTTTCTTACCCTTAAGTTCAGGGCTTAAGATGGGTTATTTTCTTATCAGTGTCTGATCTGGAGTACTAACTACTTCCTGTCTGAACTGCGTGGCAGTGCTGTCTAACTGAAAGCATCTTTCATCTACTCTGATCTTAGAGAATTTTTTTAAAAGAGTCAAATTCTTTGCTCAGAAGACCTAGCTTTGTTTAAAGCATTGTTGAATGTGCTCAGAACTGACAGTGTAAAGGAAACACTGCTGTTTCTGAAGTAGTTCAGTCTCACTGACCTAACCTTAAATTCTCTTTAAAGCTACATGGTAGATGCTGCAGATCGTGAAAAAATAGAAGCCTCTCGAAATGAGCTGCACAATCTTCTAGATAAGCCACAGTTACAAGGAATCCCCGTAAGTAATATTGCCTTTCCACAGTATTAAACTTGCTTGAGGAACGTGCATAACTTCAGAAACTCTGAAGTCTGGCTGAACTCTTAAGTCAAGTGTGAGGCCTAACCTTACTGGTTAGTATAAGCATGAGCAATACCTGTGCCTAGTGCCTTTAAGCAAATTGTTGGCCTCAGTCAATCCTTCAGTGATCTTATTCTTGTTCAGTGCCCACAAAAAAAAAAAAAAATTGGAACAGTAGTTTAGCGTATTCCACAGGATGAGTTTGTGCTCTCTTCTAGAGTCTACTGTAGTACAGGTTAACCAGAGTGTAGTGCAGAAATATAGAGTAAGTTTGGGGAATATCAGCTGAAATTCTACTGGGATTGTTCTCTGTTTTATCATCTGATGTGTTCTCATGCTTGCTTTTTGCACGTAACAGTTCACTTGTACTCCCTCTTCCCTGCGACTAGATCAGTCTTCCTTCTTGATCTGGTTTAATAGTGAATATCTCATTCTGTTAGATTTAGTAGCCTAGTGCAGACTGCTTGTTAGACTCACCTGAAGGTTGTAGTTCGTGGGGTTTTTTTGGTTTTGTGGTGTGTGGGGGTGTTTTTGATGGTTTTCTGTTGTTTTGGGGTTTTTTGGGTTTTTTGTTTGTTTTTTTTTTTAAAAACAAAGCTGTAACCATTTCCTTCTGCTCTGGATTTCAGGTTTTAGTACTTGGAAATAAGAGAGACCTTCCTAATGCTTTGGATGAGAAACAGCTAATTGAAAAGATGTAAGTCTAACCCTTCCTAAGAAAGGCTACTTTAACTCAATAAATGAATTAATGTACATAGGGTTATTAGATCTAGAAGCTTGCATTTATAAGTAGAAAACCCAGTAACAAGAGGTAGCTGAAACATTGTACAGAAACAAGTTATGCAGAGAGGATGAAGGGAAACCGTTTAGATTCTCAGTGTAAGAGTCCTTGTTATAAGTGAAGTGTATGTTGAAATGTTCTCTCTTTCCTAGGAACCTTGCTGCTATTCAGGACAGAGAAATCTGCTGCTACTCAATTTCTTGCAAAGAGAAAGATAATATAGGTAACTATTAACCAAAAATGCTAATAAGCATTATGAAAAGCTGTCAGAGGATGGATTGGGGGATTGTAGCTTCCTAAACACAAGCTTTCTGGCTTCAGGAAGCTGTTTACAAGTAAATGAACAACGTATAAGCGCACTGGTTAAATTCGGTGTAGCTCCTGATGGCAGTGAGGAAGCTTGACTGGTATTAAATTTGTAGGGGTTGTAGTTATTGAAAGATGTCAGTCCCCTGTGAAATCTGCTGGATTTCTGTAGTTATTTTGCAGCAAATAGCTGACTAGTCTCGCTTTTAGCTTGGCCTAAATGATTTTATACTTCTATCGGATACTCTCAACTCAGCCTCACTTCATGAGGCTAGCAAGTGCTTGCAGGAAGTTTTGCCTCAACGGTCATCCCCTTGAAATAATCATCTTCCCTTGCTCTCATATCAAAGCGGTTCATGTTGTGGCCTGTGCTTAGTCACTACTCCATGCAGCCAAACAGTAAATTTTTTTTGGTGCTGACATCAATTCCTTTAGAATTTCTGGAGTTCCAGGGCAGAAACCACAGTACTGTGTAATACCAAGTACTTGACGCTAGTATTGTAAGTAAACTGAGTAATCTCAACTGAATGAAAATGCAGTCCTTAGCAGCACTTGCCATCCTTCTTCTGATGCCTTCTGGTGGCTGCCATGAGATTAACACTGGTTCATTGGCGGGCTGACATGAGTTTAGTCATGAGGGAAACTTTAGGTTGGTGGCCACAGGAACAAGCTACAGAGGACACCAGAACTGCTTTATATGAGGGACTCAACTTCTTTACAAGAACAATGAACAGCCTGTGGAACTCTTCTGGCTGCTCCTCCAAAAAGCCCCTGTCACTTTACCATCAGTTAAAGATTCAAACGTGGTGGAGAGGAGAAGCAGATACTCCCTTCTACTGTATCTCCTGCACAAGGTGCACAGCACAGCTGAGCATCGCGGATGCTATAGGGAGGGTGCTGCTGGAAGCATTGGGCTGCTGTGATGCTAGTGCATTTCACTTCTTTAGGAGACCCTCTTTCAAGCATGGAGGAGCTTGATGCCTTGTACTTCAGGGTTAAACTAACTTTGCTCTCATCAGGTGAGGAGAGGCAGACGGGCTAAATAGAGCAATGTTGATCTAACACTAATTATGTGAGCCATACCAAAGTATCAGATGAAGGGATGTCTTTTTCTTAGAGGTGTAGTTGACTGAGAAACCAGGCAGTTCCTTAAATGTTACTTGAGGGATTCTGAGCATTTATAGGACCAAAGCACAGACAGCAAGCATGCCAAAAAATATTTCTGTTGATCGGTCTTGGACCATCCTCTAGAGAAGGGCTAGATATTCCTGTCATGTATTTGAGGACACTGGCATACCAAAGCGATGCTGGTTATGCAAATTCAGATAGACACCTGAATATGGAACTTGTCTTCTCTCTCTTCAGATATCACGCTTCAGTGGCTTATTCAGCATTCAAAATCTAGAAGAAGCTGAAGTCTTCCTGGAATCTCCAGTACCAGTTGGCCATAATCTCAATTGTCCACTTCCCTCCATAATGAGATATTACCCAAAAATCCTGTATCAAGAATCTGCCTTTTCACGGTTCATTTATCATGTGCACTGCTGAAGACTTGTATTCCTATTCTGTCACAAAACAACTAGAGTTGTCATGATAAAGTCAGCACAAATATTTATTTTACAACCATCTATGGTGGGAGGGTTGTGGGGGGGGCTTTTTAAAAAAAAAAAAAATATCTCTCTACCATGTTAACTATGATGGTACACTCTGTTCTGGTTTTTCAGGGCCAGGTTTTTATATGATTTTCAGCAAGTGTTTTATTTCTAGTGCTTAGTGGCTTGAAGATGCTGATGCTTGACAGCATTAAGATTCTGTAAGATGCCACATACAGTAGTTAGAAAACATTTAAGCGTGAGTTGTGGGATGCTGATTTATCTCACAAATGCATGTGATGTGTGTATGTAAGCAGAGAAATGGAAACTGTTTGCAGAGGGGAGCACAAGGCATAGATCAGCATCACTAATCTACAGCTGAGATCTTATCCTGTCACTTGAAAAAAAAAAAATTCTCATGATGAATTAGGAAGGAGTCAACTGTTTAAAATCATTTTGTTGCTTATGTTTAACATTTGTGTAGGGGACGGGAATGGACTGTTCTGTCTAGCTTTCAAAAATTGGAGTATTCCAGCATGAAAACAAATTGCTAGGATCATCAGACTTTGTTCAAATACTTTTTTCTATCTACAGATACTAGCGGTCTCTATCTGAAACCAGAACACGCATTCTGAGCAGCTGCATGACACTTAAATTACTGATGTTTTTGTATAGAGTCAGTTGTTGACCTTTAGCACAATATCTATGTAATTGTCTGGTGTCTCTCCTGCTCATGAAATGGCTGGGCACAGTTTCACCTGGTGCTATGGAGTATCTAGGCTATTGTGACAACTCTAGACCTGCCTGCTTTCTTGATGTAACCCTGTGCAAAGTCTGTAAGTTGCAAGATGAAATGTTCTGCTGTGTCAAAGCACAAGAGAGCCAATGAATTGATTCTGTTTCTGGACTAGCTCCTACAGTATAAGGAAGTATGTACAAACTAAAGATTGTAACGTTTTTGTAGCTTTACTTTCTCAATGACTTCAGTATATTTAAAGGGACAGACTTGTTAAGACTGGTTTGTTCATACAGTAATGTCAGTGTAGCTTACTAGTGTATGCAAATATATGGTACACCTGCTTGTGTTGCCTCACACTGTGTGTGATTCTTCACCTAAATGTAGTTTGCATAATGTCGGAGTCTTTGGTTGGAATCGCTGTTTAGTCCATATCAGTTATGACAAGCCAGTTTTAATTTAGACTGCCATGGCCTTACTGTTCTGTACCAACTCTCGCACTGTGGCACAGACACTACATGCTGCCTGCATTCGGTCTGAACTTGCATTTTAACTTTTTGTCCCCTTTCAGTTTTCTGAAGCATGATTTCAATTAATTCATACTCTGGTGCTGTAGAGGAGAGGGTATATTAACTTGCTACTGTAGTCCCTAGTTCACCAGGAACTGCTACAGTTACTTTTATTTAGCAAACTTGCTTGTGCCTAAAATAAGGAAACTAAACTAGAATGTGTGAATCTTTGTGGGGGACCAGGTCACTGTTTAGTTAACTGGCCTATAGCTAAACTTGATGTGTTTGGTGTTTATATACTTCACTGCTTTCAGCGTTTATGGCATCCAAACACTACCAATTGTTAACCTGTGCATTACTCTCTGCATGTGAACAACTTATACAATTACTGAACTTTGTAAATACGTGAATTTTTTTATTTAGGTGGATGCATATGTTGGTTTACTGCTCTTCAGCTTTATTCAATAAACTTATGTTTTGAGGGTTGTATTGACACTTAACTGACTTGAGTTGATGTGGCTTAACTCATGGCAATACTTTATGGGATGTCTGTCTCCTCTCCCATAAGATTAGAGTGGGGAAAGAAGGCTCGGTAAATACTTGAGCTTCTGTATGTTTTGTGGTTCAACTATTCAAGTGAAATGCTTATAAAACTACCTTTCAGGCCTGGGGCTTTCTCAGCTTACATGAGCAAGCTTAGCTAGTCAATCTGGGCAGACCTTAGTGCTTTATTATGGTTATGAAAAGCACTAATTAGTCAGCTGGAGGGTCTTAAGTAGGGGCAGCCTCCTGGAGGTCTGTTTTCAGGAGAAAAATGCATGTGTCTACAAGCTTATTTCTTGTTATCAAGCCTAGAGTAAAACCTTTGCTTTTCTAGCACGTGTCAGATCTAGCAGTGCCTGATCATTCACTGCCAATTAAAGCATAAAGATTCTTATCTCATTGGAAAGTGAAGCTTTTGTTGACTGAGGTCTTGAACAAAATCTTTGTCGTGATTTTAATCGCAAGTTACGCTGACTGTTCTTCCCAGATGCTTTGTTGCATTAATTTCTCTTGGGCTGCTGATTAACTTATAGGACCGTATGTCAACATCTTCCAAGTAATGGTAATGAATTGGATGTCTTCTGTTCACAGCCTGCCTCCGTGTAAGCTTTCAAACTCACTGAGCTGTAAGAGGTTAGTTTTTAGGCCTGAGTACTGGTCAGTTAACATCCTTCATGTGTAACGTGGCTGGTGGGAAGGCCTGATGAACTGTTGAGTAAAAGATCATGTGCGTATTTCTTCAGTTGATGGGGTTTCCTCCATGCAGAACAAGCTACCTGGAGTTCACGTTCGAAGCAAAATGCCTGTAGATGCAAAATCTGAAAATGGTATTGCTGCTGTAGGATTTGTCACCCTGGTTAGTCTGATAGCAGGTACTAATGACATAAATCAGCTGTGGTGTGAACTTGGCCGACAGCTGTTTGCTTGATGTGGTATTTAAGTAATAATTTCTACTTCTAAATATAAATAGCAAGGAGAGCCATACTGTGCACACTCTAAAAAGTACATTTGCATTGCTTCGCTAAATGACTCCAAGAACAGCTGTGAAAACCTGGGTGGAGTTCTTCCAGATGCCTTTAGTTACTCACATGGTGGAAACTTAGACCTTGAAGAGACTATTTGAATCCGGTGCAGAGGATTACACTTCTCCTGTCTGAGGGCTTGATTAACTTTCCAACTACCTTCACTTCGAAACAGAAGGGAAGTGTAGTACGTCTTTGCAGAGAAGTGAGGTTGTTCTCGCCACCTTTCAGCATTGGACTAAAAAAACTACTCGGTCATTTGGCATAGTTAATTCCGAGGTTAAATCTTCTCTGTTCTAACAAAGGTGTGAAGCCTAAGATAGGCGTTAGCAGTGCTGTCTGCTGAACTTGGATGCTATAATTATGTTCTGCTTCTAGAAATCTATTAGGCCAATCTAATCTGTCATGATGATTGCTTGTCTCAGGCTCTGTAGTGAGCCTGGACAGTACAAAGAGACTGATTAAATTTCCTGTTCTCTTAACAAGTTGCTTTTGGGGATGTATTTTAGTAACATAAATTATTGTACTTCAACATCAATAGCAATAGTCCTGAAACTCTCTTCTGATGTATCTACAGTAGGCTTTGACCATTAGCACATTAAGAAAACCAGGTCTTGTGAAAAGGCAAATACTGAGCTGGAGAGAGCTCTTGGTCATGAATATGCATGCAACTTAGACAACAGTAATACCTTTATGACCTCATGATGTGTTGGTATTGTATGGTGTCCCGATGATTTAAAATAGCTCTCAACTCCAGCTACTTGTTGGTTTTGTTCAGTGCAAGTGATGTCTCTCTCTGATCGTAGAGCAGCACGGCTCTAGACTAGACTGGGAAGAAACATTTGCGTGTGCACCCACAGCACCAGGCTGTGTGGAAGTTTTCCCTGGAGTGTTGCGTGTGCACCCACAGCACTGGGCTGTGTGGAAGTTTTCCCTGGAGTGTTAATGTCCTGTCAATGTTAGTGTGGACGGTGTTTTTTTTAAGTGCAATTACAGTGCAGCATAATTCTTATCCTCACCCCAAGTACAGCTGAGTGTCTGAGCAGTTGCACAGAGCAGTTCTGTCCTACCACTTGGCAACGTGAAAAATGTACAAATGTGAAGCTGTTTCATGATCTGTGGAACTAATAATCTAGTTTATTATCAATTTGTGTTTTCTCTTTGCATCTTTATGGGAACAGGTTGGAAAGGCGGTCATTTTTGGATGCTGATGTATAAAACTACATAATCTTCACTTTCTGGTAGAAGAAAGGAGGCCAAAGAAAATGCCTTAAACAGTCTCTCTGGTTAAATTAATACAGGAATATTGTGCAGGGATCTGTAATAACTTGAAGGATGACTTAGCTGGGTTATCAAGCTTTTAACTTTTCTACGGTTTAATCGTGTAGTGAGACTGTGGCCGTGCAATGGCATGTCATGAGTTGCTTTGTGCCTGTTTTACTGAATGTGGAAGAAATGCGCTTCCTCCCGGTAGCATGCCCCAGCGCTGCTCCCTGCTGGCTTGCCTTGGCACTGACCCTGGCTCCGGAGCTGTGCGAATTCTGCATGGGGGGTGTAAATCGGGTTATTTAAGCCGTCTCGCTAAGAGCGGTGCATTGCCGATGACACCAGCAGCAAAGCAATGAACCATGTTAAAGGAGAAGTAATGCGCGAATGCCTGAGACCAGTATGTGCTTCAGGACTTTTATTCCCAAAACGTGAGTGTAGAATGTACTTGTCTCACTAGATCAGAAACCTTCAAGGAGCAGTCTATTGCTTTAGGACTACAGATGCTGGATGTTAAAGTATGCCTTGGTGAAAGATTGGGGCTTTCTTTTACATGTCACTTAAATGACAAACATGGAATGGCACTCAAAGGGGGTGTGTACATGCTCTTTTACAGGAGAAGTAAAATGTTTGATGTTTTTATTTCCGTCACAGCAGAAGGTGGGTAAGTAGACCTTTGTGCCAGGATTAGTGCCTTTTAATTATGACATTACAGGTTTTATTCTGTTTAAAGGCAACATCTATCATTGTGATCATTTTGAAGTGCTTCAATAAAAGTGTTATTGAAAAACATTCTTTTGCACATTCATCTGTAGTAGTACAGCTGCTTTTATTAATGTTAGAAATATATAAGAAGCTCTCATTACCAAATTGTGGGAAACTTTGTTACACTCAAGCTAAACTAAACACATCTATGCTAAAATTTAATTCTTTAGATCTTCTGTGAGAGGAGCAAACAGGTTGACTCCTTGAAGCGCTCTTCTAACAATGAAGACGGTAGTTGGTATTGCTTCCACGCAGGCAGATACGTTCAAGTAATAAATTCAAGAAGTCTTTCCTGGCCTAATTTGGGAACTTCACATTTTAAACACTGTCATACAATGGTAATCTTGAGTATATGAATGAGGCTAATTCTAAATTATTATTATTTTTTTTTAAGTCATTGAATGCTGTTGCCTGGTTGATGCTCGGTCAGTGTGTGCTTTGTGTTAGGAGAGTGGTTTGTGTGGAACCAGGCTGGAGTGTAAACTGTGCAACTTCATCTGGAGAGAGTGACCGGAAGCCTTGTGCCCGGGGGGGCGACCCTCGGGGTAGTCGGTCTGTGAAACTCCGTCGTTTCTGATGATGGCTTTGCTTTAGATGCCGAAAGCATTTGTTGGTGTCACTTTTCTTTCTCTCTGAAAAGACCAATCGGGGAGAAGTTCATAAATGGTGTCATTCAACAAACAAAGCAAATAGGTGAGTCAAGAAAGAAAAAGCTGTTGTGATGTGCGACATTTAAAGCTGGGGATTTTTTTTTTTTTT
>NW_009647846.1:1924700-1956489 GCF_000708025.1 Charadrius vociferus
CTACAGCTCCCTGACAGGAGGGGGTAGCGAGGGGGGGTCGGGCTCTGCTCCCAAGTAATAATCAATAGGACAAGAGGGAACGGCCTCAAGTTGCCCCAGGGGGGGTTTAGATTGGATATTAGGAAAAATTTCTTCACCCAAAGGGTTGTCAAGCATTGGAGCAGTGCCCAGGGCAGTGGTGGAGTCCCCATCCTTGGAGGTATTTAAAAGACGTGTAGACGTGGTGCTGAGGGACGTGGTTTAGGTGGACACAGCAGTGGTACGTTCGTGATTGGACTCGACGATCTTAAGGGCCTTTTCCAACCTAAATGATTCTGCGATTCTATTCTATGTTTCTGTTGCCAAAGAGTAACTCTTTGGCTAATTAAACTCTGAAGGCGGTCTCTTAGCAGGATATGGACGTTAATATCCAAAAGGCTGAAGTCAGTTGGATGAGAGGGTTTGAGAGAGATGAGAAACCCCAGATAGCTGAAGAGGCATGGGTCTCTCTTGCTCTGTTCTACTGGTCCGGCTGTTAGCAGCGAAATGGGCACCTGACGCAATTCACTGGGTGGTTTATTCCCAACCCTGGTGTTGGGAACCAGAAGTCAAAGCTCATGCTTGAGCACAGAGCTTTGTTTAGAAGGGCTGTGAAACTGCAGGTCTCGGTTGTGGGATAGCTGGATTGAGGTGGGAGTGTGGTCACGAGCTGTCACCTTGACAGCAGGCGATGTGCTCGAACAGACTTTGAAGGAAAGAGTTAAAGGGGAAAATGAGGATGTAGTACAGCATTAAGTTATTCGATGTTCTTTTCAAGGGGGGTCTTGCTAGGTTCATCTACCCTGGTACTGAACAACACTGATATTGTCCTATGCTCTGAGGTTGAACTTGTAACCACAGCAGATCTGATATCTTGAATCAGCTCTGTATTTTAAAAAAAAAAAAAAAGTGCTAGTGGAGCTGAATAAAAGGGGTACTTGGTAAAGAAACGTGGTGACAAGTTGGGGGAAGTTTCAAACTGGAGGGAGTAGTTACTCTACAGTGTTTTCCAACAACCTGAGTGGGACCAGTGCTGTTTAGTTTTTGCATGTTAATGTTGTTCATGCAAAAAGTGTGATATTTCATGCAGAGCTGCTGATAGAAATAGACATCAATTCTTAACGCGAAGAGCAGATGAGATGACATTGTGAGGAACCAATTAAAGTTGTAATGAACTTCAGGAATATGCAGTGAAAGGTTTAATAGTTTTAAGCGGGAGGTTATTAAATCTTTCACTTCTGAGGAGAAGGTGGTGCTGGTTGTATACCAGCTAACGGCTGGATCACACGCTAGCGGAGTGTTACACACGCAGGGAAGGATAAGGGTATGTGGGGATGTATCAGCAGAGATTTCCAGAAGAGACAGAGGAAATTTCGGAGATCTTCCCCAAGGCTCAGGTGAGATCCCTTTCGGGATACTGTCATCACTCCAGTGTTTAGGAAGAGTGGATTTGAACTGGGACATGCATGGGTTGCCAAGAGATATGTCAGGAGGAGAGTTTGTCTTATTCGAGATGAGTGCAAGAGCTCCAACTGTTTTGCTTGGCAGAGCTGGACCAACATACAGATCTGTATGAAGAGTGGTGAAAGGAAGGAGGGGAAAAAGCTGTAAAGCTGCTTCTTGCCTGCTAAAATAGACCATCATATACATTTCTGATAAAATTTGAAGATAATGTGAAAAGCATCTCAGTTTTATGTTAGCAGGACCAATAGTATGGTATCATGGAGAACAGCCCCTTCCTTGGACTCCTTATGCGTATTTAGAAACCCTTTTAGGTTTCACAGTCTTTGCAGCCAGGGCAGGTTCTTGGCCTTCTGTACTGTCGGGGCCAGATGCACTGGATCTGTGGTGCATGTCTGTCTTCTTGTGGAGAAGGTGGTGTGTGCAAGGACTGTACGTGCACTTCAGGTTATAAAACACTTCCTATTGCTGCAATGGAATTGCAGCTCTGCAGTGAGAAGGTCTCAGCAGTTGAACTGAACGTGGCAGCAATGAACAGAACTGAAAGCAGGAAGTGAGGAAAACATTGGTTTTGACTGAAACAGGGGTTAGGGATCTGTGTGACGTGGCTGATGGTGGTGCGGCGAGACAGTTGCCTTCCTGTCCTCGTTCACCAGTGGCACGGTGTCCTATCCATACCTCTTGGGGCAGTACATAACTTTTTTTCTCAAATATAAAACTTAAGGTTCTTAGTCTCTTGTGCTTGAGAAGCGTTTGCATGATGAAAGGCTGGTTTGCTCTTCGTCCGCTCAGATCTGTGTGAATGCTTTTGCCGTAGGTCTGGGTATTGCAAAGAGCAGACACTGGTGCATGGTGTTTTGATGGTTAAAGAGCTAAGTAGGTTCCCAGCCTTATGGTGAACTTGTGCAAGCGGGAAAACATGTTTTCCTTCTGTGTTCCTGTTTCCTTGAAGCTGGAGCTGAATTTACATCTGTCTCTGAATATAGTAGAAATCAGTTGCTGAGGTGTACCTATAGAAAATGGGCCCGACAGAACTCCTGGGCATGGCATGCAGTGTTGAGTCACAAACTCGAAAAGTTGGACTCCCCTGGTCAAGGAAATGTCAAACCAGACTTCATTGTTCTGCAAATTGTGGTACCTTTTAAGCTAAACTTAACTCTTAAACTGATAGTTTTAAGCAGTTAAAACACTGTGTGCTAGATCTTAAGAGTTTTTAGACTTCTGTTCTAAGAGATCACCCACAGCACTGATGTTGGGGTGGAAAAATACGTGAGTGTATAGATCAGTAAAGCGGACAAAAATATATCTTTGCAGATTTCCCTGTTTTAACATACTTTTTTAAAAATGCATTTTTACCCGTCAGTAGGATGAATAATTTTCCAGAAAGCAGCAGGAGCTTGAAGTAGTCTGTTCTGTACCTAGTTAATATGACTGTTGGTCTAAAATGTAAACTTGCCATTCTCTTCGCCAACCCTCTTCCAGAGCAACAATTAGACAAAATAGCTTTGTTTTTATGTAAAAGGTAATGGGAAACTCCTCAGAATTCCAGAAAGCAGTGAAGTTGGTGATTGAAACGGTTTCATTTGATAAAGACTCAACGGTCCAAGTTTTTGAGGCAACAATCAGGTATGTCGCTCTAACTCTGTCTTGAAAACAGTAACAAGGTTAAAGACTTGGTGTGCCTATATGGGGGAACCAAAGTGAAATCATTGATAAGGATATCTTTGGTAGACTTTATTCCATAATTGTTCCTTGAGTAAGTTGTTTTTTAACCTTTTATGAAAATGTTCCATCCTTTCATAATTAAAACAATTTTAATGAGTTGCATGTGACTTGAAGCAGTGATACAGTGGTAGTTTCAACAGTGTTTGGCTGCAAACTGCTGCTTTTTTGTTGTTGCTCTTGCAGCAGAGACTCAGATCTGTGCACAGTAAACAACCCTGCTGACAGGTTTTCCCTCTTTTGATTTTCTTCCTTGGACCTTTGGCTTGCTTTCACTTTCATTTTAGATGAAAAACAGGGCTGTCTGTCTTGGAGATGAGTTTAAGATACTGTCTGATTTTAAGTAGCTTCATTTTCTGAATGTCTTAAACAGTGTTTATTCAATTGCTGCTTAATTTGGATAGCCTTATACGAACGTAGTATTCAGAAAAAAATAACAGCCTTCCTGCAATTTGCAGGGGCAAGGAGGTCTTCACTCATTAATAGACTTGGTATGCTGTAAGGAGCTGCTGGGTTAGGAATATTTTGCAGAACTGGATTTTGGGATTACTGTGGGTGACGAGCAACATGCCTTCTAGATGTTTTCACTACTGGTGGGGAAAAAAACAGGTCTGTTTCTGTAGTGCCTGTAAGGTGCACAAAGTGATACTTCCTTAAACATGATACTGGTAAGGGTTTAGCTGAAGAACTCGGTTCAGATCAGATTTAAAAACTGAAGATCTTTTCCGTTTCCCATAGGGTTTTGGGAAGCCTGCTTTCTGCCCACATAATAATTACAGATACCAAACAGCCTTTTGGTGATATGACCATTAAGGATTATGACAATGAACTGTTGCATATGGCTCATGACCTAGCAGTGAGACTGCTTCCAGCCTTTGAGAACACCAAAACTGGAATTCCGTATCCTCGGGTAAGTGAGCACACCAACGCTGTGGGGAAATAATCTAAAAGTAGTAATTCACCTGTCCTACAACTCGAATTCTGTGCCCTGTGTATGCATTTATATGTGCACTTGGGGTATTGAACCTGCATTAAAATGGCGTGGGGGGGAAACGGTGCTAAGTTATGGTGACGTGGATGATATATCAGTTGCTCCTTAGGTCTAGTAAATGTTTTCTTTAGCCTGCTTTTTGTGCTGTGTATATTGTTCTGCAGGGTCAGTAGTCATTTGTTTCTGTTTTGTTTGGCTGGAAGGTGCCCTGCCCGCACTTTGTTGCTGTATATCATGCAGCAACAAACAATGCTGTCATTAAGAAGGTTAACAAGAAATATTGTAAAGGCAAATAGCCTAGGAAAGTGACTTTATTGGTGACTTGGTACTAAGGTAATTGTGATAAAATTCACATCTAAAAAAAAAAAAAAAACTCATCTAAAATATTTGTCATACTGGACTTGGAATTTGTAATTTTCTTGAATACAGCTCAGTGAGTACTCAAGAATACTGTGGTATTCTTGAATACTCCATCCTCTCGTTTTAAGCAGATGCAGTTCACAAGGAGAGGGATGTCAGTTTTAGTGGCACAACTCTAAACTCTAAAAGTAATTAGCACTTGCCTGACTGCTTTTAATTTCTGGGGACAGCAGGACTGCTTTTCCTTCAGACCTGTCAGGCTGTAGAAACAGGAACTTTCACTTCTGTTTGGAGTCTGGTAAAGCAGTTGAGGGTGGTGTAACTTCCCTTCAGCATTTTGTTCCGTGGGGAACTTGAGGAGTGTTTGCTGAAGAAACTCTTGGTTTCAAGAGCACTAAATGCAGGGAAGCAGTACTTGCATCACCCTTGGAAGAACCTGAATGTTTAGCAGAAACAATGAAAAAGTGGACTGAAATTTGCAAGGATGAGCAAGCATAAGAGTAGCAAAATTAGGATTGCCCACCTTGAGCGTGATGTCATAAAGCTGGAAAATGAATTTCAGGGATTCTTCAGGAAAGCTTTTTGACCAAGCAGCCATATGATGGCTTTTTAACTATATGCACGTTGTACGCTACATGTTGCAAAAACTAATACAGAGGCTTTATAATAAATATAAGACTGCAGAGGAGAGCACAGCCGTATGAGATGCAACCTGCCTTCTTGCTGTTAGCACTCTCTCTGACTGGCTTCACAGGTGAATCTGAAGAAGGGGGTACCTCCAGACAGCAATAATGAAACTTGTACTGCTGGAGCCGGTTCCTTGCTGGTGGAGTTTGGTATCCTTAGCAGGCTGCTTGGCGATTCCACGTTTGAATGGGTGGCCAGAAGAGCTGTCAAAGCGCTCTGGAGTCTCAGAAGCAATAACACGGGACTGCTAGGTAATCTCCTCTGATGTGATGCTATATTGACTGGCTCCATGTTTTAACCAACTCAGTCTCCTGTAGCGGAATGCCATCATGCTACAGGTTTCTTCCATGTATTGTAAATGTCGTCGATGTGCTTCCTCTGTGGCTGTTAAGTCATGCTCCTCTTGTGTACTTGTGGTTTGTGATGACCAAATGGCACTCTGTAATTTTGTAAGAAAAATGGGGTATCTGAATGGCTTCTTAGGGCACAGATTTCCAAAGACAAACTTTTGAGGAAAGGGGGAAATGAAACTGAAGTTCTTACATTTGTATCCCCATTAATGTAATTTAGATTGGCAGATGACTAAAAGCACTCAAAACAACTGCATGTGTATGCTCGTTCTGTGGATGAATGCACTGTAACACTTTATTTGGATAGTAATCTTTGATTATTCCTCCTTAAGACTTTTTGAAGATGTAATATTTCTAAGTTCTGGTTCTTGATTATTTTTCTCTGATGTACTTGGCAATTTTAGTCTAAACTTTTTGTCTGTTCTGAAAGGAAATGTTGTGAATATTCAAACTGGCCATTGGGTTGGAAAGCAAAGTGGCTTGGGAGCAGGGTCCGATTCATTTTATGAATACCTTCTGAAGTCTTACATCCTCTTTGGAGAAAAGGAAGACTTGGAGATGTTCAATGATGCTTATCGGAACATTCAGAACCACTTAAGAAGAGGGTATGTTATTTCATATGAGTACCAATTCCTTAAGTGATAAGTAGTCCAGCAAGATAGTGTTTTGCGTCATGCTCTAGAAAATCTGTGTTCTCTTTTTTTTTTTCTTTAAAAAACAAAACCTCATTTCTGTGGTAGTCACCGTGGAAATAAATTTTAATGTTCCCTTCACTCCTTAGTCAACTGAGCTGAATAGCATTATTGGTGCAAAGAAGCTAAACTGGTAACTGTCCAAGTTAGTAAATGTTAGGCTGAGAGAAGGCTGTAGAACTGCAAAGGAAATGTATTAAATTGGCTGGTTGAGTACTTCTCAAGGCCTGATCTTACCTAGCGTGACTTTTTGGTTGAGATTCTGCTGACATAACTTAAGGATATGATGTACATACCTTTATTTTTCTGAGCATGACTGATGTTTTGATTGTTTTCAAAATGGCTTTGTCCTACAAATCTGGCTCATTCTCTTTGCTGGTGGCAGTGCTGTAAAATGAAATGTGCATTGTGTTCTTCTAAAATAGTGAATTTTTACACATGCTTATTGTTACTTGGCAGTCGAGAAGCTTGCAATGAAGGTGAAGGTGACCCTCCTTTGTACGTTAATGTAAACATGTTCACAGGACAGCTGATGAACACGTGGATTGACTCTTTGCAAGCCTTTTTTCCTGGACTGCAGGTAAACTTTCATTCTGTTAAAGACCGAATGACACAGTAGAGGGCTGTCAGAGAGGTTCGTTTGAATCCTAGACTGTGAATGAATCTGAGCATCTCTTCTGAGATGACCTTCAACCTATGGGTTTACATCTGGCCGCTCTGATAAGAAAGTCTTAGGGCGGGTTCAGCCTCTGCATCAGCATAACAATATAGGAAGGCCTGGCCTGCTCTCTGCTAGATTTGAGATACTTTTAACTTTTCTCATTTAACCTCATTATTTCTATGCCATGCTGTGAGGTTGAGCTCCGCTAAAGCTTTTAGTGCGAAGGAATTAATACATTTGCTTTTTTGGGAGAGGTTGGTTTGGGTTTTTTTTGTCTCTCATTAAGAGGGGAGTGTTTTATTATATGGCATGTTCTTACACAGAGCAGAAAGCAATTTGCTGGCTTGCAGTATTACGCGTGCATGTTTATGGCTGTTGTTATGCCTAGGTATTGATAGGAGATGTGGAAGATGCTATTTGTCTCCATGCTTTTTATTATGCCATATGGAAACGATATGGAGCTCTCCCAGAAAGATACAACTGGCAATTGCAAGCACCAGACGTTCCCTTTTATCCACTGAGGCCAGAGCTTGTGGAATCCACGTATCTTCTCTATCAGGTACCTGACTTTTCTGAGCTTAAAGCTCATGTTTTGGCAAAAATGGTTTCATTCAGAAAGTCACTTTTCCTACCCCTAGCCTCTGGCCTGCTAAAATTTGGTGCCTCTGGATCTGCCTGTTCTTATACGAAGGTCTCTGGGCACTAGATTATTATGCAATGTAGCTGCTATGTTGTTCGCTGAAAAAATAGCCTTTTTTGTAAGACAGACAAAAATGAGACTAAACAACCTTTTCAAAAAATAGCTGGCAGATTTTTACGAGGTAGAGACTTGTGACTTCTTAATAGAAATTGTTGAAGTAAATGTAATAGCTTTCCTTGCTATATTGTCTAGTCATAGTCTGCAACTGGCAGAAGATACAGCAAACTAAAATAACTTTCTGGCTGCAAGAAAGCTATCAAAGACTTTGAATTTGCTACAAGTTTTATTAGGATTTGCACTAAAGCAAATATGAGAGGCTTGCACAGAGTAATCTGTCATGTTCCTATAAAGATAAGTTTACTGTAATACGTGAGAATCTAATACTACTTAGGCCTTTGTTGTAAGTGTGTTTTTTACAAGATTTCAAAATTGCTGACTCTAACTTTTGTCTGTCTTCCTTATTTAGGCCACAAAGAACCCATTTTACCTTCATGTGGGAATGGATATTCTGCAGAGTTTGGAAAAATATACAAAAGCAAAGTCAGTTTTCAGTGTTCTTTGTCTTCTCTTGCTGCTATTTACATGTATTTTATTATGTAAATATTTTATAGAATCCAATCTGCCACATGTAGGTAAACCAGAAAGCCACAAGTGATGATTTACGTATTGAGCAATTATTTCTTTCTTGTCTGAAAATGAAATTAGAGTCCAGTGACAACTTTATGCCTTCAGAATTTTATAACTACCTTTCCAAATGCGTTGTTGATGATCAGTTGCTAAAAACTGGTAAAATTAGTAGTGTGTTTTTTTTTTTTTTCCTATGGATCCTGCAAGAATATTTCTAACCTCATGGGCCCATGGTGTTTAACTAAACTGGAGGCATGGCCTTTAAGATAGATGCTGTTGCATATCAGCTTTCATCTCAAGACAGTAACAGTGAATCCTGACTGTAATATTGAGTGTCTGAACTTCTTACAAAACTCAGAGGGAAGATAGTGAATTTTTATTCAACTTTTGGTATTTACTGGTTTTGTAGACAAGTCTGTACTGACTACAGGACAGTATAAACCAGTGCGGTTCTGCAGTGAAGTGGGATTCAGATGCTGTGTAGGGGGTTGACTGAAAGAATTACAGGAGCACAGTGTGACAGCTTGCAGCTTCCTCATTTGTTAACTCTTGGTGGGAGGGAAGAGTAGGTGGCTCGGGAGGAAACCTGTGCATGAGACCAGGCTTCCAGACCTGCGTTTCTCATGTGCTCAGTATGGGGAAACCACCTGTTTTGTGCAGGGTGCCTTGAGAATATCTTGCTTCTTTGAAAAACGCTTAATAAATCTGCATGATGGAGTAGGTGAACCACAGGGTCAATGATTGCAGTCTCATCAGAATACCAGAAACCAATAATCAGTGCTTACTTGTAAAAGAGACTTGTTTCATTTAGCTTCACTCCTAGTGACGACTGGAATGGTCTGAAGTTAAGGAATATCTAGAGAGCGCTTCAGGATCAGAACACGTGGGAACTAAACCCAAACTAATCTTAAATCTTGCAGGTGCGGCTATGCCACATTACACCACGTTGTAGAGAAGACAAAGGAAGATCGAATGGAGAGCTTTTTTCTCAGTGAAACATGTAAATATTTGTATCTGGTATGTATATGTTCTTAGTTTCAAAGACACGCTCTTGCATGTGCTGTGCATAAACATGGCACACTGATGAGGCAGGACATTGTTAATTAGAAACTGCTGCACTCTGGGGAAGAGAGGGGTTTAGGTATCAGAGTGTATTGGAGAAAGCACTGCTTTTCTTTCTTTGACTCTAGCCTAATCTTGGAGGTTTGGGCAGCTGCTGGCTGGAGAGCCGGCAGCTCTTTTCTGGGGGGAGCTGGAAAGGAGTGGAAGCAAGACTGAAGGAAGCTGCTACTCAGCTCTGAGCTAAATTACTGCTTGTAGCCATTTTGCCTGCCTCACAGCGGCCTCCGATTTCTCCCCATCAGACTTTGGCAGTCACAGGAGAAAGCATTTGAGCCAACACTGCTTAAGCTACTGTTCTCAATCTCCTTTAGTGTAGAAAAACAAATAAATCTGTGACTGAATGGAAGCAGTGGATGCCAGCCTAGAAATGCCTGCATAGTGCAGCTTAGAAAAATAAGGGCAGTTTAAGTTGGGTGAGAAGTTTTTCTTTTGCTCTCCTCTTTTAACTGTTAAAATAAATCGCTTGCATTAAAACTATTTATTTCCATTTGCTTTAACAGTAGTTACCCATTTAGCACTAAAAGGTATGCTTTTTGTGTGATGCTTCCAATTCATGAGCGCATGTGTTTTAACTTACTGTTGACGGGACATGAAGAATGTTGCATGCATACTATAGCTGTGTCTCCCATCTCTTGTTTAGTTGTTTGATGAAGAGAATCCACTGCATAAATCTGGAAATAAGTATATGTTTACTACTGAGGGACATATTGTGTCTGTGGATGAACGTTTTCGTAACTCTCTGTGGCAAGACATCCTCCCTGAAGAAGAGGACAGCGCAGAAAAAATTAAACCTAACGAATTAAAGGCGTTCAACTTCAGTTCTAATGTAAGGAATGCACACTGGTCCTGATTGTGTTGCTGGAGAAGGGATGTATGTTGAACTGGGGTAGGCTGTAGAAAAAGAGCTATTTGGAAGTGGTGCTTTAGGGCTCTGCAGTGTTTCCTTTATAAATGTCAAATATCTGAGAACCTCCCTTGTGAAAAACAGTTTCAGTAGTGGAATGCATGGATTAGGATAATGGGGCAGTGATTATGTTGAAGGTGAAACCTGTCCCCTTTTTAGTATTTTGCAGCAATTAGTTTGTTCTTTGTTAATTTATTTCCAGTTATTTTTTTCACTTCCCCTTTTCTTTGACCTTAGAATCTTCCAGTGTTGCTGTGATGGGGGAAGAGAAACGCAGAGGGTCATTTAAACAGAGCTTTTTTTTTCCTCAGAATGGTTTTGACGCACGTAAAGGTGACCTTTCTTAGCTAGGCATGAACTGAGTACAGAGCTATGGATCCAGTGCCTATCGCCAACCGAAATAGATATGTGTTTAATACAGAACAATTTTTTTAAATCTCTGCTAGTAGGTTCTAGCATCGTTCCTTTCCTCCTCCCCCCAGTCCTGCAGAAAAAGAGCATTATTTTAAAAAACATTCACAGTTGTCATAGTGAAGGAAGTCTCAGTTGAATAACAAGTTGCAGTAGTTTGGCGTGTATTTGGAAGCTTGCAGCCTGCACGAAGGAAACACTTGCTGTTCATTTATGTGGTTTGTGCTGTAGTTTGCAAAGAGTGAGGGAGAGTTGGGACCAAAAGTGCTATTGGGTAAAATTTTCTGTACTGGGAGGAAATCTATGGTTACTGATGCTGAAATGCCTGCTAGGTTACAGAGGGCATGGGATTGCCTGTTTTTGTATTTGAGTTCTTAACAATATTCTAATTTTGTTGACAGTGTAACAGAGTTCCTGATGAGAGGAGATACTTACTGCCATTGAAGAGTAACTACATGAGACAGATTGATCGAATGGTGGGCTTGATCTGAATGGTTCTTCAGAGTAACTTTTATCATATGTCAGGAGGAGCATGGGATTTGGCTGTAGACATCCCTTTCCTCTTCAGCTACACACCTGCATACGCTGAGTCACTTGGGTATCCCCCATGCTTGTTAGTTTTCAATTATGGACATGAAGGGAGATCAAGTTCTCTTACGAGTTCCATCTTCTGAACTGCGGTAACTCCATGTGCCACCTGAATAGAGATTCCTTGTTTTAAGACTTCCTATGAAAAATGTCGTTGCAAATGAAGGCTGAATATACTTTTAAAAGAAAAGAAAAAAGAAAAGAAAATTGGCATGTGCCACTTAGCTACCTCTTTGTAGCTGTATTACAAATGTCCCTTTAGAAAAGGGTCTAGTATTTAATTTGAAATGATCATGGGATTGGGGAAGGAATGGGAAAGTGCAATTTCTTACACCAAGTTTAATCATTGAATTATTCTGACGAGCAATACACAACCTTAAGTACTACTCAGGTAGGAACCCACTGGTGGTGGGTTTTGCTGAAACAAAAACGCTGTATCTAGAATAGTATCTTGAAAAGATAACTCCTGATCATATAAGAAGCTATCAGTATAATCATGGTGTCCCTCATACACACGGTTGTATAGAACTACACGGTTGCAAGAGCCTGTGGCTACAGAAACCAGTAATAAAACAAATCAGGTGCCTTTTTTTGTAGAGGAATGGGGGGGAGGGAAGGGGAAATTACAAAGCCACTCAGCTGTCTGAGCAGCTAACTTTATGTAGCTTAGCTGAGCAGAAGTTCCAAAAGTTTTTTTGTTTGCCATGTGTCTAGTGCCTTTTCAGGAGAGATGCTGCTAAGAACTGGTATAACAGTACATGAAGAACAAACTATTTCACATTCCTGACAGCGTTAATGTGTTAGTGCCTTAAGTTGTCTTCACTAGCAGGAAAAACTGAGCTTGCTTGGGAAGGTGGATAAAGTATTTCTGATTAGCTGGTTATAAAACACAGTGGATCCCAAAGTAACTTAAAAAGTAATTTACATGTGAGATGACTTTTCCTTCTGTTTTTTTTTAAAAAAAAAAAAGATACTGGAAGACTAGCAACTGCTGTGCCCATCCCAAAGAATACTTGTGGGCTGGATTTATCCTCATCGTTTTAGTTGGTAACGGGGCTGCCTCTGCATCACCCTGGGGATGGAGTTTGTAAGAGGTCTGAGCCTGCAGTACGCTACCTTCTCTCTGCCACAAGACGGTTTGGTGCATGCCATGCTAACAGGGTGATGGCTGCAGCAGCTCTCGATGCTGACTGTAGTGTTATACTGTACCCGTAAATTGTGCCTTTTGGTTCCAGTGAGGAATGGTGAGAAAAATGCTGTTGCTTCATCCCATTATCTTGAAATACAGAAATGTTTGAGGAATTAACTGGCTACGAACTTTCAGGAAGAAAGCAGTTAAATTCAGGCAGGGCTGTTGAGGGATGAAAACAAACTGAAGCCAAAAACCCTTAATTCTAAGTATAGCAGTAGGGTTTTTTTCAGTGGCTCCCCATTGCTTACGTGCTTTTTACTTTTGACTACAGTTGAAGTAGTTAAATGTTGCTGTTGAGTTAATTATTTCTTAAATTAAGGCTTAAATATAAGGGCAAACTTGATCTGCTGTATTTTCACCTTCTTATAACAACATCGGTTTTCCAAAAACATATGTTGCAACTCAAAACATTTCTAATAAATATGAAGTTAGTGCTGAAGAGGTTGTTTGAATCTTTTAGTATACAGATGCATCTCAGGGACTTCATTGTAGAATCTTCTATTCTGTGATAGTTATATCTTATATTCAGGCAAAAAAACCCCAATAATCCTGTCTTCTTAGTCTTATTGGGTGTATTTTAAGGGGGGAGGATTGGAGCGGGGAGAGAGGAATATGTTAAGATTTCCCAAAACGTGGCAATAGAATCGGTTGCCTTGGTATTTGAGGCAGCTGGCAATTTCAGTCCCTGTAGAATCGGCTTTGCAAACCTATTACTGGAATTTCTTGGTTGCCTGTTTCAAAGCAAAACATAAATTCAAGGTGTTAAGATCCAAAGAGATATTGGGAGAGGTTCAAGGTACAGCTTCTTAACCAGTAAACGGTGCCTGGGCATGCAGGTATGCTTCAGTTTGCAAACATGCGAAGAAGCGCAGGAGCGTGCGTGAAGGCGGTGCTTTCTGCCGACCGAGGGAGGTAGAAAGCGAAACTGTCTGGGCTTTCTGAAGCCCTGCTGCTGGGCCAGGGCTTCTAACGGTAGCTCTGCAGTGAGAAGTGCTCGGCAGTGTGGAAGCCAAACGCAGCGTTCCACAAGTGGCCATTTAAAATCCTGGCGCGGCAGATGCCAGGACGGACATTGCCCTCGGTGTGCTGGCGGCTGCTTCTGGTGATTATCTCTCCCCGACTCACAGTTCAGCTCTCTGAACGTGCATCGTGTACCTTGCAATTGCCTCTCAGGGTTTTGTGCCTTCTGAAGCACCTGAACCCCGGTGAGGGTTCCAGCCCAGTGTTATGCACAGAAATCTGTTTCGGAGTGTTCCTCAGAGAACGACACGACTGTAATGAAGTTGCGCAACTTCTGCTGCCGTGCTTTTCCCTCTTGTGTGTTGGCAGAAATAGTGAGAGGTGGATGTGGAATGGGAACAGTATGGGCAGGTATCGCAGCCTTTCAGCCCTTAGTGACTTGGGCCGTTAGTTGCAGTGCCAAATAGTATATGGTCAGCTTCTCCTTAGAAACTGCATTGAAATTTGCGTTGCCAAGGTGACTGGACAGCCATCTTTCCATAGGAAAGGTTTTTGTCTACAAACTGGTGCTGACTACGCGGTAAAAGGCTTTGTATTCTTTAAGGAGCCAATTTTTCTTTCTCTTAGTTATAAAAATGCTTTGATACGTTTTCACTCTGTAATGACAGGGCACATGTTATGCACTAAAATTAAAACTTTTGTATAAGTAAATGATATCAAAATGAAATTGATAACACTGCTGGAATAACTTGCTGAAACAGACTTTTGTATTTCTTGGTATAATGTGCAATATCAATATTTCCTAATTAAAAATGCAATGTATGCTTAATTGTTGTTTTTCCATGAAGTATTTAATTGGGGATGGGAAATTTTTAGGAGGACCAAATGCTCTTTCATGAAATGTCCTAAATTCTCAAAACTGAGCTTAAATTTTACAAATCTGCATTAAAAAATGGTGTATTTGACCACTTGTGCTTGTGTTTTTCTTATAGTGTAGTTCTTGTAAGGCCATCGTGAAGCTTGCAGGGGATCTCCCAAACGCAGGGAAAAGATGAATTTGAGTGTGTATACCTGATCTTTGCCGTTCACCACATAGGAAAACTTCAGCAGTTGAGGGTGACCTGGGAGTAGGGGTGAGTAAAGGCAAACATACCTAAGCCCGTGTTCAACCACATGTGTGGCTCTCGTTCAAGTTCTCCCTAACTTGGCCCACCTGGAGAGCTCAACACCTCTGATTTCAGTAACAAGAGTCCCTGCTCAGTTCTCTATTTCTGTTGTAGGTGCCCGTGGCAGTCTTGTGTGTGGCGAGTGTAAGTCTCGGACTGTGTGTGTCCCAGAGAGGGTAGGCTGGAAATTCACTTTTTTGATAAGCCAGCCTAAGTCATGAACTGTCGCTGCTGAGAGCGTTGCCGTCTATCACAGCAAATCCCATGTTACTCCATTTTCTTGGAGGTTGGGCGTACTGCTGGGTATTTTGGGGAAGAAGGAAAAGACTGCCTCAACCAGGACTTAACAGTTCTTTGTCTCCGAGAATAACTTGGCTCTGCCTTGCTTTAGACCTGGTCAGTTCGGGAACGCGTAATTGAGGTGTGCAAGAAATAGCTTTTATTTTCCCTGGGGGAAATGAGACTTTTCAGCCATATCCTTGGGATAGCACACAACATAAGTTAATGGTTTGGAGAAGGGATTACTGTCTGGTGAGAGCTTTCTTGCCAGCTTCATCTGCCTTGGTTACTAGATGTGAGATGCCTTCTTACATATTCTGGATTTTCATCTAGTTAGAACAAGGGATGGCTCCGTACTGCAGGAAAAAAACCCAACAAAACTGACCCCACCTCCAAAACAAAAAGCTGCTTTCTTTTCCCCCATTTCCCTTTCATTTTTTTCCTGTGATGACTGGAGTGGCAGCCTGGGCTGAAAGCAGTGGTCTGGTGTGGAATGAAGAAATGAAGCGTGGTGGCACCAAGCTGTTGGCCTCGTGAGCAGGTAGCTGAGTCTGGGTAAGTGCTGACCCACTTGCTGGTGTTCCCTAATGCCGCTTTCTCCAAGGTGGTCATGAAGACCTAGTGCAGGTGGGAATTCTGCACCAGGACCCTTGGTGGGTTCTTTGCAGTCTGTGGATAACTGTACGCTGGTAAATAGCTCACGCTCCCTTTAAAAACAGGAATGTGGAAAGAAGCTATCTGACCGTTGCTTTGATTTTTTTTTTGCTTTTTTTTCTTCCCTCTTGTATTTGTTTTCTCTTTGATTGGCATTATCTCTTCTGTTGTTTTCTGGTTTGTAGTCCTGATTCAAAGGCTGTTGAAGCTGACAGGGCACTTTCTGTGTGTCTTGATCAAACTCCAAGTTACACGGAAGTGTCTATTGAACATGAGTGAGTGGATTTTTGTGATGTTTTTAAAGTTCCTCTGAACTGTCTGATGAGATTTTTCCCATCTAATGCTACTTTTGCTGGGCTCAGGTTTCTAAATCTTAATTCTGAAGTAAGCGTAAATAGGCTGAGATCTCGATTTTGGAAAAAGAACATGAGCTCTAATGTTTTCACTGTGGTTGCACATTTACTAGTGGTGTTGCTGCCCTGAGCTACTATTTGCTGTCTCTCTTTATCTCGGCTTCCCTCCTTATCAGCTGTTGAAAACTTGGTTGGTCAATGTGTTACAGCTCTGAAGTGGGACGGAGTGTTTTGATTGCAGTTTCTCTTAACTCCACGTTTAAGAAAATACTTCAGAAAAGCCGCGCTTCCCGTTCTGTGTTTTCTGGTAGATTTGAGTACAGTAAGATCATAAGTGATAAAAGATCTAAAGTCCCAAAGTGTGCGTGAGAACCCATTTTTTTTTAGGGTATAATGCATCAGGCTAATAGAGTTTTACGGCTAAAAGAAGTGTTTTCTGGTAGCTGTGGACAGAGGACTGTGGGCTGGGTTCCGGTGCGTTTGGTGGCAAAGCTGTAGATCCGATCTGCTTCCACCAGAGACCACTCTTGTGCCTCTGTTTGAAGCTTTCTGTTGTACAGCAGCAAGACAACAGTAGTATCTTGGAGGTGGAGTGTCAGAAGATGTAGTTTTATAGCTTTGCGGAGCACTGCTTCTCCTTTGGGGGCAGCTGCAAAGCGTTGAGCGTGAAAGGCAAAGCTGAGTTGTGCCGCCGGCACCCGGTCCCGGCTGCACCGCTCCCTCACTGTGCTCTTCCCGTGGGGGTGGGAAAATTGGCTCTTCTAGTTCCTAGAGACGTTTTCCTCCTTTGTCCTTGCTTGAAACTTCTTTTAGAGAGAAATTTTGTTTTGTTGATCATCACTGGTATTGTTTATTCACCTGAAAGAGATCAGCAAGTAGTCACTCAAAGCTGCTTTGTACTACTTTTCCCGTATTTGTCCCCCGCTTAACTTAAACTGATGAGAAGACCGTTTGACTGGAAAGATTATATTGAAAAGCATCTTTCTTTTTTTTTCTACCCAAAGATAATGCAATTTCTGTTGCCTCAAATTTTGCATGGCTATAGAAGATGACAGCTTGGGAGAGCTGCTCCAGCCTCGTTAGCACAACTTGGTGTTGCACTGACGAGAGATGGTTGCTCCCGTTTTCCAGGAGGAGGTGGCAGGTTTGATTCTTAAAATAGTAACTCTAGGAAGTTCTGTAAAGTCATTTTTTATTTAGGTAGTGTTAATAAGGGTGGAAAAGGTACCTGTATGTCCCAACCCGTAACTGGTGAAGATGCATCGACCTCCTGCGAGCTGCGCAAGTCACAGGCAGGATCAGTAATGATGGCGCTGGGTGATGGACCTTGGGGGGAGGTACCGTGGTGGCTGGGTGAACTGGGAGAGCTGGGACCAGCCGCGGTCCATGCTGTTTGATCCAGTGTGGATTTACCAGGTCGGGGAAGGAGCTGGAGGAGGTCTAGACCTTTCTCGCTCCCTGTCCATCTCTCTTCCCACCCGGAGAGGCAGCTCTGTGTGTCTCAATGGAAGCATTCATCAAGTGGATACTTGAATTTTAATTATTTCACCCGTCATTTCAAATAAAAAATAAGTGTAAAGAAGCTTCCTGAGCATGCTGCAGCTCTGCTCCGTACTCCGGTCTCTGCGAGGAGCAATGAGTGTGGCTGGGAGCGCCCCGGTGACCTCCCCTGCCCCCCGGGAGAGCAGAGATCGTACTGCCGCGTCCCCTGGGAAACCTCTCCCTGGAGGGCATTGTTGCACATTTTGAGAGGCAGATCACAAAATGCAGTGGCATTTGCACGCTCAAGGCAGGTGCTCTAAAAATGTGAAAAAACAGGTTAGAAAAAACAAAAAAAGGAAAATTTTCCTTTATTAATGTTTTTGAATAATTGAAATTACTTGCCCTGTAAGTCCCAGAGGCTTTCACAATAATGGCAATCTGCATACTCTTAATTTTTTATAATGTTCATTTGGTGTAATAATTAATTCTTAACATTAATAGCTCTTGAAAAGTACCATGAATCAATTATCTTCATCATGTAATGGTCGTACTAGCAGTTTGGCATTATATGGTTTTGTCAAGGAGCTGCGTTCCGTTAACTTTGGATGAAATACAAAACTCTGTTTTAAAAAAATATTGCTTTTTCCTCCTCTTTTACAGAGGAGATTGATTTTAAAGCAGCCTTCAGGAGGAAAAATTAAGTCTAAATGGAGTTTTTAAATAAGCATTTTTAATAGAACAAATATCCTTTTGCTCTCGGATGCTGCTTAATGAAAAAACAAATTATGCGGTAGCTACAGATTTTTTTTTTTAATTTATTTTTTTTTTCAAATGGTTACTCCTCCTCTCCTTTTGCGTCCCATCCCTGCAGCTGAGTGCAGTGCACACACCCCACAGCAGAGCCCGGATCTGCATTTTATGCACATCAACGGGCTTTTTTGCTGTTTTAATGTGCTGTCATTAACCAGTATGGTACTTTGCGGAGTGTAGTAAGAATAATTAATCCATAATTCGGTGAAAGAAAAATCAGATCCAACAGAGTTGGGGTTGGCTTTTTTTTTTCCCTAGCCTTTTTTTTAAATTTTATTTTATTTTCATTTTTTCCTCTCATTTTCGCGCTGTATAAGCCCCAGCCAGGGCATTTTGCACCCGATTGCACAACGACTGGAGGCTGATGGGGTGAAGTCCTTTGCTGCCCGCCGGGGCAGAGCAGGTTGCGCCATATTATGCAGAGCTGCGATAATAGCCAGTGACGCTTCGGTGGCAATTTTACGCTCGTGGGGTCACTGGGGTTGGGCGGCTGCTCTCTGAGATAGCGAGCGATGGAGGTGCTGGCTGGAGGACCGGGGCAGGCTGGAAACGAGCGGCTGCAGTATTGCCACCCGTGGAGCGTGGTGTGTGGCAGTGCCACCATCCTGTCCCCCGCGGCTGAGCCGGGGAAGCTCCGGACATTTCTCGGGCTGTGTGGGGACGATGTGCTGATCACCACTTGCTGCTGCTGCAGCCACCAGCCAGAGCTGGTGGGTACCGACCTGCAAATAAACCCCAGAGAAAAGCTCCTTCAGGATACTGGAATTGATGCTTTTCATTTAAAATGGGTGAAATTCCTGAAAATGGTTAAATTATGGCATGGATGCAATTGTGCCTTGGAGTAGGTGAAGGTTCTCTCTGCCGTTTTTATTACAGCTTGGCTTTCAGCTTCGCCTTTGTCTGGGGGGAGCTGGAAGGGCAGCCTTCCCGAGACCTCTCCTTACATCTTGGCAGCTGCCAAACCCATGTGAAGCTCAAACAGTAGCAGTGTCCCTTTCTTCAACCAGAAGACACTTTGAGTATTACCTATTGGCTACGGCCCTTTGTACCTGTGATCACCCCAAGTGGTCGGTGGGAGCAGGAGGTGGGACGCTTGGCTCCAACACCAGCAGACTCGGGGCTGGAAGCGCTCCGTTTGTGCTCAGCCCATTGATGTGAGAAATTCCTGTTTGTTAGGAAGCGCAGGTGAGCACAGGGTCCCTCTCCTTGTTTCACGCTCCTGAGAGGACGTTGCAAACAAAGATTTGAAATCAGGTTTGTCCAGGAGGTTCCATGGGGCTGTGCTTCCTGGTGGAAATCGGTGGTACGAGTTACGTCAGTTCTTTGCAGGGGTGCTTGGCACCTTCCTCCTCCTTGTTGAGCGCTGGCGCAGGTTACCCAGAGCGGCTGTGGAGACTCCACTTGGAGAGGTGCTCAGAAGCCGTATGGACATGGTCCTGGGCAGCCAGCTCTGGGTGGCCCTGCTTCAGCAGGGGGTTGGATAGGAGGCCCCTGAGATGCCCCCAGCCTCCGCCAGCCGGGGGTCTTCATGGTGACCACGGAGCTGCGGGGAGTGGTGCTGGCTGTACAGGAGGGGTCGGGCCTGAACCTGATGTTCTCATCGGACGTCGGGGCAGCCCCCCGCACCGCAGCAGGACTGCAGCCCTCTGAACCCTTCAAACTCCGCTCTAATTGCCATCGTGGGCGTAATGGGTGTTGTGGGTGGTAACGGGGGATGCTTTGATGAGGTTCGCAACTCCTCAGCTCCTGAGATGGATCTCCTGAAAACATCCTGAAATCTCAGCGTCAGGCAGTGGCTGAAAACGTGCGATAAGGAGAAAGAAAGGAGGTCAGCTGCTAATCTTGAGATTCATTGATGCTCAGGCAGTTCGGGTATGAATGGAGATCACAGTGATTTAAAAAAACCCAAACAGCAACACAACATAGGTTCTCCTGTGTTTCTGGGTTTATCCACGGCTGCCTTCAGCCTGGGAACGCATCCGCACCACGACATAGCACACACGGGTAAAGCAAGGGTGGGACTGCGGGAAGGGGCTTAAGAGGATAGATTTAAAACTTCAGAAATGAAAATGCTATTAGAAATGTATTATTCATAACGTGAAAAATGTAGCTTTTCACTTCTGTTGACACACAATTATTAGGTTTGGAAGATTACTGCACCTCAATTTGTTTTGCTACTGACACCACACAAATGAGCACCAGAATTCTTTGAGCTGAGGAAGCGACTTAGTAATGAGTGGGATGGTAAAGAAAAACCAACAGGCCCTGCGTGTCAGCGTGCGCCGGCCCTAAAAACACACCCTGGCGATTTCATGGGTGACCTGTGCTGTACCGTGAGCCTGGGGATCCCGAACCGAACGGGGATTTACCTTTCGGTTGCCTGCCCGTGAGCAAAACGAGCGCGTGGCTTTTGGGGCGCCGAGCCGTCGGGATGCAAAGGCGACGGGGGTGCGATGTGCCGGTGCCGCAGGAGCCGTCGCCCCCGTGTGTGTGCGTGCGGGGTTGTGTTTCTTCGCTGACAGCAAAAGCCTCAGAGACTCTAAACCAGTAAAGCACTGAAGTTTGGCTTTTTGTCAGCTGGGCTTGGGGTGGTCCCAGAGCCGGCATCTGCGTGCGACGGCAGGGCTGTGATGTCATGCACGTGTCGCAGCCCGCGTCGCACGTCCCGCTCGCTGGCAGAGCTGCAGCTTTGCCTTCTCCTCCCAGCTCACCCCAAACCATGTTTTGGGGAAGAAAAGTGTGCTCTGCCCATCCTTTCTCTTTCTTTTTCAGTGGTGTCTCCAGCGTAACACCGGAAAGATTTCTCTTCGGCGAGTGAGGAATGTTTCAGTTTGGTGATTAATTAGTATTGCTATTAATACAAGATGCGATTCCATTAGATTAATCTATCTTATTGGTCAGGGTTTAATTAATTAGGTAATAAAAGAGACCCTAGAAAAAAAAATATCTTGAACACTGGTTAATGAAACTCATGGATCTACTTATTAAGAATTAAAACCTTTCTCCCTTTAATATTTTTCTGCATTATTAAACCCCGCTCGGTTTCTTTGTATGGTTTGTCCCATCAATAACGACAGCCTTATTTCTGAATTGCTTTGTGTGAGCCAAGAAATCTAATATTATCTAATTAGGGACAACTCTTCCTGCATAATAAATACAGGAGCAGCAAAATCAATTTGTTCTGGGCATTTTGTATTACTATTACAAAAAAAAAAAATCCAGTCTGATACACTGTATACCAGTTTTCCTGGAAAAAAAAAAAAAAAATAAATATCTCTGTCTACAAAGAGCCGGTCCCGTCCCGTCCCTGGGGCCGTGCAGCCCGGCTTGGGGCTGCCTCCCTCCCAAAGGCGCTCATACTAAAAAGACATAATTTTGAAGAATTTGTGCAGTCTGAATGCATCCCATCCCCTCTCTGCCCCCGTATTTTCTGTTGCATAATTATTTTGGGCCCAACAGGTTTGGGAGCTGACTTGAGCGGTGCTGCTTCCTGGGTTAATGGAGGGATGTGATAAAACAAATCTCTGCTCTGCTTTGCGCTGCGCTGCCGTGGCCTCTGCGTCCTCCTGCCCGGGGCCGGGGATTTCTCTGGGCTTTGCTGCCATAAAAGTTCAGCGAATTCATCGCAGGAGCAGCTTTGAGCCTTTAATACTGCCAGAGTACAGAGGATCTCTTTTTATATACTTCGCCCTGGTGCCAGAGCATTGCTGGACGTAGCTCAGAAGTGTGGAGGGATTTTGGAGATGAGCTCGGGCGGCGGTGCCGGCACGGGGCGAGGGCACCGGCAGCCACCAGGGCCACCCCGGGGACCGACCGCTGCCCGCCGGCTCCAGCCGGGAGCTTGTTTTCCCTGGGGACGGAGGGGACACGGGTGACAGGACGGGTGAGTGCTGCGGGAGACTCCTGAGGTTAAGCCCGTGGTTTGGCTGACTTCTGGCGCGGCAGCTTGTGGCTGAATTCATTTTGAGGAAAGGAGGAGACTCTCATCTCTGCTTAAGAGGGAATTGAAAAGATGTAAGTGGATGCAACACCAAAAATTAGATACAAACAATAAAAGGGAGAGAAAACTCGGAGGCGTCAGTGGTGTTCCAGCCCCAGGGGAAGCCAAAAACACTTCTAATGGCAATTCATAGCAGAAAAATGACATTAATCGTGCGATTAATGACAGCGCTTGCAGGCAGAGGCAGGGTCCCTCCTCGCTCCGTGGCTTCTGCCACATGTCACCACCGAGTGACAGCAGGGCTGGTACCAGCCCGGAGCAGCGCAGGCGTAGGCGGACGTTTCAAGCCTCAGAGCTCAGGTGGGGGTGCTTTGAGAGAGGGGTACTGCCTAATTTCTCACTGCTCTTTCAAGAGGGACATGGCTTTTCTTAGCAATAATAAGAAAAGGTTTATTGTCCTTTAGCGCTACAGTTGGTCACGTGGTGGGCTTACGAAATAATCTCGATGGCGCTGTGGATAAAGTTTTACAAACTACGTACGTCTTTGCTGTCCGCGGGTGGTGTTGCTATTGACTTCGCTGGCTCCTGGGCTCGGCTGTGTAAAAGGAAAATATTGTAGGAAATAAAAAAAAATAATAAGTCATTAGGCAGCTTGACATTTATTTCTGAGTAATTGTCTTTGGTGATAGCTGCCTTAGTTTTAAAATAAAGGTAAATGACTGTAAAATAACAATTAAAGCCCTCAACATTGAATAAATTACTGTAATTGTGTCACCAGTTATCACAGAACCTCAAAAGGAAAAAAATGTTATCGCTGGGTAAGCTGCTCTGTAGTTTAAAAATGCCACAGTAATGCTGCAACTCTCAGATCGGTATCATCACAGAACCAACGTTTTTCGCTGAGACACCCAGATTCATTAGGAAATAAAGACAGATAAGTAACAGATGGACATTTAAGGCTTCTGAAAGCTGTAGTTTGCCAAGTGGTTGTGCTGAGGGAGAGGTCCTTCCATGACTTCATCTCCTCTGATCCCATTTATTCCGCGCTGTGCTGCCCATCGGCACGGCTTGGGAGAATGGCTGTTGGTGCCTTCACCGCACGGGGTGACCGTAAGTGTAAGGAATTTCGGATACCACGACACCCAGGACGTTTTTCTTTGCTGTGTCTCCTCGTGAGGACAGCGCCGCAGCGGTGTCGGCGGCTGAACGTCCCTTTGAGCCTGTGGGTCTCGTGCAAGGAGCGTGCGGGAAGGGCCGGCGCGGGGGAACGCTCCGAGTCCCCCGGGCTGTCGTGTACCTGCGGCGGCCCCGAGGGCAGAGCCGGGGCTGGAGCGACTTTGGTCAGAAGGGCAGGAGCGCCGCCCTGCGTTACATTTCACAGCTTTCTCAGGTGTGTCGGGAGCGCAAAGCAGTGGAAATGCAGAACTGCGCCGCAGGGACAGGAGAACGCGGGTTCTGTCACTCGGAAATGGGGGAATGAATTGAGCTGAAGCCCGGAAGAAAAATGTCACACCTGTAGAGATACTGCGTGAGCTTTTGTAATGTAGCAGTAACAGGCACAATAAATTAGCGGTGCCCTGAAATTAAAATTTCCTATTCAGGAAGTTTGAGGCTCGCGCTGCTGAAAAACCGATCATGAAGCGATTACCTGGTGATAAAGCTGTGGGGTTTTAATCAATACTGGAGGTTGTGTACACTTGCCTTTTTAATTTAGAGGTTATGATTTTGAAATGCTATTCCAAACCTTACTATTAAATTAAGGACCTGTACGAGGTCTGTGCCGTGAGGTCTTCTTACCGATACTCCTCTTGGTCAAAAAGAAAAGGTTATTTCATGCTTCCAGCTGCAGTCGCTGCGCAGAAGGAAGGATGGAGAGCCCCTGCGGAAACTCAGGTCCCTGTGGGAGACCGGGTGGTCTCCTGCTCCTCCAGCCGCTTTGGCAGCTCTCGGTCCCCAGGAGGAGGTTTAATTCCCATCTCCGCAGCCGCTTTCCCTTCCTCAGTTGCACCAGTCATTGCACGCTTACTTGTGATTCTCGGGCCTTTTCTCATTTGCGTTCTAAATGTCAGCTACAGCGTAAAACCAGGAGTGGTTTATTTCCTCGGGAGATAGGTGACGAGGCTTTAGGGAGAAGCTTATGTCTCTTTACACCCAAAAGTTCTTCTGTTGCTTTTATGCTCCGGGCGCTGATGGGGGAATGCTGGTTTGGGAGGAGGTCTGCCGGTCTCGGTAGTGGGGGGTGTGCCACAACCGAGGGGAGTTGGAGAAGATGTCAGTGTGACCCGTTACCTTTCACTCAAACCTTGAAAAAAAGAACGTAAAACCTGATCGCTCGGAATTTGTTTCAGCTGCACTGAACGTACAAACAGATGCGAATGGCCTTCCGAGTTAAATACTCGACAGCAATTTAATTTCAAATCTGTTTATGTGAAATCCTTTTTGAACAGAGAGACAAACTGTAATCCTTCGCAGTGCAACGCTCTGACTCCGACTGGAGCACAGGCGCGTTGTTTCTGTTTCCCCGAGTACTGAGGCTTTGGGGTCTGATCTTATTTTCTTTGGCTCCGAGCAGCCTGTGTCTGTTTTACAGCTTCCCTCACAGCTTCCCCGCTCCAGCGTGCGGCTATTGTAGCAGTGAGCTTGCCGCTATAATTACAATGTGTAATTTATCTTTGGTTCTCAGATTCTCCGGCGTAATTTCCTGGAGGGATAACTCACATGATAATGAATGCGTGGTTATGAAAGTTGCGCTGCCTTGTAATAACTGTTAAAATGAAAGGTAAATTAAACCAAAAAACGTATTAGGGCACATTATAGCGAAACGGAGCGGTGTTTATCTCCGGTTTGGCTGCGGTCTGGGGCGGGATGCTGCTGCTGTGGGCACCGGCGTGCCCTGCGCTGCTGGAGGGGTTCCCTGCGGCCGCGGGGCTGCGATGGGCTGGGCACGGGGACCGCGCCATGAGGGGCTCAGAGCTCAGCGCGGGTGATGCGCAGGGGATGTAGTTCTGTAAAATGATGTTTTATCAGCAAGGCAGCCATCGATAAGGCTGTTCTCACCCTGCTCTCTTGCAGCTTGTGTAAACTCTGGTTTGTAAGGATCGTATGGTTGGATGCAGTGAACACGATCCTAATTAGCTGTGCTGCGCGCCCACAGTGGGGCCCAGAAGAGCTCCTGAACCCGGGTTTAACAAAGCTTTGAAAAATGAAAATTGCTTAAAAGACAAGGGGGGGGCAAAAAAGGGACGATAGAAGGGGGAGAGAAGGGTGGAAAGGAGCTCCAGTGGTTTTTTCCCGCAGAGAGTGCCCCGCGGCCGTGCTGCTGCCGGGTGTCCCAGAGCAGGGCACTGCACCCACCGCCCCGCTGCCACCCCCTGCCCCATGTCACCCCCTAACCCGTGGGCTGGAGCCGCCTTGGCTCCGAGCAGGGCACAGGCTGCAGCTCCCCAGGATCGTCTGGGAGGCTCCTGTTTCTCAGGGGAGGTAGATATGCTGCTTCTTGCTTTAAACGGCACACAGAGCCCTTTCTATAAACCTGTGTGTTGCCGTGCAAAGGCAGCTCTTTGGGAAACAGGGTGCCGTACAAACCCTGTTCTTCCCCTGCCATGGCCAGAGCATCCCGTCGCCCTGCGCAGCCTGGTCCCTCGGGGGAAGGCAGCCGAGCTCCTGGCTGTGATTTCCGAGCAAGTAATAACTTTGGCTTTAAAAACGAAGCTGGAAGGCGTTAGCCTTGCTGGCGGGATCTGTGTGCGGCACGCGATGCAGTGCTGCGTCCCGCTCGAAGGTGTGAGGTTGGTTTGTTGTGGCCGTCATGGTGGGGCTGCAGTGCGTTGGTGCGTGCCATGCGTCGGTGCGGGCTGTGCATTGGTGTGGGCTGTGCGTGCCATGCGTTGGTGCATGCCATGCGTCGGTGCGGGCTGTGCGTGCCGCCCCGGGGAGGGCAGATGCTGTGTGAGGGCACGAACGGTCTGATATACGTAACTCAGAAGATATTGAAAAGATACCTTCTTTTTGCTGAAAGGAGCAATGAACATTGCATAATACTGACTTTACAAGTTTTTTCAATTGAGCATCAATAAATATTTGATATTATTTTTTGTTTCATTCTTCTGTTTTTGTCCTAGTCCTGCGTAAAAACCCAAAACAGGGTTGAGACCATAGTGACCAATATACCCTGATGTTCTCTTCCAGTAAAGGCCATGAAGAAATGTGGCAACTCACATGCAAGATGGGGGTTCTGCCCTGCTATTCCTCTGTCTCTATGCACGGATTTAATCCCAGAACCACTGAAAGAAAAACTCCTGAACTTTCCTGCAAGTTGAAGGTATTAAGGAATCCTGGGATTATAGGTCAGCACGAAGCGGGACTTGCGATGTGGGATGTCTCCATGTGAACGGCAGCGAAAGACAGCGGGTCCCACCAGCGCCTCGGCAGTATTTCCTCATAGAAATCTGTGCGATTGACTTCTACGCTGCCGTAGCTTCACGTCTGAAAGATATGATCCACAGTGCTGTAAATCACAGTGGAAATTTCACACTGCGCTTCCTAAGCAGGGCGCGTGCAGTATATAACTGTCATTTCCTCATTTAACTATCATTAAAATTAAGTGATGGCTGGAATCGGTGGTATGTGAAGGGAGACCTTGTCATTAAGATTGAACTGGAACCTCGGCGCATTATACAAATTAATTGAGCTGAGAGCCCTCAAAGGAAACAAAGACATAATTAACAACTTCTGTATCAGTTCTAACAGCTTAAAAAAACCAACCAACCCTGAAATGGGATGTTTTTTAAGCATCGTGGAGACCAGTGGCACCACTCTGCAAAGCTTCCGTGCTCTCCTCACCCTTCCTTTGCTCCGTGTCTCACTGGGAAGAGCCGCGGCTCGGTGCTGGTCGGCTGCTGCCGGGTTGGGACGAAAGCATCCTCCGTGAAGGAAAGCTCAGAGGCTTCGTGGCGGGAAATTACAGCACAAGCTGTAGGGCAAAGGGGAATAAAAGCCTGAGATAGTATCTGTTTTTAAGTTAGGGCTTTGCACGAAGTCCTCTGATATCGACAAAAGCAGTCCCTGTGTGTTTTGTAGGCGTTGGGTCCACAGACCATCTCTCTGCTGCTGTGCAGAGTGTCCGTAGGTGGAGAGGTGTCTGCTCCGCACGGGGCTGCAGAGCCTCAAGCTCGTTACAGGAACTTCATTAATTTTAGTAATCTCGTGTGTATTTAATTTCCCTGACTTCTGAAAACGTCGAGGGGTTGAACAACTTTTCTCAGCGCTTGATGCCGTGTCAGGACCAACCGCAGGAGGTTGGAAGGCATCTTCTGGAGGGCTACCACACTCTGCTCTGCTTCTCCAGCGTCGCTGGGCAGCCCAGCAGCAAGGGCTGTGCTGTAAGGGAACGTCTACTGAAAGTTGTCTTCTGCTTGGCAAAATCTGTTTCTCGTGATGACTTACATGGCAACCCCCCCACCCCAACCTTCCCTTTGATATTTTCAAGCGTGCTTTTGAAGAACGGGGTACATTTCTGGCTCTCCTGGCTCTGCCGAGCGATGCCGGTGTAAATCACTTCGGCTCTCTGAGCCGTCATTGCTTTTCTAGTTTATTTACTCTGTAAACTCCGAGTTAAGATGCTGTTTTGCCTATTAGGACAGATGGCAACAGAGGGTGAAGGAAAGCTTTTTTAAGAAATAACAAATTTGGAGAAAGGCAAGGAGGTACAAAATTATTCTCAAGATCTAATTATTCCAGGGAATGAAAAAACAGGCTTCTTGAACTTGCCTTCTCAGGGTTATATTAATATGAAGCATTTAATCATTAGGGAGATGAAATTAGTTCACCCAGATTGATCTCTAAGCTGAACTGGAAAGTTGGACAAAATAATCATTTCATAAACTTCCTTAGAATAATAATTTTCCTGAACAATTATGCTGAAGGACATCAGCTAGTAACCTTGTGGGGCTCCGATACCTGCTCATGCTGCGGCTGAGAGGAAGATGAAAAAGCTTTGCTGTTTGTTTTTAAGAAACAAGGGTGGGAACGTTTTGTCTCCAAGGCAGAAGCGCACCAATGTGGGTGCCGAGGTGGGTCTCAGACCTCGTGGGAAGGTCTCCCAGATCCTCAGTGTTTCTGGGTTTTTTTGTTGTTGTTTTGGTTTGGTTTTGTTTTTATTTTTTAAAAATGGAAAGGTTTGGTTTGTGAATGTTTAAGGAAAGTGCCTTTCTTCCTTCAGCCTGGAGAAGAGAAGGCTCTGGGGGGATGTTCCTGGGGCCTTCCAGTGCCTAAAGGGGCTCCAGGAGAGCTGGGGAGGGACTTTTTACAAGGGCATGGAGTGATAGAGTGAGGGGGAATGGCTTCAAACTGGAAGAGGGGAGATTGAGATGAGATATTAGGAAGAAATTCTTGGCTGTGCAGGTGGTGATCCCCTGGGGCAGGTTGCCCTGAGAAGCTGTGGCTGCCCCATCCCTGGAGGTGTTCAAGGCCAGGTTGGACGGGGCTTGGAGCAACCTGGGCTGGGGGGAGATGGCCCTGCCCAGGGCAGGGGGGTGGGAACTCGATGATCTTTAGGGTCCCTTCCAAACTAAACCACTCTATGATTGTATAAGTCTCCCAGTTTTTAATTTCCAGGGAGGAATTGTGATTTTAGCAGCCCCTCTTCAATTTTCAGTCCGAGGTGCAGCCATGTAAAACTGTCAGAATTTGTCTGAAGGGTGGAAAAAAACAGGATAATAATTGAAGAAGAACATTGCAAGTTGTTACAATGATATAATAAAAAACAGGGGGAATGTGATTAGCGACCGATGATCAGAGGGTCTTCACAGGTGGTCAGGACCTACACTTGGAGCTTCTCTGATCTCCAAGGGAGTTTGCTGTTGGTAAAATGCTGGGGAGGTGTTCCTCAGCAGCCGGGGTTTGAAACGCGCTCTGGGTTGCGCTCAGGGGGGTGAGGGCATCGCACAAGTTTAAGTGAAATGTCTTGACCCCTCTGCAGTCGGGCTGGATTAGACCAAATGCCGTCTCGTTTTTATAAACCCTTTTCAGGTCAGAGGAGGAAAAGATGTGGTGTAACTGCAAATCATCACCAATGCTTATTCTTATCCATGTGATATAGGTCGACGTGGTTGAGCTTTGTGTTCCCACACCTCAAGTTTACAGAATATTGGTCTGAGCAGAGCAGGATTTCAGTGAACGATTTGCCTTTCGATGGTTTAATCTTTGAAATTGGAAGCAGTGTTGCCCGCGAGGCAAATCTGGTGGCTGTGAACCGGGGTGCAGAGCCTCGCTGGCAGGGGAACGGAGCGCAATCCAGGGCTTACCTAACCTGCGTGCACTGTGCATCGGTAGAGGTCTTCCAGTCTGAACTGGGAGCCAACCAGTTTGACAGCTGTCCGTTGGGGCACAGCCGGTTGGTTACCTGACTTATTTTGATTGTGTGGTTTTCCAACTTTTCAAATGGGGAAAAGACTTTTTGTTTGTCATGAAAGTTTAGTATAAGAAAAAAAAAATGTTTACAAACTAAAAAATGACTGCAGGAGAACCCAAACCAGCGCCTGAAAATACTGGAGACTGTCGTTACCTGCACGTCCTTTCAGCAGCGAAGATCAGCTGCGTAATCTGCAGCAACAGCTGAAAAATGTATCCCGAGCGATAGTATTGCCAGAATTAACAAGGGACCGGGGAAAAATGGTGTGGTTTATAGCGTAACTGCCTGCAGAAAGGGCCGGGCACTGGCATCTGGAGGAGACAGCCCCAGCCAGCGTTTTGGGGGATGTACTTGTAGTAGAGCTTTCTGGAGGAAACAAAAAAAGCCTGTAGCTGGCTACTGCCAGATGACTCAGAATAATGACAGTGTTAGCAGTAAACAGTTTTAATTTATACAGGTGACATTTAAAATGCAAATCAGACCTTAAGATAATTGCTGGAAATAAGGAAGCCTCTGTTGGTTTAGGGAATATTTCCAGTTTCTATGGAAATTATTTATAATGCAGTGAGATCAATGAAGAAGCTCACGTCTTAGAAGACTTGGCTGGAGTCGCTCCTCTGTGGAGTCAAAAGACGCGTTCAAAGTGAGCGCGTGGGGACAGGAGCTTGCGGTCAAGGTGATACGCTGGGAATGAAGTACTCAAATCTGTTCAAAAAGATAATTTTTCTCCTGACATTGCAAATGCAGACGGACCAACATCAGATGATGTTACCGCAGATGTGTGTGCCTAACTCAGCACCCTGAATGAAGTTGCACATCTGCTTTCAAATTTAGGGATTATTTTTAATTTTTGTGTCTTTTACACATGCTATTGTAGCAGAGAGAGCTAAAGACTGAAACTGTGTTTTGTTGACCAGTGCTGGAGGTTATGGTGTGGTGAAGTACTCAGCGGGTCCACTGCTTGTTTTTGTAGCGTGTATGAAATGCGGCTTAAGGAAAATACACTTTTGGAGGGTTTTCATGCAGTTGATGAGAAACGATGCTGCGGGAGGACTGTGGGGCTCCACCGGGCAGACCCGGGTCCCGGCTGCAGTTCTCCAGCACTGACATGAGGCAGAGGGTTGTAAAGCTGCCTGCTGGGGTGGCCGTTTCCAGGGGTGCACTGAGCGCTGTGCGTCCCCTCGCTCACGTCGGCCGGAGGGCAGCGCCTGGGTGGCACCCCGCGGCCGTACCGCTCGCTCCAGCGACCTGGGGGTTTGGCCCCTGCAGCAACGTCTGTCTTCCCACTTCTGCAGCCTGGGTGTGCAAGTGAAATCCGGGCTCACCTGGGCTGATGCCGCTTCACGTTTTAATGCTGTTTATATTGTTTAATGGGCTTTTGAGTGCTCTGCATTGACCTCCTCCAAAGCAATTATTTCCTCCTTGCGGTAGGTGAATGGTAGCAGGGAGCATCCTCTTGAGGACCTCAGCATCTTTATCTGATTTATAACAGATTTCTCCACTCTTTACAACCACCAATCTTGTTTTCCGCTTTGATTTCATCTTCCTTTACTGAAGCTGGACTTCTACCGGGAGGCTTTGGGGATTTTTTTTCTGGTAATTGTCTGAGTGGTTTTTTTTCCGATCAGCCTTCCGCAAAACCTTTAATTTACTTGATATTCATCCTTCTTTGTACCTTGCTTCCAGGTTTATTATTCCAGGTTTCAGTGCACCATGCCATTTACCCAGTTAGCTGTAAGATACAATCTCGTTGTTTCCATCTGAATGGTTTCTCATTAGTTCATGTGGGTGGGAAAGTGTTACACACACGTCTGTGTTTGCTCCCACCACTGTGTGTATAAAAATGTATCTTCTGGCTAGAGAAAATGAATAAAAAATGCAATTCTGAGTAGAACAAGGACAGCTTATGCAATTTTTGCTTGCCTTTTGCATATGTGTTCGATGCATTTGTAAAGTGTGAGGTGCGACTGGCAGACAGTGAGTGTGCCCGGCAGAGGTGGAACCCTCTGTGCTCACACACACACACTTACACGGGGACGAATATTCAGCAGGTGACAGGGATTAGCTGTGTTGGCTTCCACGAATCACAGCATCACAGGGTGGTGGGGGCGGGAAGGGCCCTCTGGAGCTCCCCCATCCCACCCCCCGCCAGAGCAGGGGCACCTCCAGCAGTGGCACAGGACGGCGTCCAGGCGGGTTTGGGATGGCTCCAGAGGGGGAGACTCCCCCACCTCTCTGGGCAGCCTCT
>NW_009647846.1:1956635-2046879 GCF_000708025.1 Charadrius vociferus
CGATGCTCCAGTCCCCTCATCATCTCCGCAGCCCTTTGCTGGACCCTCCCCAGCAGTTCCCTGTCCTTCTTGAACTGGGGAGCCCCGAACTGGACACATTGCTCCAGATGTGGCGTCACCAGGGCAGAGCAGAGGGGGAGGATGACCTCCCTCGACCTGCTGGCCACGCTCTTCTTGATACTAGCTTTGCGTCTTGCTTTGTCCTCGTAATCCCATGCTCCCAGCCGGTTGCTCCCGTGTTGCCGGGTTCGCTCCATCCCTGGTCCGTGGGTGGCAATGCCATGGACAGAAGGGCTGTGCGAGGCCGTGGCTGGCTCCAAAAGCGGTGTTGTGCTGGTTCAGCCCCGCTGCAGGGGGGGTGGGAAACGAGTTTGTCTCTCAGGTTGCCCGAGCTGCCGGTCCCTCGTGGTGCCACAGCCACATCACCCATCACAGCACGCCGCCCCGTGCTCTGCCAGCGGGGCTGTGGGACACCAGGGCACCTTAAATTAAGCCTTTACGGGTATAATTGCAATTAAAAAAGTATTCCTTTCCCTGCCTAGGTGCTGTTGTATAAAGAAAGATGAACCGGTCCTTTTACCCCATTATTGTACTTGTGTTCTTGCCCGTAGCTGCTTACACAGCCAGTTCCCCCCCGGCCGTCACCCCCCCCCCGTAGCTCTTCCCGCCTGGAAGATTCACTTCAGGTCCCACCTGAGGCTCTGCCTGACCTTCTAACTTCCCACACAGCTCATTCATCTCCCCCAGCACTCCTACTGCCGTGAGACCAGGCGCGTGAAGTTATTTGCATCCGTCTGGGGCCAAACCCCTTCCAAAGGTGTAAATTGATGCAATTCAGTAGCTTTAATTTGGCTGCCTCCCAGTGTGAGCTTGGAATCTGGCATGGGCGAGAGGTTGCTAATATATTATTCATTTTACTGTTATCGTTTAATTCTTTATTCTTCGAATCGGCTATACTGAAAATACAGCGACATGCTGTTACGTCTCCTCTATCTTTAATTGGGCCTTCTTATAAGGTTTAAATACATTTTCACATTCGGGTTAATAACTTGCAGTTGCACTTCACATTAGTGTTTTCATGAAATGATCAATTGTTTTTGCAGGTTAGAGAACTCAGCAAATCCGTAAGCTATTTATAATATAAGCTGTAACCACTTGATAGCTATTACAAAGTGTTTAAAATGAATGCTATTCACATTTGCCGACGTTTATAACAGTTCTAAACTCTTAACCACTTATAAATAATGTATAAAAAGCAGTGTAATAAGCATATCAATGTCCTTATCCACCTTTCACGGGAACCTGTGCTGAGGGCTGTGGGCAAAGGTGAAGGTGACTGCGAGAAGTGCTCTCCTGCCCCTCGCTGCCCGTGGCGGTGGTGGCTGGTGTCCCCGTCACTGGTGTGGAATACGCAGAGGCTGCAGACACTCCTTAGCAGCCTCAGGATTGGCACGACACACACATCTTTTTGCTTTAATGCCAAAGCCAAGGGAGGACTTGGCAGCAATGCCGAGTGTTCCCCTGCAGCCGGGGCTCTGAAAGGAGTCTTGTGCTGAACCCCCAACCCCCATTGAAAGAAGCTTTGAGGAGAAGCAGCCTCTTGACAAAAATGAACGTTAAAACCGGCTGGCGTGTTGCTTTCTCGCCATACAGGGAAACTGGGGGTGGGTTAAGGAAATAAGTGTTTCTGTCCTAGAAGAAAAAAGGATGTTTCTACTCCCTCTGCAAAGAACTTGCCTCAGGACCGACATCCCCTTTGGGTCCCAGAGATGTCACCACCAGGTACCTGGTAAGGATGCTGTTCTGTACTCTGTAACTGAAGGAAACTTGACAGACTCAAGTGGGACAAGGTCCAAAGGGTTTTCATGTCGTTCAAAGCTCTGCGGTACCTCTTGGGTCGGTGCAGCTGTGGCTCTCTGCAGCCAAAGCAGAAACCACCGGTCTGTGGGGTGGCTGTTTGACTCTTGGGATGTTTGGTCAATGAAAGCCAAGTTTTCAGAAGAAGCCAAGTAATTCATATCATCGGTGATTTATGACAAGTCTCTGGAGAACGCGCGGTGTGAAGGGAGTGCTGCTGCGGTGACTGCCACCCTGTTCCCCCTGATGGGGAGAGGGTATCTCTTCCAGGACAAACAGTTCCTTGCTACATACCTGCTCTTGTGCAAATGATCAATAGGAATAACACATTAAAAATAATGACCTTCCTGCAGCTACTTCACTCTTTAAGGAGGATAGCAGTGAGCTGGTTTTAAAAGGTTATTGAAACCCCAGCTCTATCGCTGTAAAGCCGTTGTGAGCTGTCAGCTACAGAACCATAATCTTCACCAGTTATTGTTGTACTGAGGAATTCAATACGAATTGCATGAGCTAAAGCACATTGATTAGAGGGTTGACTTCCATATGAAGCCAAATCATCTAATTTTTACGCTGCTGGCTCAACAAGTATTAGCTAATCATCTAGTGTGAATGGTTTCAAAATACCACTTTGCTACCCTCAGCCGGCAAAGGGCCATTGACAGATTATTTACGGGGGAAAACCCCCCAGGCTGTCGCTTACGCCGCAGCAGCGCTTCCAGTCCTGAGCGGGATTGGGACCTCCCTGTGCCGGGTGCTGCCTGTCCTGCAAACGGCTGGGGGTGTGCAGAAGGACAAACGAGGAGGCAGTGGGATTGAACAAGGAAAGGGCGAGGGACGGAAGGTTTGGTGTCACCCATGGGATAGATTTCGATTTTAGAGCCTGTACTCAAATGATGACGTGCAAATGCAAACAGCTTTCGGTGAGATGCTCACGTTTCTTATAAGAAATAGTTACAGTTATAAAATCGGATTTGGGGGGAGCTTCAATCTTGTCCTGGTTTGAGGTAAAACAGAACCAATTTTGTTCAGTAACTTCACTTCTTAACTGGGCCTCTTCTAACTACTGAAATTAACAGCATATTACATTAATTTCCCCCCCTGTAAATAATGACTTGCCGCTCTGGAGGTGCGGTAGAGTTTATATGTCTAAACTAGTCAGCATGCCCAGAGACTCTTGGGATAACGACGGTGGGGAATCCAACGTTTTAGCTGAGACTGGGGGAGGATTACGCTGCCAGGTTCACGGTGGGACTCTGCCTGTCGCTGCCGAAGTAGCAGGGTGGTCAACCTGCCCGTTGGAGCCATTTCGTGGGATCTGAACCTGGTGGAGTTTTGGTGGGAATTTGTTGGTTAACAAATTATTTTTTTATTTCAAGTATACTGATATTATGGAAGAATCGGGACAAATTGTGTAGCGTTGCCTTTGAAAATGTGTGTTTTGGCGTAACAGAAGTTTTTCCTCCAAGCAAAGCAACTGAGAAGCAGCACAGAGTTGTGGATCAGGGTGGAGCGTGGAAAGCTTTGGGGCACACGCAGCTTCGTGCAGCCGTGTCTGTTTGCCTGATGGTGTTTCTGGTTTGTCTGTTCTCCCCGGCAAGCCGAGAGCTGGACCCCTGCGATGGATGCGCTCCTCCAGTTTCAGCTAACGGCACTTTGGTCCAGTGAAATGCTCAGCAAATAGACTGAACCAAAGTTACTCCCATTGTGTGAGGCTGTCAGTGAGAACCCACCACCAAAACCAAAAAAACCAGCGTGGCTGGACACTGGGCTGACAAACGGCCAAAACTGCGTGACCACAGCAGAATATGTGAATACAAATTAACTGCTTTGTGCTATAAATATCTGCAGCCATCAGGGGCTGTTGAGCTCTCCCTCCATAGCAGCTGGCTGCCCGGCGGGGACGTCCCCTTGCGTAGGGACACCTCTCAAGGTCACCCCTCGAGGCTGAGAGATCCTTTACCACATCGATGGCTTGGTAAGTGACATTTGTTGCATGCATGTAACTAACATTTAAGGTATGTGTAGTAGGCTTACGTGGTAATCTTTGTATCCCATACTAACTTTAAGTGTAGTAAATAGTAGAGTATTGACCACCAATCCATCTGTCCTTATTAAATGTTTTACGTACCTAAATTTACTGATTAGAACTCAATAAACTATCTACTAGGTCAGATCTGAGTGACCTCTGACTCTTCTCCTGCGACAAGCCCCTCTCCATCACCGAGGCTCTCGCTGGTGCCGGTGTCTTCAAGCATTGCTTGGTGCGGTTGGGATGGTGGGACAGACCCAGCGATGCTTTTGGGAGCATCATGATGCTTCCAGCGCTCGCTCTTGGGGTTGGAGAGGAAACCAGAGGCCTCTGTGACAATATCATAAAACGCCTGTGACTCCAACTCGCTGCAGTTTCGAACAATGTGTTGAGACCTGTCTGTCCTTGCCTGCTATTAACACCACCCAGCATTTTCCAAACACGTCTGATGAACAGGAATATCTTGGGTTTGTGTCTGCTCCCGGCAATCAGGGACTCTTCAGGGGTCTCAAGACATAATCTGGCGGTACCTTTAGAAATTTTAACCTGTATTTCCAAAACAAGGGATCATGGTTAGCTGGGCGCTTATACTTGCAATTCCATGTAATAATTCTAGTTTTTCACTATAATTTGGAAAGAAGATATCTGCAAAAGATCAAGATGCAGCTTTGGAATGATGGAGTGAAGAGCAGCGACTGTGACCCCTGGAGCTGGAGCCCCATGTTCCAGGAAAGGCTGTTTCAGCCAGCCTGACCTGTCTATATTCAATTAGTAAATAACTCCCTATTTGTGTATTAAACTCTCACTAAGCAAACAGCAGAGTTGCAAAACATCAGTGCAAGTGCTTAATAAACAGTCCACAGGTGTTAGAAACACATTACCAAGTGGGCTACCTGCTAGAGAGCGCCGTGAGGGCCCCAGCAGGACACCTGCTTCCCCATTAGCATCAGTCAGGAGCCCCCAGCCAGCCTGGGACTATCGATTTTGCACTCATTAAAACCTTAGACAATAATTTATCAAGTCTTCGGGAAGTAAACCGTTTTTCTAGAGCCGCATGTCTTTGGTTTTACACCGAGTAAGCACCTGTCCCTGTGCCTGCGGGTGCTAGATAAGCCCTAATTCATCGGTTTCTCTGGGAGCTATCTGTATCGTTGAACAAAACTTTCCCTACAAGCAATATGTGGCTTATTTTTCCTGATACAGAACAGTTGGCTGTTTTAAAGAAAAATATTTGTTTTCTAAGCAAAAATTAATGACTTCAGATGTCACTCGCAGATTAGATTAAAAATTTTCTTTCGTAAGCAAAGACGGGTGATGGGTGCCGCCTCTGGTCCTTCTCAAAACAGCTCGCACTGGATGTATGAGGGTTTTTTTTCCCACCTGAGCAAAGTCTGGATTAAATTTAATGACTAGAATGGAGTATGAAAGGCAGCTGTCCCTGGCTGGGATTTGGTGGCTCTGGCACAAGTGACCGCACCGGTGGGCGGCTGTTGGGAGCAGAAAGTGAGGACTGGGGCATGTGTGTGTGCGCCGGCGAGGGGGCAGGCGGGGATGTAATCACCCCGACTGCAGCCGGGAGGTCAGCTCCCCTCCTCCTGCGGGAGCTGCCAGTGGAGTGTTAATGACCACGGGCTGCCGAGACCTCCATTTTACATATCATCTGAGTACACAGAGTGCAAAAGTAATTTAATTCAGGCATCACAATTAAGGAAACAATTATCTCTCATGTCTTGGGCTGATCTCCAGGTCATCTTAGCATTATCCCTTTTGATCTCATTATGAATTTAAAATATGCAATAAATTGGCTCTTAATTCTATAGAAAAGGTCAAGCTTGCTTTCTACAAGAGACAGGGGTGTATTTAATGGAAAGATCTCAAGGACAAGGGAAACATTTGTTAATAAGTAAGGGAATGAGTGCCCACCCACCTCCTGGGGACCATTGTGCAGGACTTCGGCACTTGCACAACCTTTCTGTGGGCAAATCCTGCCTGAAGATGCTTTCCCGAGAAGTAAATTCTCACCAAGGTCGCAATTAATTGTCAGCGTTTCTTTACAAATTAGGCTTGGGTGATCCAGTAGTGGAGGGAGCCTAATTTTGCGAAAGGAGCGTAGGGGTGACTTGTGGCTCAGGGAACTTCGGCACTTCGTTCTCTCAGATGTTTTTGACAACCTGCTTGAGAAAGTGGGTTCACAGGCTGTTTTGTGGTTAACAGGTCATTTTAAGGTTAACAGTAGCCTTGGCAAGCGGAGCGAGATTAATTGCACTAAGCTGAGCTATGCTGACTTACCCCTGGTAAGTTCTGGTTTATGTAGTTTTTGCTCTTCTTTTTTGTAATAAGAATTGTTGTATGTTTATACCATTATGTAAAATTAAAAGCATTCATGCAAAGAAAGCTTAGTATACGCACGGTGCAACTATATTGTTGTGTTTTACCTCAAACCAGGATATCGATAACTTTAGTTTATTTTCTCAAATACATAACTACAACAGACTAGTACAGCGCTAACTATGCTGGGCACGACTGCTGGGCGCTGTGTCACCGCCGGTGACGTTTGCGACCCCGTCCCGGCAGCGGGCCGGCCGTGCCTAAACCGGGTGAGCTGGACTTGCTCCCCACCACTGGAGCAGGCGGAGCGTGAGCGCGGTCTGCGTGAATTTGTCTGCACTGCTTCTCTATCCTGCTTCTGCGAGGACGCGCGGACCCGGAATGGTTTGCCCCGTCGCCCAACTGGCACCTCCATTCTGACACAAGTGGATAAACTCTTAATGCTGTAGTCCCTTCAAGTGCATATTTTTTTAAATACCCCTTCTCAAATACTACTTATTTTTCAAAGGATCGGGATGTTCCCATTGATCTGCAAGAGAGAGAGAGAGGCAGTTTCGAATGCTGTCTCTGGGAGGCCGTGGGCTGCTACGGTGCGGTGGCTATCGCTGCATCACGCGTAAGCTCTGATTATTCCGTATGAATTTTGAAGCCCAAACGTCTGCACAAGCTGGAGGTGATTCCCCACTGCGCGGTGTGCTGAGAGCACGGGGGACATCGCACGCTCGGTAATCCCAGCAGTTGTGTGTCTCGGGGTGGGGTGTGGGGTAGAGGAGATGACAAGTCCACACTCAGTCAAAGCTCTGCGAGTCTCCTAAGATGAACCGTAGGGCTTGCTGGCTGATGGTTTCCCTTCTGCTGGCTGCCAAACAGAAAACAATTTATAACGAAAAACTCGCTGAAATGAAGACTACTGTATGACTGGTTTGTTCCTGCAAATGGAATTAGTTAAATAATAAATCCCACTGATCGAGGTGTTAATATAAACATAGAAATCCTTTGAAGTGTAAAAGGTGCTGCTCAAATGCTGCATTTGTGTAACTTAGGTAAACTTCAATTTGAAAGAAAGAAGAGGAGAATTTTTATCTTTTATTGGTTATTATATTCACTTCTGTTTTTCACGCTTTCCAGAAGGCAAAAAATAAATCAAAACTGGACTTATTGCAGTATTCTCTATTCAAACATTTTAATATACATTGCCTGGCAGTGCAAAGGACAGATAATGATGTAGCCTATCTTTTCTGCAGAAATTGATTATTTGGGTCCACGTTTCAAAAAGCGCTGAGCATACAAAGTCCTGGTTGTGGTGTGAGGAGCTGGAAGCATCCGTCCCCTCTCAGAGCAGTTCCCACTCCAGCATCCGCTGGGTCCAGCTGACCCTGGCTCTCCGCGGCTCACTAATGATGGTGCCAAACTACAGACACTCCATCCCACTGTCCATGCCACCAACAAAGATGTTTTAGGTCTACGTCAATTGTGGATGGTTTAACTCAACTAAATGAATGCATTTCTGAAAGAGGTTTGGACATGTGCCTCATCGTAGGACCATACCCTTTTCTCTCACAGCCTTTGAATTGCGAGTGCAATTTAGAGTTTACGGATTTTTCCTTTTGTGCCGTGTTTTGCCTAGCTTTGCACATAAAATGGCAGCGGGAGGCAGAAGCGAATGAATTTGAGGTGGAAATGCAAACTTTCACTGCGTGAGCCTTATCCTTTGGTTCCCTAGGGAGGTGACGAGAGAGAGGAGAAAGCCTGGTGCAGATTTAAAGCATTAGCCACACATACCCTTCAGCTGCTACCAACATGGAAAGTGAAATAATGTACCAGAGAGCTATCACAGCTGTTGCACGGTCTGGCAGGGTTTGTATGCCGGGGGCTGCCGGCAGCGATGGGTCACAGCTTCGGGGCAGGTGGGTCTGAGCGCCTGGGCTGGGAACTTAGGGAGGGCGAGTACGGGCATCCTACTTGGATGTACGACTTCTTCAGATTCCTTTGAAAATCGCACCGTTGCTTCGCTCCTGTGCTCAGAGCTCCGTGGTGCAGCTCCGCACGAGCTAGCGAGCTCCCAGGGCAAAGCATCCGCCTGATTTACGGCTGCCCAACCTTTGGAGGTACCCGGGGGACTCCCCTGGGGAGGCGGTGCGGCTTCCATGCCCGGCGATGCTTGAAGTGATGGATAGGTGTGTAAAAAACATGTAGAAATGAATCATGAATTGCACTGATGCATCATTTATGAATATCATACAAGTAAAACTTGAGTTTTCCCTGCTGTATTAGAGATGAACTAAATCAATCATTTACAAGGCTGAGAATAAAGACACCCCAGACAATCTGCTTGACCTATTGGGTGCTGAGGATTAAGAAGCCGGTTCAATTCGGGACCAAGCACTTGACTAGCATTCATACTGCAATTTTAGGAAGGCAAGCACAATTAGAGGGGTAGGAAACCTGTTTTCTGTGGGTCCTGGGAGTTTTCTATGCCCAGCACAAGTCCTAGGAATCATTTCCTGAAGACAAAATGGATATGAATATGGTTACTCCATGTTTAAACAGTTCTTCCTGGGGACAAACTGCTTTAAAGCAGTTAAAAAATAAACCACAGCTTTTTTAAAGGGCTCCCTTCTCAGCCTCCTTTACAATAACTACTTGATGCATTTGCCAAAAGATCGGGGATGAGCAATCAGCCCTTGTCCTTTGCTCGGTGAAAGCAGGTTGGATCACTAATGCAGCCATCTACCTGACAGATCTGAAAGGCAAATCACCTTATGAATAAAAACCATTGTGTTTCAAACTGCTACTGAACCTTAATAAATAGAAAAGGTACGTATTATCTCCCCCAGCATAAAACCAGTTAATCTTCCTTTCCCTGGGGCTGCTTGAAAGGAGGTTCAAATCTGAGGTGAGGGCTCAAATCTGATGGTGTCTACGTGATATCGGACATGGGATGTTTTCCCTTCACAACTTCTTTCCTGTAAGCGCTTGTAGGTCACACACGTTTCCAGACAGGACCCGGGGTTTTTGGTGTCACACCTTCCAGTCCTGTGGCACTGAACCCGTCTGCGCCGTGCCTGCGATCCCTCCCCGTCCCCAGCTCCCTCGCGGGGCAGGAGGGGACACGGTCCCACGTCTGCAGCATCTAACCTCCCCAGGCCATCACATACCTGCTTCCTTCCTTCCTCACCTAACGGCAAAGTCAGGGTTAGTGCCGCTCTGGCTCAAAGCGGGCTGTGAAATGGGGTCCCCGGCGCCACGCATGGTGCTGCTGGTGGCCTTGGCCTCAGCGACACCGTGGTCACCCTGGCCAGCCCAGCAGGGAAAGGGCAGCTGGGAATTTGGGGATGAGTACGGTAAACCTGTAGTTATTTGCCCAGATAGGGACTGTGCCTGAGGACTGGTCTCGGTAAGAACTGGGAGATATCTTGGCTGTACCAGGGTGTATGTGCACACCCCTCTTTTCATCAGTTATTTTGAATCCTAATAATAATGAACAAGCTTATTCAGGAGACGTTTCACAAACTTGAAAGCAAGGGGAAGCAAAGGGCTGTGTGTGCATTTTCCTGCAGTGACGGAGCCTGAGAAAAAAACCCCGCAGAGACCCTTGGATTTTTTTTTTTAGTTTTTTTTTTTTTTAAAAAAAAAAAAGCCTAGATTCCTAACAGATTAAAAGCCTTCAACCTGTTTATATTTATCTGGAGAAATATTCTGTTGGAGAAATGAGATGGAACAGGCTCAGAGACTCATTTAGCATTTCTAAACCGATAAATACACTTACTGGCCGTGCCTGTTAGGGCCGTGTAATACCTATTCTCTCCGCAGATGGCTCATTGGGTCTCTTCCCTGGCACTTAGCTCTGTAATGATGTCAGACTGCTAACACCAAACCGTCTTGACAACGTTTGTATTTTACCTCTGGCTGTTTGGAAGAGGAGGCGGTTTGGGGGTCTGGGCTCTCGCTGGGAATTTGCTGTTAGGAAAGGTGGCGAAGGGAGGCGTTTGCCGCGTGCTTCAGCGGGGGCTGTTCTGGTTACGGCGGCGGTGCATCACTGAACGCCGAGTGATGCAGTGGAGCATCCTCCCGCAGGGCTGCAGCTGCTGTGCCCCTCTGTGCTGAGACCCCCGCACTGGCAGCTCCCGGGCGCTGGGGTGGGTAAAGCCTGCACAGCCCAGCCGTGAGAAAATACTTAAAATCTGCAATGTTCTCTTTGGGTTTTTTTCCCACGGCGATAAGCAAGTGGGCTCCTTACCTCCTGGTTGGGTACGGCACAGGAATCGGGCTTTCCCGCCGCGGTGGGAAGTGGGTTGAGAAAACCAGCCAAAGGTTTGCTTTTAAATCAGAAAGAAGGGTCTGCGCCCCCCCCAGCCCTGCCGGAGCGGGACTGTGTGCTGATGGTGCCGGGGCTCGGCACCACGGAGGCACTTGGGAGCTGCCCGGGCAGCAGCGCGTTTCTCAGCCTTGGTCATGTTTCTGCTGTGGAAATTGGAAAGCAGATGCTTGTTACCATTCGAAACCAGAGGATAATAAAAGTTAGCTGACTTAGACCTCCAAGGGGTCCTCTAGGGTAAGGTATTGTTTATGTTAACACGGTAAAATATATTTATAATTTTAATAATTAAAAATAATTTAGATAATATTTTAGGTTTACACATCAAAGCATTCTTTTAAAAGTTGTTTTTGTTTTACACCTGGGGATGTGAACCTGTTTAATTCCTAGAGAATGTCTGTCTTCTCACTTTGAGCAAAATTAATGTGTGGTTTGTTTTTTTTTTTTTTGCTGCCTCATTCTTACTTTGAAGCACCGGCAATGCCAGCCCAGCATCCCGGCTGGTGCGGGTCTCCGCTGAATTTAGTGCTGTGTTTGTGTTGTAAATGCCGCCACCTTCATTTCCTTCCCTCTCCAGCAAAAAAATAAAAAGGTTAGCGGTGGAGAAGGTGAGAGCGCTCTGCAGTTTGGCCATAAAACCCCCGTTATTGTTTATAGCCGTGGCCCTGCGCTCAAGTGCCACAGGGAAATGAGAGGAATTGCGAGTAACAAATATCAGATCACTCTGACAGGGGAGAGCTCTCCCATCAAGGCGGCGTGCGGCCACGCATCCGCTCCATCAGCCGAAGTTACTTTTTAAGAAATTAGGCTTTTACAAACCCACTGCACCCCTCTGCGGCGCCAGTGGGATTTAATGAGCTCCTTTTTATTGTTTCACAACACACCTTTTGTTTCCCGGCGCAGTGTGCTCGCCGTGGATTGTAACTCCCCGGCAGCAGGGTGCAGCAGGCACAGCGAAAGGGTTCCTTTTTTTAGGAGCTTTATAGTTCTCCTTAGTTATTCACCCATTAAACATGATTTAAGTCACACCTCGGTCCCACAAAATTGAGTGATGTAGTTGCGTTAATTAAAGCAGCCTGTGGCATCTCTCATCAGTGCCTGAGTGTTTGCAGCCCGTGGTTTCTGGCCGAGCTCCCTATGCCAAACGGAAAGTTTCAGGTGCTGAGCCCGCCGGTGGCCCTGGGCACAAATGTGAGGAACCCAGCTGTGAAACAACGCTTTGGAGATGGCTTTTTGTTTTTTTATACTGTCTGTTTTTCTTGCTGTGCGGGCAAGTGGTGTGCTGCAGGCTCGGCAGGGACGGGCAGCGAGGAGCATCGAGACCCAGACTTGTGATGAAACGGTGCCTCGCTGGCGTAATTTCAGGGGTTTCTGACCATTTTTGGGTGGTCTCATGGCTCCCACAGGTGTAACGTGTTGCTGGGTTTTCTGCCCGTTCCTGCTGGGTCCCCTGCCGGCGTGGAGGGTCCCTACCAAAACCACGGCACCTTCCGCAGTGGGTTGCAAATAGGAGAGGACCAGGTAATTTCTGTGCTTTTCTTAAAATGCTCTGAGACATGCTTAAACAGTGTCCCATCTGTTTTTTTAAAAAAGGCAAATGTAAAGAATTCCCGCAAAGGCTTTTTTCTGTTGAATCTGAGCAGCTCTGTTTGCCCAGGGTCGGTGTTGGCTGTGCCATGGTGTCTCCAACGGATGGTGCCACCTCCGTAAAACCCCGCGCTGTTCCCCTCCCGCAATTTCTGCCCCTTCCTCTGAGCTGCAGCTCTCCCTTTGTCTCCTCTGGATTTGTCCTGGGGGTGTCTGTGGAGGGTCACCCCCACCGTTTCCATCTGGATTTGGGTGACAAACCGGTGAAGCTCTCATCTTGCCTCCAGTATCAACACAATTCTTAATGCCTAAAACTGAACTCTTCTTCGCTATATAGCCCACGTGTAGTGTGACCCGCCTTGCTAGACACTAATTAAGACTACCTGTGTAGCAATTTGGCAACATACCGTTGATGGACATCTATTTAGTAAAGAGCTCAACCACTTTATTAACATTAGTGAATGATGGTAGACTTTTTTTTGCCCTTTTTACTAAGGTCATGCTCAAATCACCGCATTATCAGACTTAATTACAACAAGTTAATTTGTTGCTTGCCTGCCTCGCAGATGTTTAGGAAAACACATTTTGTGCTTCCATATATCATGCATCTATGGTATTGCTCTTTATGCTATAGTAATATAGTCATTATAACTGGCCAAGGGTGATGGCGATACGGATTGTTGATGACTCATTTTTCAGTGCCTTGCCAGCCAAATCCGTTAATGATGGTGGTGTACTTTGCGCAATGCCATCCTTGTCCCCAGCTGTATGTCATATCTATGTTTGCCTTTAGAAAAATATCACTACCACTAACTACTACTAAAAATAATGGACTACTGCTGCACAGGATGTCCTCCTTACCCATCCTGTGGCATTGTACATGTCCTTCAGTGTCCCCTGCCGTTTGTGGAAAGAACCTTCTGCCATTTCTTGGTCCTGGCTGGCTAAATTGCTCCTCGTTTCAGTTCTGCGGTAGGAGATGACTGTGCAGCATCCCGCATCTTGTCCATGTTTTGCTGTCCCTTCTGGGTCCCTGGCTAAAAGCAGGTGGCGCACCATGGAAAAACTCAAGTCCAAATCACCTTAGGCAGCAGTAGTGCCTTCTGATGTGTTTGTTAATGTACGTTGAGCGATGGTTTCATATAAACAATTTTTTCCCAAGGCAGCAGTGCCTGGGTGGGAGCGAAGCTCTCATGAAATCGCATCCCCGCGGGGGATCACACTGTTCACAGTGCCTCCGGACCCCCATTCCCGCAGCATAACCACCCGCCCAGGAGGATTTTTGAAGTTTGTTTTATTACTGCTATGGGAGGAAGAGTCATGTTTCTTCCAGGCTGGGGAGATGCTGCAGCTGGTGCCTTGCGGCGGGCTGAGCCCTGATCCTCCCCGGCGAGGGGAAGGAGGCGATCCCATCTCCGGAGCCGGCAGATGGAGCAGCCATCTCAGGCAAACCAGAGCAAAAATCCAGCCTGCCGCAAAGGAGCAGGGGAACGCAGCGGGGGCAAAATGAATACAAACCCTCCCTGACCTGTGTACTGAGCTGCCGGCAGCAGCGGCGGGTCTGTCAGAGAAGCCACAGAGAGCGCAGGCTTATAAAAAGCTAATAATTCGCATTTATAGTCACTTTACATTCAGTATTTGCAAGCCCAAAAGTATCTTTACAGTAAATTAATTGGTAATAAACGGCAGATGTGTTGCTGCGGGGTGCACTGCTGTGACTGGGAGTGGGTTTTCCCCAGGCTGGAGGAGATGTCAGGTCGGCAGGAGGAGGGAAAGGCAAGCAAACGGTGACGGCTGGCTCCTTTTTTTCTTTTTTTTTTCTCCTCCCCCCCCTCCCTGTTTTGGCAAGAAGTCCCCTGCTTCTTGTAAACATTCCCAGGAGACAGAATGAGTGCTGCAGTCAGATAAGTCAGCATGAGCAGAATCACATTTTGTGGGGTATTTCAGTAGGCTGTAGCTCATTATAAATTATCCAGAGGACCCAGCCAAACCGTTTAAACACCCTGTGAGCCATCCCAACGGCCTGGAATAGCTGAGAGGATTGCTGGAAAGGACACGTACTGTAAAGTGACGCAATCTGCTTGGGCAAGAGCTCTGCCTTCCCTCCGGGATGCCTCTGCGCTGCCGCACGCCGCAGCGTCTGCGCCCGCCCGTGGCTGGGCTCCGGTCCTCGCAGCGGGGTGGCACGGGGTCCCCGGCTCCCGGCCACCCCTGCGCCCCGATACCGCTTCTCCAGTCACCGCCGTGTACGTTCGGTCACCGAGCGGAGCCAGGGGGGCCGCCAGAGAGGAAAGGTGTGTTGGCTCAGATGTAGCGATGCCCCACGAGTTTGGCGAGCGTGCTCAGGGCTGAAGTTTTGGGTCCTCTTGCATCCTTCGGTCCCGCAGCGCTTGGCCTCGCTTGCTGGGCTCAGGTCTCTTGGCTGGCACAGGAGAGATGGCAAAAAATGAGCCGTGAAGTCAAAAAATGAAGACATAAATAGCGATAACAGGCTGTCTCAGAAGTGAGTTGTTGTCATAAATGGATGCCTGGATTTTGGAATGGAATTTTATGAGCTTTATACATCTTATTTTAAAGTAAATTTTGAAAATGCTTTCAAATAGTTACTGAGAGTCGTTTACCGATAATCATGTTAGAAAGTGACAAAGTGATAATCATCGGCAGCAGCAGAAATCTGCTGCGGAGTTTTGCTGTGCTCTGGGAAGGGTGTGGGGGCGGCGGAAAGGGACCCTTTCTGTCGCCTGGTTTGGAAACCACAAAGTAGTTAGCAACGTGATAACAAAAATAAAGGAAAAGAGTTTGGCATGCTGTGAAAGCTCTTGTCTTCTCCCTTTCATGAAAAGCTGAGAAAGAGCCAGAGAAGAAAGGATGTAGGCTTCACTAAGTCCTAATTATCCCTTGATTATGCCCACAGCAGGGATGAAGTTTTCAAAAGTACGGTTTCTGTGGTAAATCCAGAAAACTGGCTCAGGAGTTTGATAGTCCCATTTATATGCTCAGCAATGTAGCGGTTTGGCCAGACTCAATACTCCAGAGGTGCGTGGTGCCTGAAAAAACAGATTGTACCAAAAGCTGCTCCGATTTATGCACTGGAAGTGCTGTAGGAAAGTTTTTTCACCTTCCTTTCGTTCCCTGCCCCAGGCAGGAAACCTGTTCGGTTCAGGCAGTGTCTATAATCCTGCGTGTTTATTTAGTCTGACACATTAAAATCCTCACAATATCTGGTTTTCTTTCTTTTTTTTGTTTTCCGCTCCTCCATTCTTTGGCATTAAGGAATCACAAGACCTGTTTGGAACAAAACCCAACATGACTGCCAGAGGACTAATTACTGAACTCCTCATCTCTTTCTCCAGGTACTTGAATTCTCCGGGAATAAGAGCCTGAGGAACGCAGGAGGAGGGAGACATCCCATGTGAGCACATAGCCACAGCCTGTAAAATGGATGTTTTATGGTTTTTGCTTGTCTTAGTAGATTAGTGCATTTTAGTCTATTCTGTGTGGTTCAGCTCCCCCCAAATGCTCAGTATCTGCAGCAATGTGGATTTTGGAAGAAACTGGGGAGATGAGCCATTTGCTGCGTATTTTCCAGCTGAGGGTGGCATTGATTTCCCCCGAGTGACAGAGCAAAGATGCTTTTACGACTGGAGCTGTGGGATTTCTTGCTTCATGGTCCTTATTTCAACGTCTGAGGCAAAAGGCAGTTGAGACCCAGCCACCCTCTCCCATCAAAGATCGGCTGTTCCAGTGCATAAAAAGTGACTCTTTGTATTAAAAAAGAGAATATAAAAAGCAACTGGGTTATATTAATATATGATTCCCTAGATTGCTTACGGAATGCAGCTTACTATGAGATGCACTTGCATCCTCCATGCTCCCAGTAGCCCCATCCTTCTGCGTGACACCGATAAGAAATATCTCATAAAAATAAGTGGCATATTGCGTATTTCTTATGGTAGGAATTGTACACAGTGATGTATTGGGCTGTGCACAGGCTGTACTGCTAACTCCGGGAGCACCGGGCACTGTTTTCCCACTACATTTATTTCTTGCTTTGTTAGGCAACGTAATTTCATATGATTCCTGTGGCAGGAATAAGATAATATCAATTTTGGCAGGACCAATTTTCAGTAGGAATGGAAACGGTGCTCTGAGCAGGGCTCATAATGAGGTTGGTTTTATTTGCATTTGGTGAAGATGGATACAAACTGAAAAATCTCCTGGCACATTTTTCATAGAGTTAAATAAATACATTAAGTATACACATAAATGCAATAAACACATACAAATACAGTTAACAGACTGAATAAATATGTACAGTCTCTGTACATTGACTCCCTCTGATGTCCAAGGAGTGTAGTCAGCTACTTCAGGAACATTAATGCAAATACTTGTACCAAGTGGTGCAGCCCCCTCTGCTGTGAACATACCCCCGAGTGTGCTTTGGAGGGGGTCATTACAAGGGGGTTTTGGTGTATTTGGTTGCTGGGTTATCCCAGAGTTATTACAGTCCTCGGCTATTAGTGGGCAAAATGTCAGGCACTCTCTCATGTATCTGAGAATGTGCGTTGTTCTTAAGTAGCAGTGAGGACTGTATGCAGGACAAAATTCAATATTATTAACCAGCAGTTGAGGAAAATGAGTAATATTTATGCAATGATTTATTTTTTTTTCCTGTTCACAGAATATTTTAGTACCTGTTTAGTGTTAGTCACCAGCGTGTGTGCAGAGCACTTCTCTCCAGGCATGACCAGGAATGAATTAGGGTTGCTTTGCCATGGACACACTTGGTGGTGGCAGCGCTTCTGGGGGCAGAGACCTGGCGGGGTCTGAGCTTGCCCGGAGGCCGTGCGGCTAGAAATGCTAGTGCCTGCTGGGCTTCCTCGGAAAAATACCATTAGGAGTAAAGTCCTACAAGGAAAGCTCAGAGAAATGAGTGGGAAAAGCCCCGTGGGTGTCCCTGGGCGAGATCCCCGTCAGACGGGAGTGGAAAGGGAGCACCCACATCCCTCTCCCAGGGCCAATGAATTCTTTGGGATGGCAAACACAGAAGGAATTCTGATATTCAGGTGGGGGTGTGTGTTGGCAGGATTCATGCCCCGGCCTCGGGAGGGCTGCTGGAGGGCGAGGGAGGGTGCTGTGCCTCTGCTCTGCGTCCTCCAGAGAGCACGGGCTGGGGGACACGGTGTGGGAGCGCAGTGGATTGAGACATCGCAAGGTGAAATCCCGAAGACTTGGGCAAAGCTGTCGTGAACACAGGACAAAAATACCCAATTACAAAAACACCGGTAGTGATCTTGTATTTTGTATTCTGCAGCTTGGCAGCCTGAGCTGGAGCTCAGCGTGACACCTCCGATGCTCCATGAGATGATTTCCATCAGAGGCGTTGGACAGGCTGTCTGCATCCTTACCCACGACAGAAACGAGCGGCGCTGGCAGTCGGCGCGCGGGCTCTCCAGCAGATATCGCCGGCCACCTTAAGCCCACGTCAATTAACTTTTGCTCGGAGGAAGGTTTGGTGGAAGGAGGACCAGCAGCAATTCCAGCTCCTGGGCTGCCTGGAGAGGGAGGCACAGCCTCAGGAACAGTGGAGCCGCGTGCGGCACGCCGAGGCAGAAACCGAGCCCTTTCCCAAATCTGTGGGGTGAGATCTGGTTTGCAAAAATGCCTTTTCTGGGTACTCTCTTAAGGCAGTTGGTGAGCAGCAGCCCCGTAGCAGCATCCCCTCCTCTGCCCCTGTGCCGGGGCTGTGTGTCGGGGCGCTGGAGCATCGCCCGAGGAGCGGCAGGGGCGGCCGCTGGAACCGCTTCGCCTGCGGTGCCCACAGCTGCACTGCAGCAAGAGGGGAATTCGATGGGATTCGTGGGTGGTGGGATGAGGTTTGGGAGGGCCCCTTCCTGCTCAGTGGTGCTCTGTGTGTGGCTGATCCTTTGGTAATAAAAGAACAGTTTTTACGCCGAGAAGGGAAGGGAATGGAATGCATTTTTGAGTGGTTAAGACGACATTTTAAAATAAATGAATTGTTGAGACCAAAACATCTTTGCTTAGTAATTAGGAATTTCATTTTTCCTGTAGCTAATGGCGTTTGCAATGCAGTGCTTTGCTGGATAATTTTTAATAAGAATCTAGGACACGGATTCACATTCCATAACTATCATATGTATACGCTCATGCATTTTCTTGAGTCTTTCTGGAGATAATGAGTCCTGCCTCCCTTCCTCAGTGTCAAATTCGAGTTTGACCTTTTTGCTTGTAAATAGATTAGAAAAATTAATCCCAGGCTATAATAAGGTCTTTCATTATGCTATGGGGAAGGTTATTTACGCTTATAAAGCTTGTTCCAACCTAATAGGTGTGAAAGGAAAGAACGCTTAAGCTCTCCACTGCTGACAAGAATATTGTATCTGAAAAATAAAAGCCATGGTGGGTCTGTTTCGCTGACGTTGTTTAAAATGAATATCAGCACCACAAGCATGAACTGGAAGATATATCTTTAAAGATAAGGGAAGTGGGTTTTACACTGACACATCTCGAATGCAACTACAGCTGCATGCAATTGTGCGTGGGGGAAGAAGTGGGGAATCAGGACAGGAGTTTCCTTCCCTGCCGGTTTCTGGCAGCTGATGTAAACCAGCTGGGTGGTGCCCATTTGCAGTAGTTCCTCAGTTTCTTAAGCTATTTCCCCCCCAAACTGGGTTAAAGGAGCTTTCTAGTCTCAGCCGATGAAAGCTGAGTGTGAAAGGTGTGGTGCTGGTCCATCGCTCAGACAGAAATCAGCGGTATGGTGGGAACCAGAGCAATGCGGGCAGGAGAGCGGGCGCACAGCGCGGAGGGCGACGGGAGCTCATCGCTGCCATAAACCCGGTGCGACCTCTCTCTCCCCAAGTGTTCGAGGAAAAGCTGGGGAGGTCATGAAGGGAGCGGGCGCAGTGAGGGGTACGGAGGGGTCGGCAGGGCTCTGCTGGACACCGAGGACGATGCTCCTGCCCGGTGGTGCTGTGTGCCTCGGTGTGCAAGTCCTTGTGCAGAGGGCTTTGTCCCTGCGTTGCCATATCCCTGGGTGCCCCAGCCGGTGGGCTCTGCACGAGTGCTAGGAGAGTACTATTAAAAAAATTCCTTTATAAAGGAATGCTCTCAATCCAATTTAGTAGCAATCCAATTGCTACTAAAATTAAGAGGTACTGATGCTCAGGTGAAGAATACCGATTTTTTTTTTTTTCCCCTGCATCATCTGGGGATTTACTGTAATAATGTCAAAATCCATGCAAGCGGAAGGAAAGATCTGGCTTCATTTTCTTGGCTTTGTTCCTATTCAGTTGCTCCGTAACCTGTGAGTAGCTCCTCAGCAAGCCTGCGGTCCCTGGGGCTTTGGGTAGGGTGAAGGTTTTGGAAACCCAGATAAGAGACAAGAACAGTCCAACCAGAAAGTCACGGAGTGTGAAATTTTTGTGTGTGTGTGTGTGTGAGAAAAAGGGAGCATAACTCTTTTTGAGAGGGTACTGTGCACCGAGTGTGGACACCAGCCTTCGTCTCTGGATTCTGCAACTCAAATCTGAGGCAGAATGAACTGGTGGTCTGCAGAGGCAGTTTAAAAACCCTCGAGGAGCCCAGTTCCAGCCCCAGGGTAGGGCGAAGCAAGACTGAGGCGAGCTGAAGAATTAATGACAGATGAGACAAATGTACCCAAAGCCCGGCTAACCCTCGCTTGGTTTGGACCTTGCGCTTCCATCAGCACTTTTTGTTTCCTTCATAATAGTTCTTTAAAAAAAGAGAATAGTCCCAAACTGTCCCCTACAAAGGCCATGGAAAGGCTCTTTTAACTCGATCTAAACAATCATGGGGTCAGACCCTCTTCTAGGTTAAAACCATCAGTGCCCGATGATGACCCAAATCGCCCATTTAACACCTTTTTTTTTTGGTGATCTACCTGGTGGAGGCTGCAGAATGTCTTTACAAAAGGCAAAGTCTCAGCTGACTCTGATTGCTCAGTGTGTTTTAAATTAGCGAAAGCTGTACCTCTCGTAATTAGCCCTGTGCACTTTGCTATGACTCAATAAGGTGACTGAATGCCTAGGGAGAGGCAGAACGCAAGCTCAGCTTTGCTTGGGGTAAGAAAAGCATTTTCATCTTAAGTTAGTTGTTTAGGAGTTGCTTTAATTATAATGAGTAAACTGAGGGTACTTATATTAATATAATTGATGTTACCAAATGGAATTTATAGTTACTGAAGCAGTAATAAAAAGTAACTTACAATAACCGTTAAACGGTCTGCTGACATTTTATAGGCATTCCACATTCTGAATAACTGAGATGTACATACGTAGTCCTCTGAAAGGAAAAATCTGGTGCAAGTTAATGCTTCCAGGTCAGGCCAGCTGCTGGCGCCAACCTGCGTTTCTCACATCTTAGACAAACACTTTTGTTCACAACGTGCTCAGGTTATGCTACCTTTGCTACCCCTACAGCTATGGAAAATGAGACAGAAGGAGACTCTCTAGCCCCAGGGCACAACCCAGATTTGAGCTCACCAGGGCTGGACCCAAAGCCCTGCCTGTTCTCCGGGGACTGCTCTGCATTGCAGCTCAGCGGTTGGGTTATATTTATACCCAGATAACTTGTTCTCCATTATGAAATTTCTTTTCTGGCAGGGTATGCATCTGTCATTAAATCAAAATCTTACTGGAAAGAGAACAGAGGCTCCAACTTCAAAGCTTGCCACTGTTTTCCATGGAGCTCTTCTTGCTGGTTGCCTGGGAGCCTTGTTTGAAATTATGCATGGAGACGGGCAGAGAGGAATGATTTCCAAAGTCCTCATAATTATGCCCCTGAGTGGGCGAGACTTGGAAACCGCTCGGGGTGCCGGAGGCGGTGGGGACGGGAGGTGCCGTGAGCTGCTCTGAGCTCCAGCACAGCTGGCGCCCTCCAACAAGAGAAGACCCCCAGGGACCCTCCAAATACTCTGCAGCCTCTTTCCACCCCCTCCACCTACTGACCAGCTAGCAAGCCCTCGTTCTCTGCTTTCCATGTCATCTGCTCTCGTGGATTTCAGAAGGCTGATGGGTACAAAGACGACAAAATACTCTCTGACATAATGCCCTTTACAGCCACTGCTGCAAGAGGATCCCTGCTTTTTTCTGACAGCCTGGAATCTCAGCCACATTATGCTTAAAAATATTATTAAAAAGCCCATTTTGCCTTAAAATGCTGTCACTTTTCAAAGCCTTGCATAGCTAGGTCTGTGCATTTCTGTTCATACAATCATGATGCATTGAAATGGAAGGTAATTAAGTCTCTCTAAGAAACAGACAAAAAGTTTTCCAGTGTTTGGGAGGATTCAGTGCCTCGGTACACACAGCCCCTCTCCAGCTAGAAACCTCCATCTGGTGGGTCTTGGGTCAGAAGTGTTAATTTTGAACAACTTTTAAATAGTGAGAAAGCATCTGCTGCGTGCTACAAAGCAGCAAAGAGAAAGCATTGCTCTCCAGCTGGATGTGGAGGATCGGCTCTCAGGAGCTGGGTCCTGAGGCTCTAATTGGTGTGTTCCTAATGAGATAACACTCTAAACCTGTGGGTTTTATTGGTGAAGCACATTGGTTCACTGGATATGAATGAGAGGCTTCATGTGGCTTGGTGGGAACTCAGAGATTAACATTTGGTTAAATGTACAAGCTGATTCCTCTCCCCGTTGGATCCTCTCTGTAGCCTGGGAAGGTCTGCAGAAAAATGGCTCCAGGTTTTGCTGTTGGGGAATTTATCTTCAGCTCCCTTGTGCAGGGGTGGTGGTATCAGGGGAGGTTGGCAGCAGAAGTGCTTCAGATGCTTTCTTTTGTGCTTTTCAATTTACTGTAATAGCAGCCAATGTGATAGAAGATGTGCAGTTTTGGATACTTTCAAGGTTGTCCCATTTTTTAAACGAATCATTACTGCCGCACAGAACAGCACCCTGTTTGGGGACCATGACACTGTACCCACCTCTGAATAATTGCCTAATATCTCCTGGAGTAAAAAAGCATTGCAGACCAGTACTTTCCCGGGGTTTTGGTCCAGCCCCAGCCTGTGCCGTCTCCCTGTGGAAGGGAAATGCTGTGAAAGATGTACTTAGGTCAGCAAATGGATTGTAACTCGCTAATGCAATACAAGCCTTTTCTATACCTATGTTTTACAGGTCAAAATCCGCACTGTGCCGGCGCAGAGCTTAATGGTGCATATGCATCACTGTGTAGGGCACTTGTGGCCCGTGGCTGCCTTCCCTGCCTCTCCTCTCTGCTACGCCTTTCCCTCCGTGCTCTGCTTTCTCCTCTCACAGCGAGTACAGCTGGGGAACTGCTAACAGGTACCAGGTATTTGGTAATTCAATGAGTAATTTAAAATGTTTTTTTTTTTTTTTAATTCTGCAAGCTTTTATGTGTAGTGGATTATTAAATGTCTGGTATAATTGCACCTTGTATGTATTAAATTTAGTTTCCACAGAAGTCGATGGAAGCAATTCTACAGTTTCGCTGGGAATTTGTGTACCTGATAAACGTTGGGAAACAGGTTTCATGCAGTACTGTGGGAAAAACAGAAAGTCGCTATCGTATTTTTAGAGTCTAATACAGTCAGACACTACTGTGATCTAATTAATATCTACTTAATTAGGCTCAAGTGAAAGATTTCAGAACATGAAGCCCAGTGGAAGTATAGCTGATAACACTGTTTAGAAAATCCAGAGTGTTTCTGTTTTTACCCAAAAGCTTTGGCATGCAACCCGAAACGTCGTCCGCGGTAACACCCATCAGATCACTCCCCTCTTCACCCAGCTCCCCGTGGGGTCCACCGCCGCTGCCTACGGGGTGGCCAGCTTAGCACCAAGGAAGTGCAAATCGCACCTTGCCCAAAGGTCTCCCTCGTCCCACCCGCGCCTTCTCAGCGTGGCTCTTCGGCGGCGCCCTGTCCCCGCTGCTAGCCCCGCTCCCGCACCGCTCCGGCACCCGGCTCGCTCTCGCCGAGGGGCTGCTCAGTCCTCTCCTGCTACTTTGAGTTTGCAGGTGTTGGTTTTCTTTCTGGATGTGCTGTAAATCCACATAGTACTCTCTCACACAGCTGTTTCTGGCAGGGAGAGGAGAGATGCCGGGGAGGGCTGACGGCACCGACGAAGCCTCTTGGATATTAGGAAGAATTTCTTTACTGAAAGGGTCGTCAGGCGTTGGAACACGTTACCCAGGGCAGTGGTGGAGTGCCCATCCCTGGAGGGATTAAAGGGTGGTGTAGATACAGTGCTCAGGGACATGGTTAGTGGTGGGCTTGGCAGTGTCAGGGTAATGATGGGGCTGGATGATCTCCCAGGTCTTTTCCAGTCGAGGAGATTCTGTGATTCTGTGAACTCCTCCTAAAGCAGGGCTGGCCCCTGACTTAATTTACTTGCAGCACAGGTTCACGCCAGGCAGCGCTCCCCATACTGGGGGATAAGAAATGACTGGCTCCTTCAGATGATCCCTGCTGATTCGTGAATCAATTCTCGGTTAATGCCAAAGTTATAAGATATTTATTCACTCCTGGCCACTTGGGTTGTCCCAGAAGAAGTTGACCTTGGGGGATCATGCTTTCACTAAAGGTTTTGATAAAAAATGAAAATGCCCTTTTGTTGTCTTGCAGGTCATGTTCACATGATAAAAATGATTTTGTACCTAACTCTACCTATTAATCATAAAGGTCAGTACAATAAATAGTTTTTATCTTTTCTGCCAGAAACCTTACCTCCCCATGGTCTTAGGAGCTGATTATAAGAGAAGATGTAGACAAAAGAATACCATCTCAAAGACTGGTTTGATCAATGCGACACAGACAAATTATTGTCGAGAACTTGGGGCGGGGGGGAGGGAAACAGAGCACTTTGATGCCAGGGAGAAGTAAGATTGCCTGAGCTTTCAGCCTCTGGGCATCAAAGGTGAATGAAGTAGCTCCATTCATCTTAATAAATTTATGTCCAGCATCTGGTTCTGCATGAGACTGATTTTCCTTTTCTTGAGATATACATGTGTGTGAATATATATATATAAAAAAAATGTATATATCTCCCCCATCCCATTGCTTTTACAAACCTGACCATGAAACTACTGACTTTTTTCAATGCATCTGATTGCAAACTTAGGCTCAGGATGGAGTTTCTGCTTGGTAAAGCCCTGGGTTTTACATGTATTAGTCTGCTCACTGATGACTGCCTGAAATCATCACCCTGCCTTGGAATGGGAGGTGCTGGCAGGGTCACTGGTCTTACAGCCGGGTTCTGCGCTGCTGTGTTGCCAGGACATCTGACACATGTGGTACCATGTGTCAAGAGCCATTTAGATGTGGCGTTGGGATATGGTGTAGGGGAGAACTTTGTAGAGTAGGGTAGATGGTTGGACTCGATGATCCTAAGGGTCTCTTCCAACCTAAACAATTGTATGATTCTATGATTCTATACCATGGAGTTGGCTTCCCCTGGGAATCTGCAGGTCCTGCTGATTCTGTGGGCCTTGTCCTTTGCTTCGTTAATATTTTGCTTATCTGCAGTGACACCCCACCCCTCCATTCCCCCTGAATTCCTGGCAGTTTGGACACGCAGAATATTCAGCAGCTTCTCCTGCCCTAACAGGACGTTTGAGCTGGAGGAAGAACATGAGCTACTGCAAATGTCATGAGTAGAAAAAAAAAGCCACAAGTGACATTTACCTTTCTGATTACTCCTTCTCATCCCCAGTACTGTGTGTACGTTTCCATTACCAGATTGCATGTGACAAAGAGTAGTTAGATTTGCGCTACAAATTCATCTTTCAATATACTCACGTCCTCCCGGAGCATCTCCAGGAGCGGTTACACTCTCCTGATGCACCGCGGTCTGTCATCCATCCGGCGCCTGGAAATATGAGCACCACCTGTAGCCTCTCTTCTCTTTTCAAATGCCTCTTTAAATATCACTTCTCTGCCCCCTAAATCTTGAGGCGCATCAGTGAAAATGAGATCGCCTACATCATCTGAAGCAGATCTCTAAGTTCATCATGCAATTGCCTTTCCCATCATACTTCTAATGGGGTAAGAAGCCCAGTGGCATGTACAGGGCTGGCCTCCAACGCATGGTAAATTATTCAGCATGTAGAAATGAGGATATATACAGGTGTCTTAATGGACGCGGCGCTGCTGTAGCTGTACTCTGGATATCTGAAAATAACTTTCTGCCATGAATGTTAAAATACCAGTGCGCAATGTGGTGTTAAGAGAACAGATGGATATTTTGCCATGTGATGTAGCCTAGAAAACAGCTTTGATTTAGTGTACCATGCTTGTCTGACTTTTAAACTTGTATTAAACAGAATTTCATAAAGGCAAACTCCACATAAAAATCTCAAATAACAGGGTACTTGGCGGGAGGTTACTAAGCTATGAAAATTATCGATTCGTTCTTCTTTCATTTCAAATGGGCAGATGTGTATGAATATTTATTTACTTTGAGGGCTTTTTTTAGAGGGGAAAAAGGTCTTCAGTAGGTGTTTTGATTTCACAGCACAATCAAGGGAATTAGTATTACGTATAAAACAGTAATTAAAGCTGATTTCTGAACTCATACTGACACAGGAGATCTCCCCCCCCGCCCCCCCATAAAGCTGTGTCTTTTTGCTGAGTGCTCCTGACGTTCAGCCTTTGAGATTATTATGTAGTGTTAGTTCATCATCTCTTCAAAATGAATTTTGAAGATTTAACTACTTACGAACAACTGTCTCAAGACACTCTGCAGTTATCAGCACCTCAGGTAAAGGCTTCGTGCTTGTCACTAATTGGCTGGCTTTTATGAGCTATGTCTAGGCATGCCAGAGTAATGGCTGACTCACAGATGTTCGATGTGGGAAGGTCGGTAGGTTTTTGCATCAATGGCTGATCGAGCTGTGTTGAGATAAATGCAAAGATTACCTCTGCCTTTTCCTGAAACGGCTCATTTATTGGGTCTTACAGGAGGGGCTGCCTGTGGTTGCTGGGCTTGTTTTTGCAGGCATGGTGTGCGAAAGGGCGCAGACCCTGCTGCCGGTGGGTCTGTAGAGGGCCTCTCTAATAACGCTGTTCAATGTAAGAAGTGCTCAGGTGCGCTTGGAAAAATCCCTCACGTGCCTGTGGTCTGCTTCCCGGATGCTTCGTGTCCTGCAGGCTGAGTTAAGCTGTCTTACGGCATTATCAGCTCGTGGAGGGCAGCTGTATTCTCCTTTCACATGTGTGGTGGCTCTGTAGAGGGCATGGTGCAGCAGATGACCACACCTCCCATGTCCAAGGGGTAATGGCTGATGAGGAGGAGCCCAGTGGCTCTGACAGTTTGACTTGCCTCTTGCTAAACCAACATCAAAAATACAAAAGGGTAAAATGTTTCCCAAGCAGAACTCGGCAGCTCCTCTCCAGGAGTGCTGGAGACACTGTGAAGTCTCTTTTGGAAACCATGACGCTGTTGAGGGCACGCACGCAGGTCAGACACGCGTGTGAGGCAGCGGGACAGAGCCCTGCAGCAACCTCAGAGAGCAGGGCTGGATCCTGCGCAGCCTCGGCAGGCAGCAACCCCGGCAGAGCACCTCTGCTGAGAGGGAGGAAAAGCGCTCGCGTTAGTCAAAGGCAGTTCAGAGAGTGGTTTCGGGTGGGGATATCAAATAAGGCCTTCAAGATATCAGGTACTCCAAACAGATCAAAAAAGTGTTCTGGTCAAAATTGCGTGGATAGTTTAGACATCGTTGCCTCTTGTAAAGCAACATGTATTTTAATTATTTATTATTGTATTACATTTATTCATGCAATATACAATTATTTTATAATAGCATATAGTAATATATTATTAAAGTGTGTATATTAAGATATACCATATTTATATATTACATATTTGTTATATAGTTATTATATTTATTATTTAGATGGCTTCCTAATTGGATGAATGGTCTTTCGACAATAACGTTGGCATCTGGAATCAGGCAAAACAGGGAATTGCTGTAAGAAAGGAGAGTGTTAAGATCAGGTCCTTCCTTTTTATTTTTTTTATTTTTTTTTTTTTGGACAGTATCACCATGAGGATGCACCATATGTGCTTTTTAAAGTTGGGATGAAGTAGGAGAGAAGAGGAAGAGTAGATTGCCCTCTATTTGGAAAATCATAGTGTACCAGCATGATCTGTTTTTATGGATGAGAACCTTCAGTCTACAAAGTTCTTGTTAAAAGACTTTATCTTGCTGACCAGATGGTGCAATTTGTCTGGCATTGACATTTGGGAATATCTGCTGAATTTTGCATAAAGACAACTGTTTTAATTATCCACTGTCTTGCTGCGTTAATCTTATTTGTCTGCAATGACCAACCCTTTTCTTATTCCTGGCGATGGTGTATCTATATTGTGTGCGCTTTTATCCAACCTTCTTCTCATCCCTACTTTCTTATTGTCTACCCCTTGGATATTTCTTTGGGTTGAACTCCCCCTGTTGAGGGGGAATGATATACTATGGAAAATAAAACAGATGTGCCTGACTGAGATATTTAAAACCTCTCTTCCAAGTTAATCCTTTCATCAGAACAAATGCAAGATTCTCTTAAGATGGGAGTAGTATATAAGATTAGGGCACGGAATGGGCTGTGAATGTTGGTTTTACAGCTGCAAAGGAGATTGGAGTTGCGGCAGCAGCTGGTTGTGTGACTGGGTTTCCCTGTTCAGGAAGGACGGAAAACAGAGAACTCAAATATTTGTAGAAATATTAAAAAGCAGCTCTGTAAGACAGAAAAACCATTGACCTTCTTTCCATTACTTGAAGGAAAAAATGTTTCCTGAACTCTCTTGTGCTTTTGCATGCTGCGGACTGCTGCGTCTGCAGTGGTGCGGATGGGGATGCAGGGAAGGAGGGGTAGCGGTCCCCGTCCGGCACCCGCGTGTGGTGACAGCATCCTGCCCTCAGTGGGGACAGAGGTGTGGTTTGGTCATACCAGTAACACACATCTCTCACCTGCCCCAGAGCCCCTCTGCCCATCCCATTGCCCCCCAGAAATAAAGGAAAAAGCACAAGTGGATTTACGCCCAACAGACACTCCCCCCCCCCGGTGCTGTCCCCTTTGGTCCCATCTCAGTTTGGATCATTTGTTATGGTTTAATTTAGGAAATTCAGGATCAGGTTTGTGTGTGCGGAGGAAGCAGCTCATTACAGCTTAATTGCTCGTATTGCCTGGAGCGATACATCTGTATTGATACAGAGCAGCGCAGAAATGTGCTATCCATTAGAGCAAACCTATTAGTCCTCTGTTATAATGGTAAGGTTTATTATTTAATATTTAGACTGTATTTGCAATCGCTCAAGGCAGAGCATCCTTTCGCTCCCAGCGGCAGGCTCTGCTCGTGCAGCCGACTCCACGCCTCGGGTCGCAACTGTGCCCCCGCCATACAAGCCATATCGGCTGCCGTCCCTGGGAGGATGAGGTCCCCCTGGATGTAATCCCGGCATGCCACAGGGCCGGCACCTCCCCTTGTTCTGCACATCTGTGAAATGTAATGCGAATTTGGACTTCCCAGCGCCGATCCCCCGGCTCAGCGTGCCCACCGCAGCGCTGGCAGTTTGCCAGAAGAGCCGCAGAAATGACTCCCTCTTGCCTGGAAGTCACCAGTCCTCGGCAGAGACATGGTATGCGGCTGGGGGGTGTCCCCGACTCCTCTTCTTGCAAATTTTTTAAAGTTCTTTGCAGTCACTTTTGCTGCCTTTAAACACCGGGGCACTCGGGCCACAGCCTTTGTCTCCGCCTCAGCTTTTCCTGGAGAGATGAGAATTTAATCAGGTAGGTTGGCAACTCACTGCCAGGCTCAGGCTACTGAATTTGGTAGCTGAGGATGTGTTTAATGTGCCGTTACCACTGGAAACTGTGATGGATTATGTGCAACAGCAATGGTACGTGACTGAACAGCCAGGTAGTTAATTACTGCAATTATAACATTTTATGAAAAGGAATTGCATTCATGGTCATCATTATCGTGATGAATTTCCCACATTATTAGTGGTCATCTGCACCCCTCGTACGACAAATGGCCATAGTCCCGTACAGAAAGAAAACCCTCCCCGTTCCTCCCCTCTTGTACATGGAGGAAGTGGTGGTGTAAATGCGACAGTGTCTAATTGCTCTGCTGTCTAAGTTCAATATTTATATCCGTTTGCACATATTACTCACATCTGAGTACTCTGTTACAGGTTGCGTGGCCAGCTTTTACAGATAAATTTATAGCTGGCTTTCTATGACCGGTCTAATACATATAAATGCTGGTCTTAAATCTTCAGAGAGACCAGGGAGGGAGATGTTTTGGCAAATTGTGTAGAGCAAGTGAAATGACAGGAATCGGGAAGTGGGAGTATTGCTTGGTACAAGATCCTTGACTCTCGTTGAGTGATAAATTTTCCAGTACTAAATAGCTGGCACATTATGTTACACGAGGTTGATGGGTGCAAATTATCGGCTTGGTTGTTTCTAGACAGAATGTTATTAGCTGTAGGGCAATATGGCAAACAGCCAGGAGCGGAGTATGAACTTCTGCGTACGTTGTCTTGAATTGCAAAAGCAATTGTGTGGGCCTGTTCGGATTGGCAACAGGCAAGTCACTACCCAAGCTATATTTAAAGTGAAGAGATTAAGCTTTTTCCAATACGGCCCTGAGACCCCGATCGCATGGAGAATATCAGAATGCCATGTTAATTAGAAACAGCCTGTAATCAAACAGCTGAATTTTCTACCACATTGAGATCCCAATATGCAGGACTCAAAAAAAAGGATTGCAATTATGTGGTATGAAAACCCAGAGTAATAAATATTTCAGAGAGGATATTGAGCTCCATAGTTCAAGCAGCCTGCAAAAAAATCAAGGTGAGACCTCTGAACCTCTGAACACCCTGCCCTCCGCATCTGCTGTGAGATTCTTGCACCTCCTTTCCACGCCCTGGATGCCTCCCGCAAGCAGAGGTTGATGTCGGGCCAATGCCTCGTCGGAGCTGGCTGCTCGTGGCTTGCTTTTTTTGCACTGACCTCCAAAATGTGCGGTGTTACACCAGCTCATACGTATACAGCATCCCATTTTGATAGTAATTTATTTTTGGCAGTCAGTGTGCAAAAATTCTGAAACCAAATGATTAGCTCAAAAACGCCTGTAATGTGAATATTCAGCAATGGAAAATTTCCCCTGGTCTTCTCCAGGCTGAGGAACATTGGAAGCCACTGCTTTTTTTTTTTCAGTCTTGAATACCACTCAAGGTCTTCCGTCCTCATTTCTGAAGGTCTGCACCTATAGCCCCAAGCAAATTATTATCCCCATGATGTTTTATTCATTGTAATGCTGCCGAATGGGAATTAATTCTTTTTGTGTTAACGAGTAGTAATTTGAGCATTTGGAAAAATACTGACTTACGGAGAAGTGAAAAAAGTATTAAGAAAGAAAGAAAAGAAATGTGTGTCCCAAATGGAGGAGTCCCTGTGCCGCAGATGGTGGGTTATCCCATGATGGGGGTCACATCTGCGGGACGCAGGGGTGCAGGACAGCGAGGATGCTCCGCAGGTCTGCCCGCAGCCATGCTTGTGCCACGGTGCCTGGGGAAGAGCAGCTCCCAGACGCCGGCTGGGTTGTAAAAGTGACTGACACCGCTTTTACTGACTCTCCTGGATGTATTGTGCCAAAGGCATTGAAAATGCACTCTGGGATTAATGTCAATGGTACCTTCTAAACGTACGAAGTTAATAATTTATTAGTCTACAGTCAGTCCATGCTCGGAAAGTGACTCTGGAGAGCGACACGCGCATCGGCACTCTTCCTCCCGGCCATGGGGGCTTTGTGCTGGTGTCCGTCCCCCTTTGCAAGACCGGCTCTGATGCTCCTTTATGCACATTTTCTGCTTCCCAAGCAATGCTGGCTGAGCCTCAGCTAAATTATTAACTACAGAGTGCAATGGTCACTGTTAAAATGGGTAGCTTTCTTCCCAGGAGGAATCAGGGCTGCTGCGTCCTTAGTCTTCCAACCAGAGGTGCCCTGGATGAGGAAATACCAGCAAGACTGGTGTCTCTGCTGCTGGACCTACTGCTCTGCTGAGCCATGCCTCCTACGGTCATTTATACTTAAAAAAAAAATAATGAAATGCATCATGTGATTCGCAGCTAAAGCCCCAGTTTGCCAGAGAGCTTGTGGGAATCATGACTTTTCATCAGTTAAGGAATGGGTGTAGAAGGGTGTTTGCTGCCAGGTGGAGCCAACAGGTCTCTTGCTTAACGAGGTTCCTGATGGCCAGCCGAAGCCCAGGGAGCGCGTGCCTGGGTGTGTGGCTCATTCAGACCAAAAACGGGGCAAGGAAATGCAGAAATACTGTTGAGATGAAAATGATGCCTCAAGGTGGCAACAGAAGATGCAGGTGAAACAGGGCACATACAATGGAGGTGGTGGTGTGGTGTTCTCTGTGGGTACAAGGTGGGTCTCCACTGATGAGCAACATGGAGGAAACCTCCTAAGCGTGTTTTCTGCCAGTGGAAACTGTGAATGGAACAAAAAACATAATATAAAAGACATGCAAGTGATTCTCTTCGAAGCCAGAGGGGTGAAGGCTGCGGTGAACAGAAGAGCTGCCTCAGAGGACTTTTGGCACCACGAGTGCTCCACTTCACACCGTGGACAGCCTGGCTGCTGTTCTCTTTGAAAACCATCGGTGTTGTACCCTGCTTGGATCAAATGAGGCAAGTGTTCTGACCGGAGCATTCTGAAATTCCTGTAAATGAGATGAAATGAGGGCTGAGAGACTGTCTCTGGTGTCAGGTGAGACAAGAGCTGCTGCAGACCCTCTGCTGAGGCACGGATGGAGTGCCAGGTTGGTCTGGTCATTTCTGGAGGACTGGGAAACAGGGGTTTGAACTTAATTTCTGTTCCCTGGCGGCCAGAGCTTGCTTAGAAACACTGAGCTTTGAAATACCGAGAGTGTGTGGAAACGGTGCAGGAATACCGAGTTTCTTTGTGCGTGTCAGTGACCAAACATTGACTATACAACAAAACCAAGGAAGCTCTGCGATGAGGTTTTGAATGCAGCCATACACCACGCGCAGTGCAGCTGCTCTGCTTCATTAGCAATCACAAACATTTCATCCCTACACTGCCACCACATAGCTTGTTTTTACAGAAAAGTGGGCTTCTGCCACCTGCCTTATCAACCAGGAATGGCTTAAACAGTGCTTTCTGAGAGAGGAATGACCATCCGCCGTCGCTGGTTGGACGCTGCCTGCTCTCCTGGCAGCCACCTCCACTGCGTTTAGGGGCATCACCGTCAGAGCTGTAGTTTAGCAGCCGATGAGCAGAACTCCTCCTGTGGTTCCTCCAAAAAGCAGACACGCGTTCATCGGTAGGAGTGTTTGCTCAAAGAATAACATCGCGCAAACGCGTGGTGCGATCCTGCCAGCTGGGCTGGGCTGCGCAGTCAAACGACTCGAAAACATGTTCGCTGAGAAAACCCCTTCTGAAAGAAGCAGAAAGACTTGCCCATGCAGAAACGGCGCGGTTGTGCCAAGCTGCAGCCAACTTGTTTTCAGGACATGCCAAATATTTGTTCCCAGTCGAGGCAAACATACTGATCTGGTGTCAATAAATGTCTCGCTTCAATTCAGTGTTTGAAAACAGTGCGTTGGCCACAGCCAGATTTGTTGGTGTCATCGGCGATGGTTCTTACACAAACTGCTTCATCTGTGGTTCTGTTTTGACATAACTTACAAGATCATTTTTCATCACCATCAGTAACTGCTTTGAGAAATCTCTGGAGTCAATAGTCACATAGACGCACTGCGTTAGCACCGCATGCTGTCAGAAACTGTGCTGGATTTTGTTTTCCTACGAAGATGTTTGGTGTGGCTTTGTGGGTAAATGATCTACATAAAATGTTTTGGGCTTGAGGAAAACTGGCTATAAAACAGTTTTTACTGTTACAGAAAATCATAGTTATAGAAACTGTTATAGAATCTGTTATACAAACTCATAGCCATACTTCTTAGTTTCTGCTGTGGTTTTTTTATTTATTTATTTTTTAGTAGTAACAATGTTTAACTGTTTATTTTAAATTTCCTGTGTCTGTTACCCTTCATGAACATGTGTTGCTGTGTGCCTCTGCAGTGAAATTCAGTTTCAATTCCTGCGCCAGAACGGCCGTCTCATAACCCAGCTATTACAGAGCATCACTCCTTTGCTGCTGGTTCTTTGCTGAAATAACCCTCCCACGGGATGAAACACATCTAACAGCGTTTTACCAGGTAGGTAAATCCCAGCTCACCCGCAGGTTGGGGAGGGCAGGTCCCCAGCTGTGATTCCCCGTGGCCACGGTGCAGGTTCCACTCTGGGGAGACCCCCCTGTGGTGCTGCCTCCAGCTCAGGGGGTCCCACTGGCAGAAGGACACGGAGCTGTTGGAGCGGGGCCAGAGGAGGCCCCGGAGATGCTGGGAGGGCTGGAGCCCCTCTGCTGGGAGGACAGGCTGGGAGAGGTGGGGGGGGTCAGCCTGGAGAAGAGAAGGCGAAAAAGGGGAGAGCTCTGAGCCCCTTCCAGTGCCTGAAGGGGCTCCAGGAGAGCTGGGGGGGACTCTGGGTCAGGGAGGGGAGCCATGGGATGAGGGGTGATGGTTTGACACTGAAAGAGGGGAGATTGAGATGAGATATGAGGAAGAAATTCTCTCCTGTGATCCCCTGGGGCAGGGTGCCCCGAGAAGCTGTGGCTGCCCCATCCCTGGAGGTGTTCAAGGCCAGGTTGGACGGGGCTTGGAGCAACCTGGGCTGGGGGGAGGTGGCCCTGCCCAGGACAGGGGGGTGGAACTTGATGATATTTAAAGTTCCTTCCAACTCTAACCATTCTATGATTGCATGATTCTGTGCTGCTGTGAGGTGCTGGGTACATTAAACACTTGGGTGCTCCATCAGGTTGCTCTGCTCCAGGCAGCTCCTCTTAGGCAGTGTTTTCCCTACGCGTTCACATCCTACTAATGGTAATTAAAATTTCTCATTTTTCTGCATTTACTCACATGGATGGAAGCAGCCCTGGAACCTCCTGGAGCAGAGAAGGCCCTGGGCTCTGCCCTCGGTCCTCCTCCCTTCCCCGGTGCTGGGACCCATGACAGGGGGCTCGAGGCCACGAGCGAAAGGCAAGTTACTGATCAGACTAACTACTAGGGACAGCACACACTTTGTTAATATCAAATGTTACTACAGGCTTTGATACAAGAATGTTTCTTATAGCTCTCATGAAAGAAAGTCTGTTCACTGCGTTAATTCCCCAATGACAGATTAATTTCCTTCCTTTATAATAATTATGGCCTTGTGTAGTGCTATTGTATGACTTAATCAGTCTCTCGCATACAACACCATGGCGTGATTTGCAAAAATGCTGAGTGACCTGCAAGCTCTGTTTACTTCGAGCATCTCACAAGTATTTTAGAAATGTAAAGACAGAACTGAATATATTATTATTTTTTTTTTCTCCCCCCAATTAAAATAGAAAAGGTGAATAGCAAGTTAGGAGCTTCTTTTTGTCCATCACCTTATTTTGATAGTTATACATTCATTTAAGATTGTAAAGTTCCTTGGCCAGAAAAATAACTGTAGCTTTTCAAATAGCAAGTTAGGAGCTTCTTTTTGTCCATCACCTTATTTTGATAGTTATACATTCATTTAAGATTGTAAAGTTCCTTGGCCAGAAAAATAACTGTAGCTGTCCAGCCATCATACTGAATATATATATATATATATATATATATACAGGTGTCAACCTGAGGCTTTGAAAATTCCCAGGCTGGACTAGAGTGTGCTGATTTGTTCATTCCTGCAATCAGGTACATGTTGTGAATTTATATAAAAATTGTATCAAATATTTATACAGAATTTGTTAGAGAAGTCTGTCTCTGTGGGTATTGCAGGTTATGCAGTACTTCAGCTTTACCGGGGAAAGTAAACCTTTAGTTTAGTAAATCATAAAATGGGATCACTTCCCACATCAGTACAGGCTGAATCCAAGTCCTGATTTAGACAAGAGAACTGACATCTCCTGGTGAGCCATGCTCTGTTTTTCAGTCTTTATAGTTTGAAAAATTGGCTGTGTTAGGTCTTGTCCTGCAAATTGTTATGATGTGAATATTATTCATAGAAACAAATATCTCTGTTGGCATGAACGAGACGTCCGTGTTGTTTTGAACTCCTTAGGAGGACCCGAGTCTGCAAGTTCAGCTCAAATAACAGAGAGCACATCTTGAACTTTTTGTTCTATGGAAAACAACTGATCGGTACAACCAAATAACGGCTGTACTTTCTGGAGCTGGCAAAGGGCACTGTGCGGGACCCGGTCCTCACAGCAAATTGCAGTGCACTTGTGTAAGCGAAGTGAGTTTTTCTCCCAGCGACGTGATGCGCTGACAGCAGTAGCGCACAGTGAGTTCCTACTCATCACAGAGACTTTCTCCTGCTCCTGCCCTGGACCCTCGCTTTTGCGTTTGCTGTGAAAATTTGCATCGCGTGTTGTGAGACCAAGGTGGGGTAGGGAGAAGTGTGTGCACGTGCAGTTACATTTCACTTTAGTTAGCCTGCTTAAAAAGGGGTGAAACAGACAATTTGAAATTTATAATAATTAAACGGCAGTTGAGCTAACTTTTAGGAGCTTTGGCATGAATCCCTGTGCGCAGACTTAAACAACAAATGCAGTATCATTCATTCCTCTTCTTATATTAAATTATGTGGGGAAAAAAAGTCTCATCTAGAACTACTGAAGTGAATGGGATGACCTTATTAATTTCAGGTGATTTTGGTTTATATTTTAGGACCTTACATAAGAGCTGCCTACGTCCTCCCCCTTCCCCGAACAGTTGGAGGAAAGCTGAACGTGTGCTCCCCTGCGCAGCGTGTCTCTTCTGGGGATACGAGAAGTGAAGTTAACAGTTGGTTAGTTCATCATTTGACTGCAAAAGGGTGGTGGAACCGTTTACTTGAGAAAGACTCATGGGTGAACCAACCCTGGTTTGCACCAGAAGCTTTGGTGGGTTCCAGATCAATACAGAGGGTGTGGAGTTTTTCAGATTTTTCAAAAAAGCTGACCTTTGGGGATCAGTCTAAAGTAATATTTTGCCTTTGATCTCTACTTGTCTGTAGTAAGAGTTAATTTCTGCAGTTTTTAATGTGTTTTATTTCTCACGCTTTTTTTTTTTTTTAAAAAGGAAAGCCTTTTCAGCGTCACGTTTGTTGAGTGAGGTTCATTTAAAAAGCGGCTGAGATTAAAACAGATTAAAAAAACACTTGGGCATGATTTTGAGATTATTACAGTCTTGCTGCAATGCCTGCTGCCTTCCAGGCATGGACTTGCTGCCTTTGAACACGTCTCAAAGACTTTTTGTCCATATCGGGAGTAAAACTTAATAACGGGGATAGGATATTAGAGGATGATCCATCAAATTAAAGAGCGCTTGCTGCGGCAGCTCCCGTGCCGTACGGCTGGCTGGTGTCAGAGGCCAGGATCGGGGCTCTGCGCGTTCCCCCGAAGCTGTGCTTTGGATCCAGCACACGTATAGGGGATGTTGCATTTTATCGGTGCTGCCCCAAACGACCAGGCGGCGATAAACCGGCCGTGCTGAGGCACCTGAGCCAGCCCGGCATGGCAGTGCCGTGCAGCCGCCGCGGGCAGACGGGACCGCGCTCCTCTCCTCTGCCCCATCTCTCAGATGCTGAAATTACTCCGGGAAACGTCCTGTCCTCCGGGAACGCTGGCAGCCGGGAGAACCAAGCTGCGCTGGAAGCCATGGTTCCTCCTCTGCTTCCCCTAAGGAATTTCACTTGCGCATGCAGAGCCACAAAAGGGCTGTAGCACTGAATTTCCTTTGATGTAAGAGATATTTATTAGTATTGCTCACATGCAAATAGGCTTCCCCGCTCTCGCCTCTAAGGCAGAGGAGATATTGCTGGCTGAGAGACACAGAAAGAGGATTTGAATGATTTCCACATGAGAAATCCGTTTGGATGGTTGTTGATCTGAAAACAAAGCTGGTTTCTAAATTCTGACTTCGATTTCCACAATTTTGCTGCTCCTTTGCTTTTATTTCTTCCATTTTCTTTGGCAATACAGATTGACAGGTGTAAACTTTCCGCTTATTAAAATTGTGCCTTCGTCAGCATCTCCTCCTGCAGGAACTTTGTGTGATAATTTCTAGAAGCTATTCTTTGTCTTCCAGAAATCTCATCTTTGAAAATAAACAAACCCAGACAAATGCTTTTTCAGTCTGGAAAGGCATAAATAAGTAACCTGTACTTGTTAAATTAGGCACTGTAAAAATGCTGAGCTTTAAATCATTGTCCTAGTAATTATTGTCATCATTGTCATTATTAGATGACATAAGATTTTATTGCTGATAATTTGGAGGCTTTGATACATTTATTTGAACTGACTGCTCCTTTGGCTAAGAATAATTGCTTAAATTCCTCTCATGGGCTTTTGCTTCTATAAAAGGATTGTTGACCTTGAAGCTTTTACTTGATTCTGAATTCTTATTCAAATGCAAAAGCTACTAACCTAGAGAAAAAGATGTAACGTCCGAAGTAGATGTTCCTTGTGAGTTCTGGGGACCTTGTACAGAAAAGTCAGTTTTCGTTTGCGTTGTCAGGGACCTCCAGCCTCTCTCTTAATCCTTTTTTTTCCGAGTAGGAAGGTAAGGCTTTCTTTTTCATAAAGAGATGTTGAAGGTGTTAAAGTGCTTTGACTGCTGAAGGTCTGCGCTGTGTTGTTTGATGGACCTCTTGGCATTTGTCTTGTTTGGATCATCCTGTTCAGGAGAGGGTATTATCAAGGGCAGGACTGTGCACCTTTTGCGCCGCTTTTTCTTTCTGCAGGTCTCCAGGTCTTTGAATACTGGACGTATCTATGTAGTCTTTACAATAAGTTTTTTCTCTTACCTTTATTTGGTGAAGAATAAGCGTGGGCTTTTGGTGCTTCTTCAAGACTAATATTCTCAAAATTATCGAAAGCAAATGTAAGCCTTGGTTTTACCGAACTAGCTCTCTCAAAAAGGAGGCTTCAGCGCTTTTGAGACCGCTTGGTGATAAGCTAGAGCATCAGAGCAGAGGCAGGGATTTCCCTGCTCTCCCCATGGGTAATTTTTGGCAGATTACATCCACCTCTCCGGGCATTTGTTTCCGCTTCTGCACGGAGGTGACAGTGCCAGCTTTCTTGGTGAACCAATGTCAGTTTTGCTGACAAAGCAGTAGGTACTCATAGCAGTTGTGTGTTCAGGTACCTCGCTCGGTGGCGTCTCACTGAGATAGTGAACATCTCCAAGTCCTGCTGCAGCTTCAGCTCCCCAGAACCTGCTCAGCACTGGCCACCGTGGACTTTCAGAACCGGGAGCAGTAGTTTTACAGGGAAGGTTTGCGTGTGGATCTGACCGTTATGGGAGGAGAAAGATTTCGTTTACTTTGTTTTCTGTTTTACTTAGTTAAAATTTTGTGGATCCTGGACTTCCAAATTGGTGATTTTTGTAAGGACAACCCCAAGGAGCTTGGTACAAAGACCGTGCATCTGCCCCCCACAGCAGCTCTGGTGTCTTCTGCAGAGCCGTACCACTTTTCTACATGGAAAATGATAATGCCACAAACACCGGTGGGAGGCGTCGGTGAATAAACCCATAAGAAGAAATGGCTGAATTACAAGATAAAAGCTTTCATTTACATTACAAACAGTAAGAAGTGACAGAAGTCTTAAAAAATACGGACATAAGAGTTTGAGAATTTGTACGCTATTGAATTGCTGTCAGGTGCAGCAAGCTAACACACACAGTAACCGTGATTTTTATTAGAGGATGTCATGGAGATGTTCAAATAATTAAAACTCAGGTATATTTTTTGATAGTGTATTCATCTTGTCCAGTGAGAAGAGTGTTTAAAAACCCTCCAGCAAACGACAGAGGTCTGGACAGACAGCTAATCAAAGATTACAAAAATAAGCTCCAAGTTTGTGAACTGATGCAAATGGTAATGTTCCAGGAGGAGGGCGTTTCTCTGAGAGGAAAAGGTGTGACCTGAGTGTGTCCATGTCTTTGTGTGTCTGTGCTGGTCGGTTCCCAGCCGTGATTATTTCAAGCTGTTTTGTTATTTCTACAAGATCCCCCTCCTATAGGTGCCGTTGGAAAGAGGCGAGGGGCAGGAGTCTGCCGGCCGTTTCGCTCTTCACTTTGAAACAGCGTGCTTTTAGGTGATGTACCTATTCAGCTGTGGTAATAACAGAGAATGATTAAGGAAATAAATTAAGAAGAAAAAGGAGTTGGATAACAACATATAATAGTGCCAGGCAGTGTAAAAGGCTCTGGAGACCTCTGAAATGTCATGGTTTCATGCAGTGTGCAAATAAGGATGAAATTGAAAATCAGCTATTTTAGGAAAGGTAACTCTTAATTTGCATGAAATAATAATCAACTAATTATCAGGCCACCTTAAACAGCAATATTGAAGGTCACTTAACGTCACAGAATGACACAATACAATAAGGTATATCTGGCATAAATCTTTAAGTAGAAGTATAATTACCAATGGGATTTGTTAATTTTTAGTTTGATTAATCGTGTTTTTGTTGCTATATAATAACTGACTTTAATCTGCAAACATCTAAAAACATTTGACTCTTAGATGGTTCCGGAGTATTGAACTCCAAGTCTAGCCTGAAACTCTTCAAAACTGAGGCAATGCATAAATAGGACATGAAGATTTTCAATTGTTTTTAATCAAGCAAGTAAAGACTAATGCATCCAATGATAAAAAGACCTCTCCTTGTGATGGCTTGTAGGCTTTGGTGGATAAAATGCCACACGAGTCAAAGTCCTCTCATGCATAATTTTAAAATACTCCTATGTTTATGAAAACAGAAGAGGACACCTTTGTTCCAGTGAGCTACTGGAGTGTATTTTGCGAATTGAATTGCAGACTGTGGGAGATGATTACCTCCAAAGGTCCATTATCACAATATGTCAGCGATGAGCACTGACTGCTTTGACATTCTCCACCTAGCTCTTGCTTTCCTGCCCATGAAAAGGTTGTAATCTTGGCAGCATACAAAAAAAAAAAAAAAATGTGTCTGGTCAAGTGTGGTGCAAATGAGTTGAACTTAATGGTAAAAAAGTGGAAGGCCACCAGTTTTAGATGATTTTTAACAGCAGCACTAGCATGTCAAACTTCTCAGCTCTGGAATCAAAACTGAAATAAGCAATAAAACAATTTTGTCTGTTTATGTTAAATGATTTAAACTAGATTTCCTATATTAGGCTCAGACAGAAATTTGAGTATTATACAAGTAATATGGTCTCTAAGCAGTAAATTTTTGTCATTATTATTCTCCTCATCTGTTCCTCATATGATCTCTTTTATTGGAGTTAATGGCAAATACTCTCAGGTAATAACAGGGGTGCAGCTTAATTATTCAGCAACTGCTGCTAAAGAATGCAGTGTTTCCACTCCAAGTACAAAAAGACTTCATTTTCCATCATGTCATTAAATATCCTCACTTAGAATCCTGCGAATGAAGCATTGCCTCTGATGTAGGATCATCAAAAAGCACATAGTTTCTGCCTTTATTTAATTGACTTGTGATTTAATGTTAATGACGCCTATGTATCCCTGCTCTTATATTTTAAAAGGGAACTTGTCTGCATTATATCTGGGCCAGTGAAACCTGGCTGTGGGGCGCCGAGATAGTGTTGACATCTCTGTTGACAGCAATGTCCCACGCAAAGCCCAGAGCGCTGGAGTCTACTGAGAGCAGCACACGGTGGTCTGGATACTGTGGGCTGCGGAGTCAGATCCATCCCTGTGCAGACGTTCATCTGAGAAACGCTGCATCGCTTCAGCTCTTAATGTTCCAAAACCTGTATTGGGTATAAATAGTCAACTGAAGGAAGAGTCCCTGCTTTAGGTTGCTAGAAATGTGGTTTCCCTGCGTTGGGTGACCCTCCGCTGCCCGTGTGTGCCTGGATACCTGTCTGTGGGGGCTCCGGTGGGATGGAGCCGTGGGGGTCCCGCACCCTGGGTAGGAGAGCAGTGCTGCGACAGCTCGGTGGTGAGATTCCACGTGACCGCTGGTGATGGTTGCTCCTCTTCTCCCCTCTCCCGGCTGCAGCAGGGCTGGAGGATGCTGAGGGAGGAACCTGCCTACTGCACCCGTAGGGACTCCTCCTGCTTACACAGCCATTTCTCACTGGTTTTTGTGCCCGCGTGGGTGCAGGCTGTAAACCTTTCAAATGGACACTTCTGTGCTATTCCCCAAACTTCTCCAGATGACCTTTAGAGCGTAGTGAGTAGGCTATTACTTAAGTCATTCAAAATGCTGACAAGACGTACTTTGTATAGGTTTGTTTCTTCCCTCAAGATAAGTTCTTCGCTGCTGTGAGACTGACAGCTTCACTCAACAGCATCTTCGGCGGTCACCTGTCCCGCAGGTGGATGTTAGATGTCAGACACCTTGTTCTGCACGTCCGTACAGGCGCTATGGGGGGCCCTCGTGACGGTGGGACAGCTGAACAGTGAGCCACGAGAAGTCTTCTGTCGCCGAGGGGCAATGGAGAATTTGGCAAGGATCTTTGGAGCAAAGAATGTGGAAATCTGGAAGGGAGACGATTATTCCCAGCTCAGAAAAATGAACTAGTGAACAGACGATGTAATACAAGGTATTTATTTGCCCCATCTCCCATGGGTGAACGGTCCCCCTCAGACCCACCACAGGGCTTGTCCTGATGAACCCACTGCTGTCTTGGGGGGCAGGAGGGGCTGTCCTCTGCCTCCCTCCCCCTTTTCCTCCCCCCTCCTCCCTTAATAATAATAATAATAAATCTTCTCAACCCGTCTGTCTCCCACAGCTTAGGTGAGCATTATTACAGAGACAAAACCGGGGGCACTGGGGTTAATTAACTTGCTCCAGGCTGGTGTTTGAGCCAGACGGGATCTTCAGTCAAGAAAACCCCACAGTCAAAAGTAAGGAAATTAGAAGTGTTGCAGTCTCCGCGGAGGCTGTGTAGGCCGCCACAGCAAGGTCACAGAAGGCACAGAAACAGCAAAATGAGAAATGCATATACAAAGCACAAACAAATGAAGCAGGAAAAGAGAAAGAAAAGGTCTCGGGAGGAAGACGGGGTGTATTGCAGGGTTTAACTGAAAACTAACACTTTTTTGCTCCTTGTCCCCAACCCCTCCATAGGTGATGCCAGATCTTCGGGGTACGCGGGGCTGCTGGGCTCACGCCACCTCCTCCTGCCCCTGGCCTGGTTGCAGATAAGCAGTCTGTGTGTACGGTAGGTCTCTTCGTCCCAAAATATGTGCAGCAAAGTATGGACTGAATGTAGTCAGCCTGTAGGCTATAGATCAACAGCATTTTCTCCCTTGTGCAGCTCCTCGAATGAGTCATGTTTTCCTCTTCATTTGGATGTGCGTATCCTCTAAGCCAGTTGATAAATCGTTCTTCCCTAACTCAATTAAATGTGGTTGTGTTTTCCTGTAGTGCTACAGTCTAATTCACAGCGTTGCAGCGAATGTACTGTAATGAGACTGCTTGTAAGTTATCTGTACACGTTGCAGTTTTGTCTAAAACAGCTACTGCTGTAAAGTGAAATATGAATTTCTACAGAGGAACAAAGGCTTCTCGAGCTGCACCTTTAATAAAACCTCTGAGATCAGTGCCTGGAGGATCCTGAATGGCAGCAGAAGACTTCTGAGCTGTGCCTGTTCACCCGGACTCACCCGGATGCTTCAGAGGTTGAGCTCGTGATTTGGGTGGGAACTTCTGCTGAACACAAATTGTCACAATTCTTTCCAGTCATGGGCAATGGTGGCACTTGGCACTGTCTAAAGCTCAGCCCTGTTCAGTATACAGCCCCAAACCTCCCATCCCTCTGTCTTGAAAGAATTACTTTAGGTCAGATGATGATCTCCACTTTCTCATCTGATACTGCAGCCTCCTTTCTACAGCAAGGTATTATCAAAGTGTAAAATTTGTTCAAATTAACATCTGAAGCCCTCTTCCATTTTTGGGGCTTTGAAAGCTTGGGTGATATATCAATGACCAAACGTAATTGCTTTCTCTAAAATATGGCTTTCTAAAAGGAAATCTGACTTGGATGTATGTAGTGAATGATTTAATTTATGTAGATGCAATGACTCTGAAAAAGGAGGAGGAGGAAAAGTTGTGATATGGAGGCTGAATTCATCTTAAGTTATGAATAAGAGATGACTCACTTGGGAATATTTTTTGCTAGATTTAAATTAAATCTCATCAAATACGTGATAATTGGATATATTTATAAACCTGCAAAGCCCACTCAAGGGGATTTCAGTAATATTGCCAATACTACAGGTTAACCATAAAACTAGTCAGAATTAATTATTACGAGCAGTTGTACCTGGCTGCAATGGTAATTTGTTATAGTAATCCTTGGAAACGGAGGTTTTAACAGTCTGTCTTCTCATTCTAGATTTGGCTTTTAAATTATCTCCCAGAAATCAGGAAGCACTTCTTGGCTCCATTAAGTAAGGGCTCCTTCTCACCAGCCTGGTTCAACGTACTTTTAGGAGGTTTACTCAAAATAGTGTTGTGGTTTACCAGGCGCTTCAGAACAGTCAAACTATTGACAACTCATAGAAGTGGATTCCTAGGCACTGCTATGCCCCAGCTAGGTCTTCTGAGACCTCAGTGGGTTGATACTTTTAATGTAATCAGGACATTCGTATACCTAAGGGTGATCCTGCATGGCCCTGTTCATGCTTCACACTGGCTGCACAAGTCAGGGCTCTGTTCTTCAGCTGGCCAGGTATTTCCCAGGGCACCTGCAGGAGCTCTGAGGATAGTAATGAAAGGAAATTTGATGGAGTAGCCAACAAATTCAAATCTTGGTGATATTTGCTCTCCTGGTCAGAAAAAACCCATTGGTTTGAAAACTTTCCAGTCTTCTGCTCTTGCCATGCATGAGCTGCTGTGGTGTTTGCAAGGCTCTTGCAAGATGAAAGAGAACGAAAGACTGCTCTCACCTTGCAACCTCATCCTTTTCTCCTACCGTTTTGTGTCAGGTTGTCTAGAATTTGTTCTCCCCTCAATGGTACAAGCTGTCTCACCCTCTGCACCTCTTTATTTTTTGTTTTGTGTTTTTCACAGGAGAATAGAGTTATGGTTATTTCAACATGGTCTACAAATCTCTAGTTCTGTTGAGCTAATCTGGCTGCTCTAGGTCGTGTTTGACTCATCTGCATGCAGTAAGGCACTTCTCCATTGCTTTAAGGGCCATGGCATTCTCTACTGATGAAAATAGTTAGATAGTTTTGTTTTTTTTTTTTCCTACAAATTATCACAGGTCATTTAAAAAAATGAACTCATTTTAATCTAATTCTGCTTGTGCAACTGTCTGGAGAGTTATTTTCTGCTCCAGTAGTTGCAGTTTGCAATTATTATGTTTCTTTTAAGAAAAGAAAAGTAACAGCTCTATATTTTATGTGAATTACTGGTGATCTTTCAGAACAACTTGTGTTTAGGATAAGTAATAGAAAAAATAAGAGGCCAAATGGATAGTAATGTGGACTCGAAGAAGCACAGAGGAAGTAGGAACATATGTAAAGATTACTAAAATATTAACATTTGACCACTTATGCATGAATAGTTCAATTAAAAAACGTGTAATTCTTATTGAAGTGAAATCAACAGTTCCTAACTAACCATGGCTTCTGATCGTGAAAAGGCAACATTTTGTTCCGTTTCCTTAATTGCTGTGGTTCATGTGTGCGTTCAGACATGTCTGCAACCCGTCTCCTGCATCCCTCATGTAGGTCTTGGATCTGACGTGGGGTGTCAAGAAGTGCCTCAAGTAGTTTAATTCATTCCCAGCAGGAGTGTGGACGTAGTGCTGTGGTGTTTTCCTCTGCATTTCCACCCATGTTCTGAGTACAAGATGCCAGTTTGTGTGTCTTGTCCAAGTGCTGCTAGTACAGGCACGGCTGAAGGTCATGTCCAATTTCAACACGCTTTTAAATTTGATGCTTACTTTGTGCATTTCCATGGAACTTGCCACCAATTTGAGCACTTCAAATTCAGCAGCATTTTGTCAGTTTATTTACCAGAAAAAAGCTGGTGGCTAGAACACGTGCTTAAGGCGGTCTTAGATTTCACATTTATTTTTATTTGAAGGCACAAATCAGCGTTTTTGTTCTTTGTACAAAAAAGTTCCACCAATAATTTTGTGCATCAGCATTTTAATCAGATACATGATTGACCTCAGAAGTATTGCTTGGGCGCTGGCGTGCGGCAGGGAGCGCGGCTGGGGATGCGTGTGGAGTGTGTGTGTGGAGTGATGAGTGGGCAGCAATCTCACCTGGGGAGGGATGGGTTTCCCATTGACTGCTCACTGATGCTCTGTGCTTGAAAGAAGAGTTTAATCATGAATCTCCTTCCCATGGTGAGCTGCCCGAAGTGTGCACCATTGCTATCTGTCCCCTGGTCCCCGTCCTGGGGGCGCTGACGCCAGAGTGGGCTCTGTACGTGCTTCCCAGCTATCACTTGTTATCCAAAAAAGAAGCAAGTGTCAGCGTCTATTAATACACCTGTCTGCAGCCATTTCCACCTACACATATCTATTACCAACAACTTCAGACCCCAATTTTGCAGATACCTTATGCAAACGGGCAGACAACATCCCCTGCAATCAGCACGATAGAGGCATCATCCACAGAGCAGCTGTGGATCTCCTGCCAGGGGCTTCCCAGCCGGGGTGAGTCGTCACCTCCAAGCGATGAATAATGCTCCTCCAAACGAGCCACACGGCATTAATGTTGTAGAGAAACCTTGGGAGAATTTGGCCTAAACTGTTGGAACATTTTCTTGCAAAACCAGCTGCTGCGTCGCTTTGTGTTCCTCTCCCCGGCACTGGGAGCAGGGAGAGAGAGGAGAGCAAAGGCAAGGAATTACGATGCTGGGAATGGAGGAGAATGAGCCTCAAAAGGCTTGGGAGATTTGAGACCTCCACCGGAGGAATTGAATGCTGAAACCAGGGGTAGTAAATACTTCTGGTCTTTTTGATGAGATTTAAGATTTACTGAAGAGGATTTTTAAAAATGTTTTCTGTGCTAGTAAGCCAAAGGTTTTTGCTACAAAAGAGGTACTTTCAGAAATTTAATACAGATTGTCAACAATCTGTCTAGTGTTTAACAAAGGGAGCAGGTTAATCCAGCGAGCGCGAGACAGGAATACATGATAAAAAGCATCAGTACCTGAGGGAGAGATGCAATGCAGCAACGGGGCGCAGAAGCAGCAGTAGAAGGATTTTCTGTAGCTTTGCATGGGGATTTCTGGATTTGCCGAACCCTGTGTAAAGCATGTGCCCGTAACCCTGTGCGTCCCTTCATTGCCTGGTTAGAATTTGTGTCGCTCGACGTGATTCTTGTTTGTGTCTTCTGGTGTAAATCAGGAGGGACACTGGACACTGGCATGAGCAAGGTCCAGGATGGTGCTGGGTGTGGATCACCAGGTCGCTTCCTGCAGACATCCAGACCCCGTGGGTGTGTGTGCCTATATAGAAAAGAATCATAGAATGGTTTGGATTGGTTTAGAGGTCATCTAATCCAACCTCCCTGCAATGAGCAGAAATAAACCCTTTTCCTTCTCCCTGTGAGTCCGGGCAGCGGGGCCGGGTGGTGCAGGGGACAGGCTGCTGCATGGCCACCAACAGGGATGCGATGACCACACACCCCCTGGGTTTGTGTCCCAGACCCAATGGTTTTGGGTACTATTCAGCTGTGATGTCCAGTTCACCTCCCAAGAGCTTGACAGTACATGGGGCTGTCCTCTGAAAAGTGCCCTATCCTCATTTCAGCATCCGCAGCCTGAAAATTCAATATCCACCCAGCTTAGCAATTATTAAGTTTGTTTTTTTTCCTGCACCTAATCCCTGTTGGAAGCGACGAGCCTTGCGAGGGGCAGGTCAGAGTTTGGAGCAGCAGGATCTGAGGGAAAATGGGACTGGCGTACTCAAAATGTACCACTAAATGAGAGGACACACTATGGGCATAATCCTGAACAGCACCACTCCTTTGAGATCTCTTAATATACTAGAAGTAAGTATTAGTACAAATGACATTCGGAGCTGATGGTTTCTTAATTAGATTTTAGCGTTCCATTGTTAATTAATTTACTGAAACATTTCAGGATGTTTTCCCACACCACATCCCTCCCCCTCCTCGCTCCTCCCCAAGGAGCAGCCGACAGCAGTGAGTCGTAGCGCAAAGTAATCTTTACAACTGCCACATGTCATTTCACCATTTGAGTAAAAGGAACAACGACAGGATATTTGTTCTTGACAAAATATAAAGTGACTGAACATCTTTCTTAACAAACAAGTAACAAAGTTTAAATAACCATGTCAAAACACCCTTCTGAAAAAATTCTGTTGGTTGCCTAATTGTTGTAATTTAGTGTAGTTTCCTTCCGCAAAACTGCATTATTTGGGGGGCCATCCAAGATCCCAAAGGTATGACTTGATTTCTGCAGATGTGAAGTTTTCTTGCAAAGGAGATCTAGGAGGTTTTTGTCACCAGCCAAGAGCTCATCCTGAAACCTCAATAAAATCCGCTCCCCACTGGTGTTCATGCTGGTTATTGTGTATTACAGAAAAAACAGTTCTGTCTCAATTATAGTCATTTCAACTGGAGAGGAGGAGGCTGAGGGGAGACCTTCTCGCTCTCTACAGCTCCCTGACAGGAGGGGGTAGCGAGGGGGGGTCAGTCTCTTCTCCCAAGGAACAGGCAACAGGACAAGAGGAAACAGCCTCAAGTTGCACCAGGGGAGGTTTAGATTGGATATTTTGAAATATGTCTTCACTGGAAGGGTTGTCCAGCACTGGAAGAGGCTGCCCAGGGCAGTGGTGGAGTTACCATCCCTGGAGGTATTTAACAGATGGGCAGGCATGGAGCTGAGGGACGTGGGTTAGTAGTGGTTTGGGCAGTGTTAGGTTGGTGGTTGGATTCAATGATCTTACAGGTCCCTCCCAACCTAGACAATTCTACAACTCTATAAATATATCACTTCGCTGGTAAACATAATTGAGTTGTCTTCAGGGTGGGAGGACTCCGATTCAGGCGCCGCCGGCTGGGTGGGCACTCAGCGCAGACCTTCCCCAGCTCCGTGGGAGGGTGCCAGGGTTATGGCCATGCCTGATTTTTTAAGAACATCAGGGCAAAATTTTGCTTTTGGGTCATGGTTGCAAAGTGGCACTATGTGACACGTTAAGAATAGTCTCCGTGACTTAGAAAGTCCGCCATGGTGTGCAGGGAGGCGTGACAGAGCATCACAGCTGGGTTTTGCACTGAAGCCTGCAGGGCTCCATTTGTTTGCTCTCCTTTTCCCCGCCTCTTCCATATTGTTTGTTCTGTGGTGTGGGTTAATTTTCTTCCCAGCACAAAAGCCGGTTCAGAGCGCCCTCCCCAGCGTCCCTCTCTCCCCCCGAAATGCTGAGAAGATCATGGGAATGGCAGAGCAGGTTGGCAGCCCGAGCTGCACCTCCCCGGGCGCTGGGCAGAGCCAGGATGGTGCTCCTCTACATTAAGCTGCCAACATCCACACAGCACAACCCTGGCAGGCAGCAGAGGCTCAGAGATGACCCATTAAATGAAATGGAACTTAAAAGTTGCGTGAACACCTCTTTATATGATCAAGTACAAAGGCTGAAGTGTTTCCAGTGAGTCATTTCTCACAGTTTTTGAGATGAATTCTAAAAAGACACCATTCATTGCCCTCATTATGCCAATTCCAGCTGAAAATCAAGGCTGAAAATCAAGACCATGTACTCCACTGTATGAACGTGAAGTGACATTTGTAAGGGCCCTTTAAACTGTGTAAGTTCCTGCTAAATTGCCTGATATACCTGGGATTGAAATTAGAGGGCGTCAAAACTCCTTGAAACTCATGTCCTATTTGATTGATTTGTGCATGTTCTTTTAGGCATGTGACAAAAAGGAAGGTTTTTCAGGAACACAGCTCATACACTCGTAAAACTGGTAGAGTTTGCTCTCCTCAGCTCTCCTTCCTTACCAGAAATTCTTGTGATAAGGGGAAAACTACCAGATGACACAACATTTATCTTTGGGGAGCTGAAGGACGCCATTCTTCTTGCATTAGAGGGAGGTGATGATAAGGGTGAGGAGGAACATGAAGAAAAGGATGGAGAAGCCTTGAAGGTACCCAGTTAGTGATGTTTGGTTTGGAACTGGTCTGTGGCACAGCTGAAAGGCAGACCTTGCTTTGAGGCTGAAGCAGAAAAGGCAAAAATTGAAGACATTAAACCATCAGGGTGCCATTCTCTGAGACTTCAATGGTGTAGGATTTCGGAGCCTTCGGGGTAAGGATTGGCCTGGAATCACAAATGTGGGGCAAGGAGAAAGCTTCAGGGAGTCCAGTACTACTATGGGTGAAAGATTTTAGATCTGAGTTTCTGAGTTCTGGTGCCCTGCAATTTTTTATGAACCTGTATTTTAAATTAATATTAAAATCCTCACCATTTGAAAGCAGCAGGAACAACAAGAGAAAGGAAAACCCCAAGTTATGTAGCCAGCTGCGGTCCAGGACGACAATGCATAAGGAATAAACAATTTGTGGAATCCTAAATGGAGAACTCCTGGGGAGGGGCAGGAAAAATGCCAAAAAGTGAGTCCTTTAGGCAAAATAGATAAATGAACTGGGATGGATATGTGATTTTTTTTTCTTTATGTATCCAGGCAACTATTTGCTTTAGATGTAATGACTGTTATAAATCACAGAATGAAGTTTCTAACCCCAACACATGCCTGGAATAGAGATGTTGATGCTATCCAGCTAATAAAGCATATTTCTTGAAGCAACAACAGGTTACCAATCATTGTGTCATTCAGCCCAGTGACACGATTGCAGCTTACGCAGGGCATCGTTTAGGAGACTTTCTTCCGGCAGCTGTAGGCCTGCGTCTAGAAACAGCAAAAAAGTTGAAGGAACCGTATGACATCTTACAAACAAATTACATCACCTAACCTGTGAACTTCTGAATGGCAGACCAAGATGGGCAGTGTGATGATCAGAGCTGGTTCCTCCCTCTCTCGTTGCTTTGCTTTGGGCTAGCAATCCTCCTGAGTGGGCAAGAGACCCAGGGCCAGTGCCTGGTCCACACGGGCTGAGAGACGGGGGCAGGCAGGTGAGACCTGAAGATGAAGTTTCTGGGACAAAAAAGAAATTCCACTCCTGAAGTTGTGTATTTTATACTATCATCTAACCCTAACTTTTAGATCTGGATTACTTTCCGGTTTACTGGGTTACTGTTTGGTTTTGTGGGAAGTATGACCCACAACAGAATTAATTCTCAAATGGGGGTGAAATTTTGATAGGGTTATCTGAATTGAAGGATTTTAAAGTTTAGTATTTGGCAATATATTCCACTTGAACAATAGCATGTGCTATGACTATTTGAAAAAAAAAAAAAGGCTGGTTTTTTCTTTTGTGTGTGAAAGATGAGCTACCCATTGAAAGAAGAGCTTGTTCCACACTGCTACACGTGTTTCATGCATATTCACAAAGAAGCAGTTTTGAAAAATATACTGCTGTGCTTTTGCTGCTGGAGGTAGAGCAGAATATTAAAAATCCCATTTTTTCCTACTGCTTCACTTCTGCTGCTGTGTAAACACCGAGTGTTTGCTGTCCTGTCAGGATTAACTGATGTTTGTTCAAGGTGGGAGAGGTGTTTTTAGAAAACAGATGGTTTTGGACTGTTTTTTTCCCCCAGGAATTGGTGAAATGGAAGCTGATTTAGAATTGTTCTCTGTAATTTTTACTATTTGCTCTAATGAAAACCACCTTGATGCTGAGAGTCTGTGCACCAGGTACTCGTTTGCCTCGATCCTCTCCACCACGCAGCAGCTTCAGTTAAAACATCTGCACACTACACTCTGCTTGTGCTGTGCTATAAAATGATGAATGCTGTGAAAAAATCACGTGTTAGGACCTTAGATTCATCACCTAACTTTGGGAGTATTTTTGACCCTTTATTCTGGGCTTTGGAGGGGATAATGATATTACCTTACCACACAGAGAGGTTGTGCAAATAAATGTAGTATTGGCAAATGAAACACTCAGATAATGTCGTGACCAGTGCCATAGAAAAAGGTCCATAGGGAAATTACTAATTCTGAGCATGACTAGAGCGACATGTACCATAAGGAAAGCTCCGGAGCAGGTGCTGAGCCGTGGGGATGGAGCAGGACTGTGCATATCTGCTTATCCTGCTGCACTCAACTCTCTTTGATTTTCAGGCTCCAGGTGAGCTGATTATCGCAGACATAAATACTAACAGGATTTTCCAGGCTGCAGTCAATGAGTAAAGAGCACGTTTTGAATTTTAGTGCCCAAAAGCTGAGTGTTTGACTCACCGTAGAGCTCAGAGGAAAAGCTTTGGAACTCTGTGCATCCAGCTGCCCACTGAAGTCATTAGGTGCTTCTTGGAGTTATCAAGAGGTAAGTAGACATGTAAGATTAGGAACAAAAAGGCCCTCTGTTAACACATTTTTAGCAAAGCATTGTAAATATCCAGGGTTTAAGGAAAAAGAAACTCTTCCACACCTAACTAACTTCCAATGGCCCAGTAGGAGGAAAGCCCCACTTTGCTGTTTAGTTTAATTGTCAAGACACATGGATGGTGATGTCTGGGTTATCATTGATGTGAAGAACCCACAAATCTCAGTCCGCCTTTTTCATTTCCAGTACAAGTAATGAAGAAATCAAAGAAATAAAATTGCAGGCTTCAGAAGAGAAGCCACCAAATGTCTCCTCTATTGTACGTTAGTTCAGTTCTGCCATCCGAAACAGCACCGCCTCCTGCAGAGAGGATTTGAGAAATGCTAAATGTATCAGTACTGGGGGAAAAAAAAAAGAAAAAGAAATCGTTAACATAATGATAGCCATCACACCAGAGCGAGGAAAAGTGCAGAGAACTGCATAACTGTTTTTCCAGCTTTCAGAAATACCTTGCTGTTACAGATGAAAAAAAAGAGCTTCTTGGAGGCTGATGGGGTTTGGATTGTCCCTGGGGATTTATTTGATGTATGATCTGACTGGGAGTAGTCAGGTAGAGAGAAACGCTTTAGATTTTGAGTGCAGTGGACCATAGCCCAATAATTCAAGAGAAGTTTAACCATAATGGGAGCTGGGAAGTTGGAGGAGAGGGATGTGGTGGGATCTCTGTGGGTCCTGCATGCTTTGCTTACCAAAGATGGAGCGTACCTGTGCTGCCCATCAGGCCATCATTCCCTCTGTCACTGGAAGAGGTCTGTGGTCTGCAGGACACCTTCCTCGCCTTCCCCCTTGACTTGGCTTGCTGGCATACTGCCATTCTCCCCGAGCGTGGTCACCATCCCTGGCCAGCGTTTCATGGTCAACCTGTGGTGTCACTGCGTGAGTCCTGCCCGCGGCTGTGCTCGTGCTGCTCAGTGGGCTCCTGCGTTAATAGATGCAGGGCAGCTTGATGGCTTCAACATCAATTATCAGGACTGTAATGCAATATGCCTTTTATTTTCCCTACTTTTCTTGAAAGCTGTGTATGGGGCACGAAGATTTGTTGCCATATTATAGGCTGAAAATTTGATTATAAAAATACAACAAGCCGAATAGGTTGAGTTTATCACCGTATTTGGTCTGGTATTAGCATGGCCACGAAGGCTCAGGGGACTTCATGCTGTTACACGAAGGTGGCACCCAGGAGGGGGGAGGTGCCCAGCCCACCCCCGTTGGCACCGGGACCAGCGGGAGGGGATGCAAACCCCGCAGAGACCTGCGGCCATCTCCCTTGCTGCAGGCGAAGGGCAGAGCTCTTCTCTACATCTCTCTCTGTTAGAGTAACAAGGTAATTTAGTTTGGCACTTCCATTAGACTTATTCCTAAAATTTGTAAGTAAACATCTTGGATCAGGGTTAGTATGTGACAATTTTTATGTGTATGCAGAAGTGTTATCACCCGTAAACAATTAGGCAGCTAAATGTTGATGTGATTAGCTGATTTGTGGCTGCTGTCTATCAGCAAAGTGCATAAATGCTGTTATTAGGTCCAGCACAGCTCAACACAGTTCTGATTTCAATTGCAGGGAAGTTAATAATAGATTGTCAAACCTTTATAAACTATGAGGTCTTCAAGGCATGGATGCATTTATGCTACGTATATATCTTGATAGCGCAGGAAACAAGACTGAGATTTCAGGGACTGTGTAAGAGATATGACTGGAAACCAGATTTAAGGAAGATATATTCATAGGATTATAGAGCAAGAAATTAAAGTTTTTATATTTGCTTGGACTTTTTTTTTTTTTTTGAAATGCGATTGCTAGGAAAATGGTACAAAAGAGTGCAAAATGCTCCCTTCATTACAAAGAAAAGTATAATGGGTTTTAAAGTACAATAAGTAGAGTGTATTCAGGTTATTCTGACTTTCTGATATGCGTGTTATACTGTAGTGGCAGTATTTTAGTATTATACGTGATTGTGTTAGAGCTATTGAGAGGTTTAGAGCATTTGTATTTCTGTGATCAAATAAGAATATATTTTTAGAAGCTTTCTCTTGGGTACTGTGTTTAGGCAGTACATACTTCATTTCTGGTTTAGTTCCCAGTCTTTTTAATTGCATTCCCTTGTCAGCAGGTGGGATGAATTCAGCAGTGACAGTATGTAATGCAGCTGATGTCATTCTGCAAGAGAAGTGTGGACTGTGCATCCTGGGAAAGCCACGCTCCTGGTCCTCAGGGACCATTTTTTTGGCTTTGACGTCAAAATAACAAGCAGCCAGGAGACTGTCAGTGCACAGGCAGCGAGGGCCCGCAGGGGCGGGATGGCACGGGGCGGGTGACGGGCTCACTGCACGACTTCTGCCTCAGAGCAGTTACTGAATGTATCAGCCCTGAGCAGGGGTGCTCCGAAAGCCCTCTTCTCCTGCACTTCAGCATGTCCCAGAAAACCTCCCCAGGCATGAGCTGTATTGTAAAGATGTCTCACTCTGAAACACGTATATCAGCCCATGGTTAGGTCTAATGCCAACATACTTCCCTCGGTCATACCCATGTAAACAAGACTTGATGTTTTCCTGCATAATTCAAATATCTCCATTTTATGTTTTGCGCCTGAAAAATGCAAGCCCTTCTCACAGGCTCAGTCTCCTCTCTGTGCTCACTTTGTGTGAGCTACTGCAGTCTCAGGGTTAGGAGCTCTAATCCGGCCATGGACAGGGTGTCAGCAAAACAGCCCTGGTCCTGGCGGGGAAAAAAGGGTGCAAGTCGTGTAAGGGACAGAAATAGCAGATGGGTGAAAAGCTGTCATAGAATGATAGAATGGTTTGGGTTGGAAGGGACCTTGAAGATCATCCAGTGCCACCCCCTGCCCTGGGCAGGGCCACCTCCCCCCAGCCCAGGTTGCTCCAAGCCCCGTCCAACCTGGCCTTGAACACCTCCAGGGATGGGGCAGCCACAGCTTCTCGGGGCAACCTGCCCCAGGGGATCACCGCCCGCACAGGAGAGAATTTCTTCCTCAGATCTCATCTCAATCTCCCCTCTTCCAGTTTGAAGCCATTACCCCTCCAGCTCAGATTTGGACTGGAATTGATTAGCAGTGGGTAAGACAAATTTGGGGTGACACGCCTGAGCAGCTGTATTTTGAAGATCACTTTGTTTGACGTGTTTTCCCCCTGTGGCCCCGCTGTCCGGTTGCTGTAGGTGTTGAGTGATGCCCGTGTTAAGCAGCAGGTTACTGCCCTTGCCATCCTTCGTGCTCTCCTGCAGTGCATTCTTCAGAGCGCGGACCTCTGCAGAGAGGTGAGCTCTGTTGTTAGATACTCATTTCTCTGTTTGGCTCAAGGACAGCATATCAGCTGGATATAATTGTGTTCCTCTGATTTAGACATGAAATGGCAACGCTGCTATCAGACTGCTAGGAGTCTTTTTTATTTAAATGAAAGAAGTAGAACTTTTTTTTTTTGAGAATTTTTTTTGCCTGGAGAAAACAATAATTATAAATTTATTCTGATATTCAGCTAGGTTTATCTTACTTCTCTCCCGTTTCCGTAGACTAAGGGACTACAAAGCTCACAGAGACACACTTATTTGATCACAAATACGAAGATGGTGCATGACAGTAATTAAATTTTTACTCTCAACTAATTTAATTTGTTAGCAAAATGGGGAGAAAGGCTTTATTGCAAATGGGAAGAGGCAGCTTCTTACACCTGACTTTACTCGTACTCGACTAACTACTTCATTAGAACATAGGCAAGTCTGGTGACAGATCATTAATTTTCATGGATGTAATCTGGGGAGCCAAGTATTAGTAGAAGGCTGGTCTGTCAAAATCAGCATAAATGTATTAATGCTTATTAAAATTAAGCTGTAAGGCTGTTTTCATGGTGCCTCCGTCCTGTTATGGATTAATTGCTTAAATGTATTAAGACAGCAAATACAAAGAGAAGAGATTACTTTCTGTTATATCAAAGAGTAGAAAAGGATGTGGCTTTCTCCTTAAAGACCAATCCCTCTGGAACAGGTGTCGTCCCTTAGAAAGTGGGACCACTGATGAAGGCGGACGTTACATCTGGGCAAAAGCAATTATATGTTGCATCGTTTGTCCTCCGTCGTCAAGATATGTTTATGCCCTTGCAATTGAAGATCATTTCAGTAAAATACTTCCTTTATATTAAAAACAGCCGAGCTGCGCCCACCAGCCTTGCGATGGCTGAGAGCTGCATCCCCCCTCCCACAGCCTCTGCCGCCAGCAGCCCTCTGGGTCATTTCCTTTCGTGATTGATGCTGACTTAAACTTCTGCTGGACATGGGACAGCTTACTAGTATATCAGAAACAGAAATTTATTTAAGAATGCACGTAACATTTGTTTTCCCCGGCTATCAGATCATTAGTGCCCGTGCTTGTTTCTTTTATTGCAAAACTATTATTGCAAGCTGTGGAAATCTGTGCTTGCAGAGTTGCTCAGTTTTCTGCAGTGAACGGCATCCTTCCTCTTTTTGCCTGCTGATAACAACATTGTTATTTGGGTTTGTAACTATTTGTTCTTTGCCTTTGTTTCTTGCATCTACAAGAATCCACTTCAATTGCCAATAAAACTCACAGTCAGTAGTGTTGGACATGTTATTTCACAGAATAAAAGCATTCTGCCCAAACACGTTGTAAAATTAGGACAGATACATTGTTTTTTGAAATACACAGACATGAAATTTGATGGTAGCACTTCAAGCTTCATTCCTTTCTTTCCAGGCTCTGATAAAAGTAGCATTAATGGAAAACATTTTCAGAGGAGAGTTTTGTCACTTGTTTCAGTGAGAGCAGTTTTAGAGCATGGTAACAGGAGGCACAGGAAGAAGAAAATAACATTATTTCATGCTCTGTACATGCCAACTGAGGAGGCTGTTTAATGTGAGGCACGAGAAATATGGAGTATTTTCCAGTATTATTTGCATTTCTTTCACTAGCCTGTCAAATCACACACTTTCTGTGTGTCTTGCTCACACATACGAATCCTATAAAGCTTACAGATTTTTGAAGTTCTTTGATTTTGACGTAGATACAAAGGCCAGGAGAAGAACATGCAAATCGCTGGGGACTCAGCAGGGAGAGAGGTCGCACCATTTCAGAAGTCATGCAAACCATAAACTCATGTAGAAGGTAACAGGTTTTGAGGGTTCTCGCCAACGTAAGAGAGGTTTAAGCACTTTACAAGATTGATCTCAGAATTGTTATAAGTTTATATACGAGATAAGCAAATCTGCCTCCCCTCAAAGACTAAAAACAAAGACTGGCAGTAGTAAACATAATTATGTTTACTGTTCTGCAGCTTCACAAAAGAATTTGTTGATTTCCAGAGTGGTTAAATTGATTTTATACCTTTCTGAGCACACAAAATAGCAATTAGTCAATGCTGTATATTGGATTTTTGACAGGTATAAAATTATAGTGCCAATTATTTTACTGAAGTCGATGAACAACAACCATTTCAAACAGCAGAGGTTTCTGAACAATCTTGTAGACAGTGCTGGCAGTAGAAATATGCCCGTTCACTAAATGTTTTAAAGTTATGACTGTAGTTTCCAATAAAATTGAATAAAAATTTTTGTTATGTGTACACGCCATGTGCCTGGTACAATTTGTAGTATAATGGTGGCCACTTCCTTACTGACACATACTACTGACACTACTGACACAAAAGATTTGTTAAATCTTAACCATGTAAGAATAATGTGGTAGCAAGTGAGGTCTCTTTGGTCTTCCCACTTCCCACTTCCTGGAGGCATAATGGAAAGAGTACTGAGCTTCCTCCTTAAAAGAAATAAATGTGTATCACCTGACCAGAGAAAAGCTCTATCCGTTTGTGGCACTCACTTAGTCTTTCAGCTAGCTGAAACACAACATTTTACTCCAAGGCAAGTGAAAATTCACACCTCCGAAAGGTTGGTGACTGCATAAAGGTTTGGTCTAATTTTTATTTAATTTGAATTATTTCATCTATCTACTTGTCAAATGAGAAAATGACAAGTTCAGCAAGCTCTGCAACTTGGCCCTGCCACTTGCTTGACTTGGGTTGTTGGTGAAAGACAGGTTATTAGCTGTGCTCCATTATTCAAGAGAAGATAGCGTTTTTAAAACAGAAGTGCATTATATAGGAAGCTTCTGAACTTATACACCTCTCAATATAACAGTTACATCAATTACAGTAATTTTGTAAATTACATATTTCAGAGATTGCCTTCAAAGTTTGCTGCTCTGAAAGCAGGATTTTAAAGGAACACTGTGTTCTTCATTGGTGAGATTCTTGTTCTAATAAAAGCATACAAATAATAGAAACTTGTTATAAACATGATTCCCGTATAATTTGGAAGCCTGGCTGCAGTGAATTGCTTTTATTACTCATGGGGAAGTGATATACAATTGGTCGTGATGAGTACAGCAGGAGACGATTTCAGAAAAAGCACTGGAGAAAGCTCCGGAGATCTTTCTGCTGTGAAGTTGTCCAAGTAAATGTCAATAAAAATTCCCTGCACTCATGTAACTCCAAAGTGGGAAGCAAAATCCTACCGTAGTGGTGGGACGTCTTTGTCAAACCCAGAGGGGGAAAAATGTAGGCGGTATTCCAGTGTTCTTTAAAGACTGTATTGCTCAGGACCTTTATTTGAGTCACCGGAATAACTCAACATTTGTGGCAGCCGGCCCTCACCCCCCCGGTTATGCCTCCGGCATCGTGGCTCGCATGGGTAGGTGTCTTCAGCAGAAGGTGGCCCTGGCTCTCCCAAGAAGCATTAGGTTGGTGTCATTTCTCTTCGGTGGGCTGGGAGGGGGATGGGGAATGCTCTTCACCTTCTTCCTCCCCAGCCAAATGCCAAAAACACAGGTATATGGGTTGTCTGGCAAAATGGGAACCAGTGGAAGGAGGAGGGCCTTGAGAAGGCTCCATCGCTCTGTGCACACGGGGCACCCTCAGCCACGCTGGGTGTGCGTCCCGACCCCTGGGCCAGACCAGCTCAGCTGAGAAATAGGAGAGAGAGACAGGACAGTCATCCATCCCCGCTCTGACTCCCTGAGACACCGCTCACCCCTGTGATTCCTTTTTGGCTTATACCAAAGATTAAACTGGTACCACCCCTGACTATATATATATTTTTTTCTTTTAAAAGGATTTTTTCCCCCCTCTTAATATCCTCTGTTGGCTGTCATCGATGTTAGAAATAAGCAGACTATCATCTGATGCAGCACTAATGTTCCTAACTGAAATATTTTATAAAACTGACATTAGAAAAATCAGATATCATATAAATGCATAATTAGTTATGCGGTCCTCAATAATCCAGGGTTTTCCCATTCTTAATGTAAAATACATTTACTAATATGCTTTCTAATTTAATTTAAAGCATTTTAAGCGAGGAGGTTATTATCTCTTCCCTGACTTTGAACACGCCTCTATCACTATTCTATTATTTATTCTCATATTTTACTGGGTAAAATGCTTAATTAATACGTGGCTTCCAGCATCTCCATTTCTAGCACTTAAGAAATCACTGTTTATCCTTTGCAAACCTTCTTTCTGTTCCGCTCATTCTCAGCAACACTCGGTAGCATTTCTCAGGTTTCTGTTTTTGCAGCTCTGCTATGGAGAAGCATCTTCTGGCAGAGGCTCCCGGCGCTGTACGGAAGGGTCCCGGGGCTGTGGCTGAGTGACTCAGGACGGTGCACGAGGTTCACAGACAAAATACGCTGAGGGGCAGCAGTTGAGGTGACGTTAGCATTCCCTGTGCTTTAGCAAGGCTTGACGCAATGATGATTTTTCCTCACTCTTAGCTCTTTTTATTGTGATGCCACCAAAAATTGAAAAGCCTCGTATTGCCGACATAAGTCTATGAGCCTGTTCAAGCAAACCACCATCCAGCTGTGCATCTGCTTCAGGATACATATTTTAGTTCCTGGTGCATGCATCAGTTTTAATTCGAAAGCAGGTCTTCCCTTCCTAACACAGCTTTAATTAAATAGCAATTCTATCTCTTCTCTTTGTGACAGAGATTAAAGGTTGGAGAAGTGATTTGGCAAATATCGGTGGAAAAAATACAGAATGCCACTTTTTTATTCATCATTTCTCTCCTAAGGTTAAGCTCGGTTTTGCCAATATAACGGTTAAAAAGTAGAGAATTTCATTGCCTTTAAAAGTTCCAGACTTTGTTACTGAAGCTTTTACTGATCAGCATTGAACTATGCAACTAATGGCACCATTTCTTTTTTTTGCAAACAAATGAGGACATTAGAGGCATGATTTATCATTACTCCAGAGAGTTTTCCTAGTTGGTGTTTCTAGCCACATCGTGTGGCTTTTATAAACTTCATTAGGTTATAATCAATGCATATGTGAGGCCGGGGGAGATGAGATGTATGATATCTTATTCTTAGCTGTCATAGTAAGCATTTATTACGGCAAAATTTTCCTGGGATGGCATTTCGGGACAGAAATATAGAGAAACAGTAGGCATCCCACAGGGCAGGGCATGGTAATCAAGATTGCATTAACGCTAATGACAGTGGCTGCACAGCTTCTTTCCTGTGAGGTAAAAGGGATTTTAACCAACAGCTTTTGGGATGGAGGTGGAAACTGGGAACATGTTGACTGTTTCAGGCTCGCGCCCGGCCTCTGGTACGTGACACGGGGAACGGGGAACGGGTCTGGAAAGACGAGTGATAGCCTCAGGGCCAGCCGAGGTGTGATCAGCTCTTTGGGGTTGCCCTGGCAAGCATGGGGGCACTGCCCCGCGTGAGCACCAAAGTGTACAATTTTGCACTTGTTTTGATTGAATTATATCCTTTTGGGTGCTGGGCTGCCCCTCCCCCCAGCTTCAGGCTGTTTTTCGAGTTTGGCAAGGTCAGTTCCAATTCTGCTCTTGTCTTCCCGTGTATTTGTTGTCACTCTGAGCTTGCTGTCATCGGGAGATAGAATCAGCATACTCTCTAGGCCGTCACCCAAATCATTAGTGAGGATTTTGAGTGGTACTGGACACTGGGCAAACCCCCGTGGGGCTTCCCTTGATACGTGTGCCTGGTTTGACAGTGAGTCGTCCGTAATTGCTCTTCGTGTTTTCCTGCGGGTTATACAAGCAGCTCTGTGTCCCAAAGATGCGCGTTTCCACCACCGGCCTGTGACAGCATCATGTGGGACAGGGTGAAAACTGTTATTGTACCTGGGGCTGGTCTATCCACTGATCTTATTACCTTGCTGCGGAAGGAAATTCGATGGGCTTGATGTGATTTGCTCTCGACAGAACTATGTCAGCTGTGCCGCATCTCCTTGGTTTTGCTCACTGCCTGATTGTTCCCAGCTGGTTTCAGGGACAAAGGTAGAGTTGGCTGCCTCCTGCTGCCCTCTTCCCTTCTGAACTGGGACCTTGTTTGCCCTTTCCCTGTAGCCAAGGACCTTGACCAGTCTTCATGAGTTTCCAAAGGTAATTGCTAAGAGCTCTGAGATTGCATCCGCCAGTTACCCAAGGGCCAGAGATGAGTTCAAAAGAAGTCCTAAACTTTTCTTCTTTCTTGATATTGTTATCTACATACCAGGGTTTCGATAGTTTAACAAAAATTTGTTAGGTAGGAATTTGGGCTGAAAATACAAACATCTCCCAAATTAAAGCTTTACTAGTGAATACGAGGGGAAAAAACTAAAATCCTTCACCCAGCTGTTGTCTTTTTGGTTAAGGGGAAAGTGTGTTTGTGCCAAGAAAAGTCAATGTCTTTTTATTTCTTTCACCTTTATGTTGATTAATTTAGGAACTGTATTTAGTTGTTTGCTGAGTCTGTTGAGTCTTCTCAAAATCTTTCATTGTTATTTCTTTTCTTTCTTGAGAGTTGGAAGTTTGGGAAAGACAACTTTGTGCTTTTGGACTGGAAGGGGTGAATTGGGACCAGTGGCTGAATGAGGGAACAAGGTTTTAATGACTTTTGGTTGCTTTTAGGGTGTGCTAAATTGGAACAGGAGTTGTATGTTCACAGCTGATGATCCTGGAGATAGGGCTTCTCAATCTGCCCTGCAGGGAGGGTGGGATGTCCCTTTCCCAGCCAGCTGTCCTGCTGAGCATCCTCCCATGTGTGGTGGGGTGTCTGCTGGAGGCTCGCTGTCCTTGTGCTGGGCTGTGGAGTGGGGTGTTTGAAATCAAATGTAAAAACAGGAAAATATGTGCATTAAATACCTGGAAAACAAATCAATATGAAGGAGATAATCCTTCAGAAATAAACGACAATCTGACTTTTGCTGTCATTTGGCTGCTTCATTGAGAAGGAGACGCTTGAGCCAATATAAGCTCTAACAGCTATTGTTTTTCACATCAACTTTTGGTTTTAATGAAGTGGAATAAATGACTTTGAATTAGTTATGATGCTAAAAAGAAGAAAGAGCATGAAAGTATTCAGTTGATTTGATGGGTCAGGCAAAATATTTCACAAATTAGCAGCACATTAAACTCTAACGAGATACGATGAGTCAAATTTCTCTGTGTAATGCTATCAGCTGGAATGGAATTATACCAGCATGCACTTGGCAGAGAAAGTTGGCTAAAACTATGCAGTCTTAAGTTCTTTTAGAAGAATAATAGGATATAAAACCCAGGTGCAGAAACAGATTTTTCTGCATTAAAAATGAGCCTGATCAATCTGGGACATCTTAACACATCTGGTTTTGAAATAGTTTGGAGCTGCAGCTGAGCTGGGTGAGTGCAAACAGTCTTTGATTCCATTTCATTTGCAGTACTTGGGACAGTAATGAAGGGATTTGGGTTGTGGTATGAAGTGCTTTGTTAACTTGAGCAATTTTCAAGTGCTGCCATGAGGGACTTTGTGTGGTTCCTGCGTGAGATCTTATTACTTAATTGTTTTTCTACATTAACTGTGAAGAAGTTAGTCACTTAACTTTGTTCTTACTGTATCTTTTGCCAGAACAAAACAAAATATTGCTAGGGAACCACTCAACAGTTTTCTGTACCACTTAAAACATCTATTTGTTCAGGGTGTGTATGTTAACAGCCTGTGGCTCCTGCTGAGCATCCTCCCATGTGTGGTGGGGTGTCTGCTGGAGGCTCGCTGTCCTTGTGCTGGGCTGTGGAGTGGGGTGTTTGAAATCAAATGTAAAAACAGGAAAATATGTGCATTAAATACCTGGAAAACAAATAAGGAGATAATCCTTCAGAAATAAACGACAATCTGACTTTTGCTGTCATTTGGCTGCTTCATTGAGAAGGAGACGCTTGAGCCAATATAAGCTCTAACAGCTATTGTTTTTCACATCAACTTTTGGTTTTAATGAAGTGGAATAAATGACTTTGAATTAGTTATGATGCTAAAAAGAAGAAAGAGCATGAAAGTATTCAGTTGATTTGATGGGTCAGGCAAAATATTTCACAAATTAGCAGCACATTAAACTCTAACGAGATACGATGAGTCAAATTTCTCTGTGTAATGCTATCAGCTGGAATGGAATTATACCAGCATGCACTTGGCAGAGAAAGTTGGCTAAAACTATGCAGTCTTAAGTTCTTTTAGAAGAATAATAGGATATAAAACCCAGGTGCAGAAACAGATTTTTCTGCATTAAAAATGAGCCTGATCAATCTGGGACATCTTAACACATCTGGTTTTGAAATAGTTTGGAGCTGCAGCTGAGCTGGGTGAGTGCAAACAGTCTTTGATTCCATTTCATTTGCAGTACTTGGGACAGTAATGAAGGGATTTGGGTTGTGGTATGAAGTGCTTTGTTAACTTGAGCAATTTTCAAGTGCTGCCATGAGGGACTTTGTGTGGTTCCTGCGTGAGATCTTATTACTTAATTGTTTTTCTACATTAACTGTGAAGAAGTTAGTCACTTAACTTTGTTCTTACTGTATCTTTTGCCAGAACAAAACAAAATATTGCTAGGGAACCACTCAACAGTTTTCTGTACCACTTAAAACATCTATTTGTTCAGGGTGTGTATGTTAACAGCCTGTGGCAATACCTATCCTTTGTCCTAGCAGCCACCAAAGGAAAAAATAGAATAGATACCTGTTCCTTGACCTACCCTGGCAAAAATGCTTTGAAACCTGGTGGCTTGGACCATACAGCAGTTCTCCAAGGCCACGAGTGTGTCTGGGTGCGTGTTTTGTCTGCCAGGACTTGTCTTGGAAGGGCACGCTGAGTAGCATCTCTGCTCCTCTGTGGGCAGGTTGTGGTCAGGCTCCTCCTTCTCAACGATGCGCAGTTTGTGATCGGTTCTTTCCAGCTGCCAGATTTTTCCAGGTCATTGACATTCTTCAAACCTTTTAGTTACATAGTTTATTCAGAAGGTATTCCCTTTTGGGAAGCACTGCTTTATTGCCAGAGAAGCTTTTTTTCATTTAGATGGCCAGAAATTTCTTAAATGCTATAGCGCTCTGCTGTCTGGAGTATGGAGCGCCTGGGTTTGTAAGTCAAGAAGTTATTGGGGTAGATTTCGAGAGAAAAGTGATTGGCCAAAGGCAGGTGAGTCGCTGCCTCCAGCACTATGTGGAGGAGGGTCCCAAGTGCTCTGTTCCCTCTGGAGTGGGGTGAAGTCCAGGAGAATGATATTTGATGTGGGACGTCTGTGTTTTCACTGGGTTTCGATGGAACTACCTGGTACTTACTGCATCAGTAGGAATTTCTCTCCTTTTATTTTCTGTGACCCAGCAGCTAAGTGTAAACAGCCTGTTCTTATTTTATTAACAAAAGCAACCTGAGGCACTTCCCAGCAGTTAGATATCATGAATAATTAAATAATTTTTTTGTAATTTTCAGAAAGCAATAAGAGTATGAAATGGTTAGATAAAACACTTGAATCTAATTAAGAAACAATTCAGTGAGGAAGAAAACCTTGACACTTATTTTTAGTATTTGATTCCTTACAATATGAATTTAAATGTAAATTGTGCTTTGGAGAAGAATGTTTCCATCAAAGGCTGAAAGCATTTGTTGTATGCTTGGTATTTTACAAATGGATTATCTCAGACCTGGGTTTATAGTTACTGCCTGTGGGCAAAATTCCACCTTAGCACTTAGAGTTCAGGCAGTAATACAGTTGTACATATATTTTTTCTGCTCTACACATTGTTGATGGAATTGTGTGATTAAATAAGAAATGTTACTATTTTCCTGTGGTAGATCGCAATCAGTATATTTTGGTTTGATTTTTTAGATATAAAATTTACAGTCTGAGAATAAGTAGGCTAAGAAATAAGTTACAAGTGGAGTTCTTACTAGCAGAATTTAAGTGCTGAGATCTCAAATATTCAAAAGCCGAAGGATTAATGCTGTCTTTGGGAGTCTTCAACTGTGTTTAGTCTCAGGAGATGAGCTGTGCTCAGGGCCGTGTTTTATCATTTCAGAGGTGACAGACTGGGCTGAGTTCAGCTCGGCCCTTCAAAAAACTCAAAAGTGTCTGATTTTTCTCAGGACACCTGCTGCTACACTTATCTCTCTCTCCAGTGCTTCAGATAGTAGCAACGGTCCTAAACCTGGTCCAGCTTCTCGCTGTAGATCACCATAACACCCAAGTCATTTGTGTTTCAATAAATGTTAGTATTACTGGTAGGAGATGCTTTGAATAATAGCAGAAGCACGTGGTGTTAGCTGGAGATGGAAGAACTGTCAAATAAAATGACATTGACAGTTATTTCCAGACTCTAACAAGACTTTTTCTCAGTAGTTCAGGCTTTTGAATGAGTTTCAGCTGTTGGTGCAAGACTTGCATCTCTTCAAATGCAGCTCTCTCATGAGCCTGGTTGTGCATGGATGTTTTGGGTAGGTGTCTTCTAGTGCGTTTGTGGTAGCTCCAAGACAATATTAAAGATAATAAATACTCCTGTATATCTATGTTTTAAAATAATCTTTAAAGGAGTGAAGATTTGGAGTTTTACTCGTCCATATTTCATGTTTCTCATGTGACTGAGAGTGGCATATAGGCAATGCCATACCAGGAGAATGGTGGTTCCCTCTGCCACGAAGCAGAGGAGTACCTGAGCCCCACAGCTCAGAGCCAGGCCACAGTGAGGTTGAGAATTCTTTTCAAAAAATGGTAATTGTATTCTTTTCTGCTTTTTATAACTAAACACTTCATTGTATTTCAACAATTTTAAGTCTTTCTGCAGACAGTAGATTGGATTCAGTTCACCAGTTGGGTAAGATTTATGTAGGATGGCTCTGATGCTGTGTTAAGATGCTTCATCCTCATACCTGTCCTGGGAAGATTGAGGGCTTTCACCTCCTGGTATCGGGTGAATACAGCTGCATTGGCGGAAGAGATTCCAGTCTCGATAGCGGAGGTGAGGGAGAGGGTGGGCCGGCAGGTTTCTGTGGTGGGCTCTGAGCCGCAGTGGTGGTTATCGTGGTTAGAGTTGTGCTGGAAGTGCTCGCTCGTCTCTGGTGGTCACCTACTGACCTGGGTCTACCGGCAGTGAACGCTGAGAACTCAGCTGGAAAATAGTCTCAGTCTGAACTCAGCTTCCTGGTGTTCTTCGGGTTAATTGCCTCCGTGAAATCTAATTTTGAAAAGGGGATAATACTTACACCTTTAGGAATCACGGGGGCTGGAAGAACTTGACCATGCACAACATGACTTTAAAAGTACTTTGCCTTTGATGCTTCCAGGTTCGTGTCCCCACTTATACAGGCACCTGGAATGTACTGAGCATGGGGATGTTCTATGGATTCATAGATTATTTTTTTTTTTTTTTAAAATGAGCTTCAATTCTTTGCATTTTCTTCCTTTTTTTTTTTTTTTTAGCAATGCTTTAAGCCTAGGTTGTACTTGAATGTTTCTCTTTATGACCCAGTGGATATTTAACAAAGGCGTACACGAGCTGGTTTACCATTGTTTTACAGTTTAGGAATTGCCTTACCCTGTCCTGCAAATGGGCATTTGTCCCACCTCATTTTTTAACACGTATTTGTTATGCCTTGTATTGATGTGTAAGATTTTTTTTCTTTTACTTCAGAAACTTTATATCTTGGTGTTTGGCAAGGCCTTTCTCAAGCCTTGTTGTTATACTCTGCTAATGTTTTTAAAGGATGTGCTCTATAACCAGAAAATAAATTCAGAGGTGGAGGGCACTTGTGTGAAGCAGCCCTGCATCTTAGGTGTCAAAGGTAGATAAAATACATATCAGTTACTGACAAGCATTAGATTTTGTCACTGTGTTAATGCTGGTTACATATCACTCAGGTAGGAGAAACACTTGCTTCTTGATTTATGTTCCCTGACAATGAAATGTCCTGGGTGATTAATTATAGCCCTAAATGATAGTGCCCTTATTCATGCCTCCCTGGCCTGAATGATTGAAATTAATAAATATATCTGTATTGCTGTGGAATTTGCCATTAGCTGTTAAAATATTTGTGTGCTTTGGTGTGCTGTTGAGGGACTTAGTTGAGGCATATTCTTATAATCAGTAACTTGCTACCTTTAAACAGTAGTTTGTGACAAGGGAAAGAAGTAGAGGGTTCAGGAACTGAGTAGAAGGTTATGTATAATAAGGTGAAAATATTTTCAGAGAAATTGTTATGACATTTCTTTGGCAACTTGAGTCCTTAAATCATCACGTTCTGCAAGAATGTTAAGGATTTTGCCTTTAGATTTTTGTCATTTATTTTTGAAAATGTTGGCTTTTGAAGTCTGTAAATTACCTTGAGAAACCGTATTTTTGAAAGATCAGACCCAGGCACGTACCTGGACAAAGTCACATAACTCTGTCTTCTCAAGAGGGGATCGCAGTTACCGGAGTGTTCAGGAATAACTGTTACTCACATAACCACAATCAGACACCCATATTTACCCCTCATTTGGGTGACTTTTATTGGATTCATGTGTTTCAATTAATTTTTATGTGAGTAGACACTCACCACATCAAGAAGGAACAGAACTGTACTCGGTAACAGGCTCGGGTGATTTGTAAGAATACTCAGTGACTGGTTATAGCTGGAAAAAAATGCAAAACGCCCTCAGTAGTCATATTTGGCTTGATTTTTCTAGGTCCTACAGGCTATTCTGAGCAGTTCTTGCCCACGTCAGGGGAAGATGCCAGCTTCTGAGAACTCGCAATTGGCACATAAAATTGCCTTTACTTTGCCAATAATGTTGGGGTCTGTCACAGACCTGTTGGATGACTCTCTCAATCACTCCAGGGCTGCAAAGGTTAAAAGTGGAGTTTTTATTCTGGTACTGAAAAAATATTGAAAAGCTGAACAGTGGAGTGAAGAGCGGAGATCTCGTCAAAGCATCGGTGCTCTGGAACGGAGCTGTTTGTGCAGCTCAGAGGCACATACAGAGACACGTACGCTAAATCAGTCCCTTCGCTATCCGAAATTATTGGGAGTGAAGTTTGATTCTTTTTCAGCACTGGGGTTTAGAAACCTTTGGTTTAGATCCCTTAACACTGCCTTTGGGCTGGCTTGCTTCAAGTTCCTTTCATATGTTTGGGTAGCTGAGCCCTACGTTGAACATCCAACATGAGTGGCTATTTTTAACTGCAATTGAACCAAAAAAAAACCCCTTACAAGTTCATAACTCAAAGTTTTCAAGCTGGTACTGTAAATTCAAACTTTCAAAAGTGTTTGCTAAATGGAAATGCCATTTTCTGTTTTCAGACTGAAATTACTGGCTTTTCACTCTCTGTACGTCATTCACCCAGAACCTGTAGTTTTTGTTCAGGTCTTCATTAAATGCCTTCATTTGAAGGCGATACTTACTTTTGTAGTTTGTATTTCAACACTGGTTTTTTTGTGAAGTTTATGGCTAGCTCTACTTTTGACTTTAACTTCTCTGTGCCTCAGTACCCCATGTGTAAAACGCAGATAATACTGCCGCCTTACCTTGTCATTTTAATTAATGTTGTGAAGCATTCAGATAGTGACAAACAGCAGAGAAAAGCCCAAAGGAAATGAAAAATTCTTTATTCAGAGCAATGTTTGGACAGTAGGCAGGAGATAAGGCCTCAGACACACTGAAAAATGAGGCAAACCCAAAATATTAAATACATGCTCATTAAGTAAAAAGGATTCATCCTGTGTTCGCAGGGAGGCAGAAGCACATGGGAAAATGCTGATGATGTAAAGACATGTAAATAAAGACGATGCATGAGATGGTGGAGCTGAGATTGCAGAAGCAATGTTATGTCACGCACTTCTGTAATCTTTGGGTGCCTTAAACTAGATGTTCCTTCTGTTTTTTTGCTTACATGTATTAAAATTACATTAAAACATAAACACTTATTAAAAAATTGACCACTTCAACTTCACTTAGAAAAATAAATATGAAAATAAATTTATTTTCTTATTTACTTTCTTATTATTTCTGAGTAAACTCTGATAGGAAAATATGTTATGGGTTACAGGGCTGGATATCCTATGAGGAAAAACTATATAGTTTCTTCTGGATTTAACCTGTAAAGAAAGAAGAAATGTAGACAGGCATTAAGGTTGGGGGTTTTAGTTAGGTTTTTTTTTTTTTTTGATTAATACAAGAAGTTCCCCTGACATGCCTGAAAAGCTACATGCTTCAGGATGAATTAGTTTTGCCATGTGTACAATTTTGTGTCAGTGACATCAGGGAAATGATATTCAGTGCTCTGGGGCTTCCAGAAGGACTTTGGCAGTCGGGAGGTGATGGGATGAGTGGCTACCACATATATTTATTCATTACTTTTATTGGCTGCTAAAGCACCTACAAGCAGATAATAACTTCATTTAGATTTCAGTGTAAGAAACCTCAAATATTGGTTTGCTGAGGCTGAGAGGAAGCTTGAAGTGAAGCTCATTTAAGAAAATGTAACCAGTGTGTGTTTGGGTTCCTTTGTTTTAGAGGAAATAATAATAATAATAATAAAATCTTAAATATTTACTACTGCCCTGCCCCAGTAGTCTCTTTTGGGTCAGGTTTCAGTGGCGTTCTCTGCAGAGAAAGCCCGGAGCTGTCTGCTTGCCCGTTTGGCTGTGTTAACCCAAACCAACTGCAGGCTTAGTGAGGGCGGGCAGTTGGTGAATGGGGCGTTTCTGAAGCAGTAAACTGGAGTGAATTGGTTTAGAAAGCTCCCGACTCGAAGTCAGGATAATAGTTACGTTGATATACAGTCCAAAGTCAGCCAAAATGTCAGTCTAGTGACATCTGCGGCCTTTCAAGAGACTACAAAATGCAGTTGTTTCTTATGGAAGACTTTTGATGAGTAACACAGGGCTCAGGGACCAGAACCGTTTGCCGTTGGAGAGCTGCTTTGCTGTTTGGTGGGTTTCCTTAGGCAGCTCGTAAGCCCAGAGGCTGAGGCATGAAGGTACCTTCATTGCTTGGATGTGCCTGTTCTCAACAAAATAACTTTAAATATCTTTTTCCCCTCCCCCTCTTCTACTAGAAAGGTCTTCATACGTGTTTGAGTTTCTTTACTGAGACACGTTGGTGCCCTTCATCACGTTACACCCTCCACAGGGGAAGACACTGGCGTTTTTCTTAGAATTCAAAGACCATACTTGCGCTTTGCGGACTTTCTGCTGGGTGGGTGTCTGACCCCCTTTGAGCGCTGCCCCGCTGACCACAGCAGGATCATCTCCCCTTCACTGTGGGGATCTTAAACACGTGGGATGAATTAAAGTATTACCCAGGTACTTTTTTCCATTTTTATGTAGAATAGTCACAGCTTCGTTGTATACAGCGTGGAGGTTCCCACTGCCACGTCGGCGTTGTCCAATACAGTGGCTTTTTGTTCACCCGAAATAATTCCTGTCACTTGTGAGCTACTGACTGCTCCCAGGAGCTGTGTGCTAAGAGCAGCTTTGCCGGAGGGTTTCTGTAGTGCTGAGCTGGTGAAGTTGCTGGGGCTGGGGGCTGCTGCTGCTGCCGTGGGAGAGTACTTAAAGGGGGTGGGGGTATGGCAGCAGGATTAGGAAAGGGTCATATGGGCTCCATATGAGGGTAAAATTTAATTTCTGAAGTCATGTAACCAATCCATGATAGATGAGATTCATGACATGAATGGCGGTGAAGCCAAACGCCCCCGTGACAGACCCCGCATCCTTCTCCTCCTCCTCCTCGAGCGAGTTCTGCCTCTGCCTGTTAGTTAACACCGTGGGACTCATGATACGCAGAATGGTTCCTGCCCTTCATCTGCCTGGCGAAGGGCCCTGACATACGAACACACAGGGCTCCTCCTTGCAGGGTTAAAATTATTGAGATTAATTGCAATTCAAGGCGTATCTCTCCCAAAATGATTTTTAATTTACTTTGAACGACAAGCAATTATGAATTTCTTTTTTCAGGGTCTGCATGAGGAGATAAAATGTCTCTGAAATTCTTTCAGGTATGTAGTCAAATTATGGTCATAATTGAGGGCTACAGTAATAAGTGTAAAGTCTAATTGTGAGTAAAGAATGAAACAAAAGATTCTGTTAAACATCTAGAGCTATTGTTGAATTATGCATGTTTAAACAGTACGTGGTACTTTCAAGAACTTTGAAAAGAAATAATATGGGATAATCTGTAAACTATGAGAAATGGAATAAATTTTTGGGAGCGATTTACATTTCTGTCTTGTGATTATCAGAACAGAGAAGATGCTTTTGCTTGTATATGCATCAAGAAATTTAGTTGAAGTATCTTACTGTAAATTTCCTGTGTTCTGAGCCAATTAAATCTTCTCCAGTTGCTTAAAAAAAAAATGGAACTTTCTTCACATGCAAAGGCATCTCTTTGTTATGGCCTGTTAAGAATTGTGGCTTCCTGTAATGTCTGTATACTTTGCGCATGCCCGTGAATCCTCTCGTGTTCCTTCAGAGCGGTCCTTTCCCGGAGGCTTCCCCGTACTCTTGCCTGGCGTCATCTTTTATTGTGAGCACAGGTTGGCTTGACATTGTATGTGGTACAGCGTAAAGCAATCCGACATCCCCTGTGATCTCTAGGATTTGGGGTGGAAGGTCCTGTGGCAATAAAATAAGCCTTTTTTGACAGTAGCAAATGCCCGTGAACCCTCCATCATTCTTGCAACTTCTTTATCATTTGCATCGAGAGACGTGAAAAGTGATAAATGCTGAGAGTAACCCCCCATGTGACAGCAACGCGGTATCGCTGTCGCAGGAGAAGGAAAACTGCGTGGAGATCTGAAATGTTAAGCAGGAAGTCCGTATAAATCTATACCTGTTCAAAATGCGCCATCGTAAAGTCATTGCCGCAGATGGCAGGGAGAATAATTTGAATACTGTATATATGCATATGAATGTGCTCATTTACATAGTTTTCTAAAGTAATAAATTCTTACAGCACTGTAGTTTCACTGGCTTTCTATGTTTGCAAGTAGATCAAAATAAACTAATATACTAGCCTCTGGATTGACTTAGAGGAGAAAATTGTGGCTTTTATTGAAATGATGAGAAAATCGTGTAGGAGGGATTAACGAAGTAGTTAATTGCGGTTCCATCCTATGTGGTGTGACAAGTTTCTGGCAAATGGCAAATGTTTCTGATGCGTATTGAATGAATCTTCTTCATCTCTTTAGATCTTGTGATGAGTAAGATCTGCTATTGAAATGTGATTTGTGAACATGGTCTGAGCCTAAGCCGGTGGACGTGTTCTCCTTTGGTAGAAATACAGCCCCCAGAAAACCTGTGGCATGCAGCGGCGCATCCTTCGGCGTGTGATTGTAGTGGAGAGAACTGGTTTCCTGGGTTACTGCAGTGGTTTCCTACAGTCTCTTCTTCCCTCAGTTGTCCAACGGTGGCATCGCTGTTCCTACCAAGGCAAGCACGGAGGAACGGGCCTGACCAGCTGGTGTGCCAACTCCTGGGGACAGGGGTGGCACCTTCTGCTCAGAAAAGCTCAATTGCTGAAAAGAGTCGTTTTACAGAAGTTGCCCACCTGTGACCAAACCCAATGGGCAGATATGAACTGAAGGCACAGTTCACCTGGTTTAAATAATCGTTATATCCAGCCTTGCTGCCTGCTTTTACCCCACATGGGTGAGGCTGTGGTGTCTTCCAGCACCCACCAGCCTGGGGCGGAGACCTGGCTGTGGCTGCGTGAGGATACAGAAATACCTCTGGGTTGAGCCATGTGAGGCAAACTCCTGCCTCAGGACCTGAGCACACCTCTGCCTCGGGAAGCACCTGGGCGAATCACTTAATTGGTTCTCAATTAATTCACCTGTGGAAAGAGAGGAATAGGATCTAGCACCTTACAGGGATGTTGAGGGCTACAGCGAACTCCTACCTGTGAGAGAGCAGCACATTGAGGTTCTTGGCTGAATAACTCTAAACGCAGAGTATTATCAAGCAAGATCTTGCAATGAGTCTGAAAGCAGCAGGTACATGAAGTGTGCATCCATCACAGCTGCGTGGCTCTGAATGCATTGACTCCCTCAGCCCTTCCCTGAACCAGCCTGTCAGCAAGTGGTTTGCCCATTTTGGTGGCCCTTTTGAGCACCCGTCACGGGGAATTGTCTTGAAGTGAGGGTTTATGTCAGGACTGGCACAAGTCAACCCCTACTTCTCTGAACTGCCTGCTTTTATTTACTGGTTTGCTGCCAGTTTTAAAAGAGTGTCTGAAAAAAATAGAAATAGAGAAGGAAATAAAGTGATTGTGTGCTCTGGAGAGGGACGGGGCCAGTGGAGAAGGTGCAGTTTCTGTAGCTCCCTGGAGATCGGAGTAAATTGCTTTTTACGTCTATAGTGGAAAATTACATTGAAAGAGGGATGGGAGAACGTGTGTTGGTTAATTCCTACTCAATCAAATATTGCGGATCGCAAGTTAGGAAAAGAATTTAAACTTTTCTTGTTCATAATTCTTTGGGGCTTCCCATATCCCCCAGCAAAGCATCAGCTGTTGCTCCTGTCCGTACTACCAGATTGGGAAGAGCCATGTTTTGTTCCCAGCTGTGTGTCAGTCTTTCCCTGTGAACTGCTCAGGGCATTTAAGGCAAAACCTAGAAAACTGCGTGCTTAGATCTTAATCTCCCTGTGCTTTTTTTTCTTTAGACTTTTTGTGAAATGGATGCTGCTATTTTCTTTATTCATATGTTTAGGTTGTAAACCCTTTGAAATAGGGGTTTTTCCTTGTAGTGTGTGTACATAGGTACTTATTAAGCCTCCAACAATGGATCTTTGATTTCAATTGTGGTCTCTTGGTGCTACTGCAGTACAGATGATAATAACACTACATGTGGATTTCGCCCCTATTACCTCTTGGAAGTTGATTACAAAGACTGCGCAGCCCCACGTGCTGTGAGGCTCCGACTTGTGCAGGGTCTGTTTCCCTGTAATTCTTGTGAAATCAGGAAATTTGAGAAATGAATTCCTGCACAGGCTGTGGTAAGGCAATGGCTATATCTTCCCAAAGATCTTCTAATGCATACAATCATCTTACTAGGTGTGTTTTTAGCCTCTCGCAGCGCAAAAACCCGCATTCGTAGCATGCATCAGTTCTCTTACTCGCATGTGAACCCACTTTGTAAGGTTGAACTGGGAAGCTGGAGGACAAACGTGGTGTCAGCTGCTGCCCATATTCTGTGCTTGGGAGCTATTGCTGGAGTGACCCAGGAATTCTGACTTTCATCTGATTTTTAAAAGGGATAAGGGATGTATTTTCTGTAACTTCTGTTGCAGGATGAAGTGTGCTACAAGGGTGCTTTGAATTGCCGTGCATATATAGAATGTCTTGCTTGACCTGTCATCGCTTTCACATACTTGACAGAGAGCTCAGCATGCTAATTCTAATTTTCACACTTCACTGCTGTTTCACATAGACTGCTTCCCCTTCTCCCATTGTGTTTAGACTGACCCTTTCCTTGCTTTATTGTGATTGTTCTTTAAATTCCTTGTGAAAGAAAAAATTATCTCGGCATTTCATGTAGAAAGCTTTGTATTACAAATAAGTTACAGAATGGAAAATCCTGCAGAAGTGAAAAAATTAACTAATTGTATCTTTTATAAGAGGTTTTATTTGAAAAACAGTTGAAAAGAAAGAGGGATGATTCTACAGATGTCATAAAAGAGCTTACCCTGACTTTTTAGTTCTTCTCTGTACCTGATGTGATGTGTCAGTGAAACTGAATTTGACATCTTTATGGATATCCTACATTAGATTGTTTGAGACAGATGCCTATAGAATTCTTGGTGTGTTGTATAAGTTTAAAGAACATAACTCATGTTGTTCTGGAACTTTTTTATTCTCTAGTTCCTTTACTGTAATCCAGTGTCATCTGTGGTTCTGTTCTGTGCATGCTTGTGCCTTTTGATGGAGATGTGAATCTGGAGTCAAGCTCTTCCAAGGACGGAACTGAACCAAAGATGTCGCTGAAAGAGGTGAATACTTGCTGTCTAGAAGGATGAGCAGTTATATTGCATAAAAGCAATAACAAGAATAATTTTGCGTTATTTAGTTTTGAACTAATATGCAGGGAGTTGGGCATATTGCTGGCAACTAAATGCAATTTGAATTCTGTTTGTCCATAATTACAAAATATGGTGCAATGCTGCTCACACTGCTTCACATCAGCAGTGCTGCAGGATATATGAGGCTTTTGTCTAATGAGGCAGCTTTTGAGCCCTTTTAATTGTACTTAGAAACAAATTTTCTCGTTGTTATTCACCAATACTCACAGTTACCATATGCAAATTCATGAATGGATATGAATTCTCCTGGCTCAGTATGATATCTGTGGTTAGATTAACACCTGCTCTTTCTTCAGGGAAATCACAGAAATTGTATCTCTTGTGATTTGATACGAAATACATTTTTCCTGAAAAATCTGCACATTAAGAGAAAAAGAAAAGATCCCTGCTATAACTAGTTAACAGGTGCCTCACAGAATTTCCAAGAAACTTTTTTTTTTTTTTTTAAATCAGGAAATTATTCTCTAAGGAAGTTATCAGCAAGTTAAACTACTCTGACTACTTGCGTGGCAAAAGGAGATGAAATGTGTCCCAGAAAGTCTGACTGAGTGGAGGGTGGTGGAGAGGTGGGTGTGCTGGGCCAGCGGTGCCTGCAGAAGCATTTACAGAAAATCAAAGCCAGTGCCAGAATGGGACTGGATCCTTCCAGGCAGAGGTGGGTTTGCTATCCACCGGCAGTGGATGCATCGGAGAGGTGGTGCATGGATGAGAGGGATGCGTGTGTAGAATTGATGTGGTATAGGAGGGTGTCCATCCAGGAATTTCAGATGTGTCCCTTTACCAGGTCCTTTGTGCTGCTATTAAATGTTGCCCTGCTTGAGTGCTGCAAGCGCTCTCATGGTAAATATGAAACGGACTGCTGCTGAGATGCTGAATTTCTTATCCTGGACCAAGCTGGCATTTAGAAATCAATTATAAAGTGTGTAAGTCAGAATGACCAGTCCCTGGAGCTATGGGATAAGATCTTGGCTTCAGCATCCTTGTGGTGGGCCACAGCGGGAGCTCTCCGTGAAGGCAGTAGTGTTTTTTTGGAAGACGGAGCCTTCAACCCCTCTGGTCTCCCCTTGGGACGGGGAGGTGGCCATGGTCAGGGCTGGCTTGCCTCTACAGGAGGAGGTTTGGGGCTGTGTCCATGCCTGGTGTTTCACCATCACACAAAGCACAATTTCCTTCCTCCGTGCAAGCTTTTTCCCAACAAAGCAGAGACTAAACCAGCCTTTATCACCAGAGATCTTCTTTGAAGAGATATATAACCCAGCAAAGAAGCGGGAGGGGTGTGTTTGTATTGTGAGCGTCAGGCAGTGCTGAGTTACTCCACTCTCCTGTTGCTCCTATTATTTTTTTTTGGGGGGGGGAGGGCAAAACAGCCAGAATCACCAACTGTACTTTTTACCTCTTCCTCTGTATATTATCCACATAAAGAACCCCACTGAAATCTGTTTGAGTACTCCTAGCTGTTTGTCTTATTCCAATTAGAATTTTTGGCTGATCTTCAGCCTTTTTTACAGCCCTGCGAAGGAACGGGACGGGCTTCACAAAGCTGTAATCAGAGCACTGAGGGGGGGGAGAAGGGATGTGGGGAAGAAACCGCAGTTTTCTCCTGCTGTACCGCAGGTGGTCAGCAGCTCGAGTGGTTGCCTCTCAACCATTTTTTTTTTTTTTTTTCTTTTCATTTTACTGTTTACAGAAATCGGGGTCTACAAATAGCAATATTTCCACAGAGGTAAAATGGACATTTTATACAAAATCTTATTTAGGTATTTTGGTTCTCTTCTGTTTATGATTGCACATGATCACTTTGTGAGATACGATATTCTCCAAAGAGTTCCTGGTCCATAGCTTGGATGCAATTTGAGGTTTTTACACTTGTGCTGTTTTGTTGCCTTTTACAGGTTTCTGTCCCATAAAGAGCAGGTTCTACTTCCAGGTCTGCAGAGACATGCACTGATTTGCTGTGTAAATAAATTAGGAATAAATTTTATAAAGTCCACAAACTACTGTCTGTCTTGACAGCTCAAATCTTGGATCACAAAGCTCTTGGATCCTTCCTGTGCCTCTGTTTCCTCTAAAACAGGCCTGTCTACCTTGCGGTTGAGAGGTTAAGGTATACACTGTTTTCAAATAGCCTGACATTCATTTACTGAGATAAATGAGTTAGTGTAAAAATAACACTGGTAAAACGAATTATACCTGGGAGGTTCACAAAAATCTTTATAGGCGTACAAGGTAATTCATTAGAAATGTGCAATTACTAGGCAATTGTTTTAGGATTTAATTTTCAAATGAGTATTAAATTGCTTAGAGACTATTTTTTTTTTCCGGTTCCCCTATATCCTCAGCCTACTCTATATTATTTGATAATCTGTTGGCACATTGTCATTGGAGACAATGCAGCCCAAATCCTTGGACTACCTATATGGGAACAAATAGCATTCTTCATTCTGGGATTGCTTTGAGCTTTAATCCTTCTTGCATCAGGGCTCATTAAATATTAAAATGTGATACAAAGGGATGGTCTGGATTGTCTGAGGTCTTTCTAGAGCTTGCAAAAGTCAGAGCTTGAATCTTAAATCAAAAAGGATGTTTTTTCCTTAAGAGCTTTTCTGTTAGAATATTTAGAGTTGGACGTGATTTTGTGTTCGTTTCAAATGGGAAGTAAATGAGGGGGAATGGCTTCAAACTGGAAGAGGGGAGATTGAGATGAGATCTGAGGAAGAAATTCTTGGCTGTGCGGGCGGTGATCCCCTGGGGCAGGTTGCCCCGAGAAGCTGTGGCTGCCCCATCCCTGGAGGTGTTCAAGGCCAGGTTGGACGGGGCTTGGAGCAACCTGGGCTGGGGGGAGGTGGCCCTGCCCAGGGCAGGGGGTGGAACAAGATGATCTTCAAGGTCCCTTCCAACCCAAACCATTCTACGATTTATGTTTGTTTTTCTAAAAAACTTGATTATTTTGCATGGTTTTTAACTGTACTGTAGGTGTCTTTATAAACAAAATAGAGAGATAGACTTTGCTAAAATATTCTTCCCATCAGACGCTGATTTCATTTGCCACTTCACTGTAGCGCTGTCGCTACAATGGTGCAGTTTAGAGTTGCTTTTGTGGGCAACCACTGATCATGCAATTAAAGCACCAGACTTTGCTACTTCTGACATTTGTTTCCTGCTTTTTATATTTACTCCTATTTACTCCTCTGTCACAGAGCGGATGAAAAGTAAGGATAGTAACAGCTTGTTGATCAGAAGCAACGTGTGAGCATAAAAATGTCCATGTTTCTAAAAATATTGGGGGTTAATGCATTGTGGACATAATGACAGATATAAAAATAGAAAAATACCTAAGTCTGGTCTAGGCTTAAAACTTCTCCTGGTATAAAGCACTGGGAATTAAGAAGCAACCATGTATTTATGGTAGGAAGTGGCAGCATATGGGTAACAAATGATGCTGGTACTTTTCATTTGAATTAATGTAATTTATGCCAGCAAAGTAATTGTGTATGCAAACTAAAGGGGATTTAACAGAATGCCCAATAATACATCTTTTAAGTGTAGACAAACTATCACGCTGTAAAGCTTATGTTGGTTTTGTTTTGTGTTCTCTCAGCATATGGCTTAGTGTGGTCCTGGTCCATGACTTGACGTGCTATCATGGTGTAAATAACAAAACCAACTGTGAGATGCTTCAAGCTGAATAATACACATATTTGTGGGCACAAAATAAGATGATTATGTTTGAGCAAAAAAAACCTGTGTTCTGCTAATTTATTTCTGGAAGATATTTTAGTTATGGAGATACAGCAACATTAAACTTTTCCATATATTCCCTTTCTAATCTCAAGTAGCAATAAGTATGGTAATTAGCTTTCACAAAAATTAGGTATTCAAAGGAAGCTTAATTGCATAAAGTCAAGTGTATATATAAAGCTGATAATTTGCTTACACAAGGCCTAAGGCAGGGCAAATATTTGAATAATTGCATTTGGCCGGGAGCCTGTGATTTAGCGAAGGCAGCACAGTTAGTGGCTCAGCCATGAGTGGCTCTTCCACCTGAGCGGCGGTGTTTGGGTAAAGCCTTCGCAGAGGGGCTTAGACACTGCTGCGGATAAACAATAAAGCAGAGTTATTCCCTGTCGGTGATTTGGAGTCATAGCTCATTAAATTCTTTGGCATAGTACAAGCTATTCTTTTACTGTGTGAGGCACAGGTAGTGCTTTGTTTTGGGCTGGTTCCTGTGGCGTGCACAGTTCCCCCAAGGTACCTGATTGAAAATACCTAGCCAAAACTGGAAGGTGTGCTGGTGGCGCTTTTGAAGTCGTTCTGAAATGTCAGAGCTTGCTGAATTATTCTGCTTTTTTGCTTCACATTGTGAATTATTGTCATTAAATAGATTGATGTTTTCCTGGTAAGATTGATGCATTTAGTTGGATGAGATTTAATTTCACATTTTAAATGCGGTTATTGTGTTCTGGCTTTTATGACAAACCACCAGATATCTGACTCCTTCCCAAGCTCTACTCATCTTCCCTGGAGACGTCAAACATGTTGATATCTATATTTTTACTGGGTGTATTGTATTTCCTGATATAAAACTTAAAAAAAACCAAAAAAACCCAAACAAACAAAAAAAAAAAACCCACAAAAAACCTCCAAACCAACAAAAAACCCTATACAATTGCCATAATGACTCCACGGGACATGATCTGGTTCTGCTGGCTTTGCATGTTATTTATGAGCACGGAGAGAGTGCCTGTGATCTGTCTCCTGGGCTGGGAACTGGTTGCTGTAAGTTTAAGATGAACACACCAACGTGATGTCTGCAGGGGCTCTCTGCAGGCCCTGGCTCTGCGGTAGCAAGGATATATAGTTTTCCTGTTACTAAAGTTGATTTTTCACACCTATAGTGTCTGCACAGGGCACCTCCGTATCTGAAGTTCTATATATGACCCACTATCTGTATGATGATTTCATGTTTAAGTTGGAGGTGAGCAATTAATTTATTACATATGAAACCCCTAACCCTCTCAGACGTGTGTTATTTTTCAGGAGCATGATGATTTTAAATGTCATATGATAATACCAAAATTTTCGTGCCTTATGCATAGATTTTCACTCTGTCAGATGATGTAATAACCAATGAATACTGCAGCTGAGAAATTAAAAAGTCTGTGGATGGATGTTAATTTGCATACACTTATCAAGTCTGAAGATCTTTCTTCTTTTTAGGGACACATTCAGAGGTGAGGACCTAACCCAGAGCTCTTAGGCAGAGAAGATCGCTGGCTAAATGTCACCACATTGTCTGATCTCTCAAGGAGTTTATTAGACAAGATTGGTACTGGCAGAGAGCCTCAGGACAAGCGTGTTGCCTCCAGTGAAACCTTTTTAAGAAGCAAGGCTGTGGATACAGCGGCTTCTGAAATAGGGGATACCTGTTCCAGCTTTGGTTGCATTTGGGTCATGACACATGGCAGTCCCGGGAAAGCATTTTTGGTAGAGTATTCACTGTTCCTTCCTTGTGCCAGTAAGATTGCAAGGTAATGAGAAACATTTTATTTTTACATACTATATTCCACTACTGTTTTCAGCACAAGCTCAGAGGGAACAGTCACAATATGTTCTTAGTTTTCTATCAAATTTGTTTGAGCTGCAAGCATTTTGACACAGAGATCATAAACTTGTTAGGTGTTTGAGTGACTTGCATGGCTGTGTTCTGCTGCACAGCTCTGCTAGGTGATGATGAAACCATAGAATGGTTTGGGTTGGAAGGGGCCTTGAAGCCCACCCAGTGCCACCCTCCTGCCCTGGGCAGGGCCACCTCCCCCCAGCCCAGGTTGCTCCAAGCCCCGTCCAACCTGGCCTTGAACACCTCCAGGGATGGGGCAGCCACAGCTTCTCGGGGCAACCTGCCCCAGGGGATCACCGCCCGCACAGGAGAGAACTTCTTCCTCAGATCTCATCTCAATCTCCCCTCTTTCAGTGTAAAACTGTTCCCCCTCATCCCACCACTCCCCTCCCTGATCCGGAGTCCCCCCCCAGCTCTCCTGGAGCCCCTTCAGGCACTGGAAGGGGCTCTGAGGTCTCCCCTTTTTGGCCTTCTCTTCTCCAGGCTGAACCCCCCCAACTCTCCCAGCCTGTCCTCCCAGCAGAGGGGCTCCAGCCCTCCCAGCATCTCCGGGGCCTCCTCTGGCCCCGCTCCAGCAGACAGCGAGCAGTTATGGCAGTAATCACGGCACATCTCTGATATAAAGGACAAGCTGGGGAATTTTGTGAATCAGGACCTGAGAGAACTGAAGAGTTTGAGAAACTAAAGTTTCTCTAAATCCAATGGCAATAGTGGAGGGCTAAGTGTAAAGGTGGTGCGATCGCCCATTAACACTTCCTTGGTATATTTTCCTATTTTTCCAGCATTTCATTGCTCTGAGGCTTCTTGAGCTAGAAACGGCAACTTTGTGTTTAATAGCCTTTATTAAGTTCTCTTCTGCTAATTTCTGTGAGTACTCTACTGAGTGATGTCCAATTTTTTTATCCATGGCAATGAGTTGGGTAGACTGAAAAATTCGTGTATTTTTGGAAATATCTCAATCATTTTAACTTTCTCTGTTACAAACTCGGACAAAATACTTTTCCCATCTATACATGCAAATGGTAACTCCAAATTACTGTCATAATTCTAATAGTCAACTATGTGGAATGCATAATTGAAAAGTTATTTGCTTCAGGGAAAAATCCCTAATTAAACTACTGGGAAAAGTCTCTGTAGAGATTATGACTTTATAAAATAGCCTGTTCCCGTGACCTGTTATGTGGAAGTCGGTGGAAATTGTCTTCATCTGACTTTACTGTCATCTTTGCAATCTGTAAAGCCTGCTGGCTTTTCATCTTGCTGTCTGTCTTTAAAATTAATGTCTGCAAGATGTTGTAAAAAGAAAATAATGAAAGGGTGATGAACTTAAAAAAAAAAAAACCCAAAAAAAAACAAACCCAAAAAACCCCCCAAAAACCCCCCCCCAAAAAAACCCCACAGGATTTTTTTTTTTTTTTCTTTCTCTTTAGATGACCACAGTACCCAGTCCTAGGAAGTCTGGAGTAGCAAATACTTAACGCTAGAGCTTGGCTTGGCAGTCACTGCTTGAATAGACTCTGTTAGGAAGTTATAGCTGAAAGAAGGAATTGTTTGAGCAGTTGTTCTCTTGTCTGAGGTGACACGGGAGCAGTTCTCGTATGCATGCTATCGAACAAGCACAAAAAGAGGAGGGTACTACTAGTTTTGTGTAATTTCTTCAAGTGGTGATAGAAATGGGTTTATGCAGTAATTGCTGGAGCAAATTATCACCTGAGATAGTCGTGGGCCACTTAAAATGAAAGGACCAAGGAACTATATTCAAAAGAAAAAATTGACATTGCTTCAGATATATTATAACTTATTCAAATCCCTCTGGACTTCATGTATTTATTGAAAGTGTCTATGCTGAGGATCTCTTTTGTGCCCGAGGGACGAGTTGTCCTTGGTGGGCTGAGTCGCCATCTGGATGTGCTTTTCCCTCTCAGCTAACTTTAGAAGTAGATAAGCTGGCTGTCACTAAAAGGGATTTTTATTTCTTGCTGTAAGAATTTGGTATCCTTATCAGACGTCCTAAAATCTTCTGTTTAACAGTTTAAATTCAGGTAGACTCAGGTTTTCATGACTGACACTCAGTTGACACTGTGGTTCCAGGTCACAAGTAAACAATAGGCTATCACCTTAATTTTTTTTATATTTAGTAACTATTTGATTTCCAGGCCAAAGGCAGTTGTAGATCCAGCCCAACAAAGTAATCTGAAAGCTCTTCTGCTCAGGGAACGCTTGAATAAGACCAGAAATGGTTGGACCTTATGAAAACCTGGTGAAAACGTATATGCCATGGATATCCGTTTCCATTCTCAGTGCTCATGGTGTGAACGATGTCTGTGCCTTTGCTTTATTGCATGAAATAATCCTGTGCGCTTGTTTCTCTCCACCATTTCTGCTATTTTGAAGTAACATTGTGTCTGCTTTGTTTATATAATCACCAATGGGTTTTCACACTCCCGTGGCAATTCCAGCTCGGAACTCCGCCTCTGTCACCTAAAGCCTCTTTTTTGGTGTGTGCTTTTGTTGTGAATCTTTATGAGCAGGTTGATGCGATACTCCTCGGTTCTCAAATGCCAATAATCCCCCCCAAACCTTTCTAGCAGAGTTTACAAAAAGAAGAGTTTATACATAACTGCTGTTGGCAGATCTAGCATTGACAGATCACATTTAATTCAGCTGCTTTATTTAACATGAAAAACTGTCAAAAGTTATATCTAAAATAAGAGAAAACAGCAGCAAAGCCACAAGCAGAATAATCCAGCTTTCCTAAGGAATGCTTTTTCAAACAAAAGATTTAAACATTTGGAGGTAGACATAGCTCTCTAAATAGATCTAGACAACCGCTTTTGTGCTCACATGGGAAGCCAATTTCTGATTGTTTCAGGGTGTTACTATTTCTGTCATATTGTTAAGTGATTAGTTAACTGACAGAAAATTGTCTACTCTATCTTCATCTTTTCATAATTTTAAATGCTTGGATGAAGCTGATTCAAACCCTTTTATCAAGGCTGTTTCTTCAAAATTATTGAGAAAGACTAAACCCCATACATTGCTTTGAACCAGCAGCTTTATTCTAAATTGCAGTTCTAGTTCTAGATGTAGATAGCAATAACAGTAACAGTCTACTGAAGAGGCAAATATAAAATCCAGCATTATTTTTGTATCCTGAATTTATATTATTTTGTCCATAATATGTTTTAGAGCGTATATCATCATTTAAGCTGCAGAACACACATACAAGCTACTTAACACTTGATTGGTTTCTTTGAGATCAATTGAAAGAGTAAAATGGAACAAATAATTGCATTTTGGGTCAAGAGACTGGCGGAATGAAGTTGACTGTACTGCTCAAGGATATGGCAACTTCAGCATCAATAATACATAACATGCAGCCATATGAATAAATCTTTGGTATTCAATTCAGTGGCTCCTCATGCTTAGAAGATTAGTTTTGTAAACGCATTCTGCAGTGGTGTGGAAATTATTACCTTTGAAGAAGTATAGTACATTTATGGGAAAACTACTCGGAAGGTTCAAGAGTGTGCTCCTCAGTAATATATGAGAAGCACTGATCTTGGGTAAATGCAGCAGGGCCCGCTATCGTGACTGACATACAGTAGGGTAAAATGAATACAAATTGCAAAGGAGTCCATTACTCTAATGGAGCCAGTGCGTGGATCCTGTCGAATTGTGCAATAACAGAACAAAGTACCTTATTTCTTCTTCTGGCTCATGTTCATCTGAACAATAAAAAGATGGGAGTGAATTTACACTTTATTGCTGCAGTATTGATATAAGCTGCTAAAACATTTTCCTTGTGTTTTATTAACGGATTCAAAGCGTGCTTTCTGAGATTTCTGTATGAAAAGATCTCTTAATCACTTCTGAAGATATGATCAATCATTTCTGAAAAATCCGTATATATAGTGGTCATATAATACTGTGTGGGGATGGAACTGTAATCTCTCCCAGGCACAAATAAATCACGATCAGTACTCTTAATAAAACCGGATTGTACTTGGCAACGTCTCCTAAGATAGGGGTCTCAATTACTCTTATTGTTTGATATTGGTATCTTGCGGTAACCATGATGGTCTGACGGTAAGTGAGGCAAGGCTGCAGCAAGAGGTAATAAATGAAGAACGGCTTGTGTCACTCATTAAAGTCGTGCAGATGCCTGTGCTGGGTCAGATCAAGGGTTGTTCTGCCCCATGGCTTGGTTGGGGCAGTAGCCAGTGGTGAAAGCTTAGGGGGCAGGTGAAGAAGAAATTTCCTCCTCATATGCTCTCTGCCTCTACCCATTTCCAACTCGAGGACTTCCTAAGCTGGATGTGGATTCAATAATTCAGTGATGCTGTTAGACAGCAAAGAAATTACCTTCCCCACAAACTTTACCTCTCCGTACTACTTGGATGCAGTAGGTGCTGAACCTGCTGGTTCAAGTTGCTTAAACATGAAGTTCAAGTCACTTAAAATTAGGGGTGATTGGAAATGTTTGGCAAACATTTGTTCTGGTAGAATTTGCCGTCATCAAAATGAGGGCATTGCGGCATATTGTCTCTGATTAAATTCTTCTCTGGGTGATTGGCAGCTCATGCGGATGCTGCTGTTGAACCGAACTCCAGCCCTTTGGTGTCCCACACTTGGGACTTCCCGAACTGCCTGGATCTGATTCACAGGAACCCTCCTGTTGTTTCCAGAATCCCGGGCTCTGGGACAGCCCATCAGCTGGGATCCACCCAACGCTCCAGCTCTGTTTTCAGAAGTGGTTTGCAAATGTGGAAATGTACTGTTTTCTAAACTGGTTTTGAAAATGATTTTTTTTTTTTTCTCTTTTCTTTGAAATGCTGTAGTTCTCTCCTTGTCTCAGTTCTTACTTTGTAAGCTACAGCAATACCAGATGAGAAGTATTTTATTAGCTGTGCTGTGGTGATGAACAGACTTCCGTGTGGGTGTAAAAGTGGTCATAGGGGCTTAGGCTTCATGGCAATCATAGAGCGTTCATAGATTACTGGTGGAAAATATAGGTTGGAATGCCAAACATTCTCAAAAAAAAAAAAATCTTTGAACACAATGTGTGACAAAGAATTCCCACCACACCATTCTACGCAACCTGATGACGCCGGGAGCGCTGAAAGACTCTTCTGGAAGAGTTAGTCAGGGTAGATCCAAAATACACGAAAATAATTTGGAAGTGGTATTGCAAAACACAACAATCTGATTTATGAATAAGAGGAAATTAAAGTGATATACCATACTAAAATATTTCTGGTTTTGACTTAGAAATATCATAACTCATAAAACAAAATTATCTTTTGATTGTAGCAATATATGCTGAAATAACTTGTAGGAAAGTTAATCTCCTGAAGTTTACGAAATATTCTTTTGTACTGAGGGTACACTTCTAAAAGTTGGGGTTTTGTTTTTTTTTTTTTTTTTTTAAATCTAGAATATTTCATTTCAAGAGTGAAATGAAACTACAGATCGCAGAGGTGGTCTGGTGAGGTGTTCCTCCATAGGAGGGACAGCAGTCTGGCTGATAGCCTGCGGTGCTCTGTAACCACGAGCAAGTCACTTCAGCCTGAGCCTGTGGAGAAACTCTCGTAGCACCTTTTTATAACGATTTTTGTTCTTTTAAGGACAAGACAGAACATCCCAGGCAAAGCGGAGCAGTAGATGTAACAGCTTGTATTAGATGCTGTAGAAACACGAAGCTCGTCCCCTCGGCAGCCCTCACCACTGGTGGACACCCGACCTCACTGCAGAGGTAAAGTCTTAAATATTCCATTTTGTGCATCATTGGCCGAATCAGAATTGACTGATTTATATTCAACATGAAAATTGGATTTCAAAGTACCTTTAGGAGTGTTGCAAGAAGGCAGCTGGTCTAACAAGCAGATTATTCTGTGATATCGATGCATAATGTAGCTAATGAATTAAATCTAACCACCGAAGGTTAAATCTGTTCAAGATGTATAAAAATGCACATGAAAATGAGTTTTTTATTAAAAATATCATAACTTTATTTTTCACTTCAGCCAGAACATACGTCACCTAAATACATCATATATACAGATGTAAGTGGAATGCTATGACACTACACATTTAATCTAAATACCAAAAAGATATTTAATTATTTTTGCATTTCTATCATAAATGGGGTGGCTTTTCACAGTGCATCTGTCTCAGGAATCATATGAACAATGATACCCAATACATGTACACTGTTCACCTGTTCAGGAAGGTGGGGAGTTATGTCATATCGATTTGAATTATTTTTAATTCTAGTATTTTCTCAGGTTTGTTACTTGAATGGAAAAAATAATCTTCTTAGATTGTCACGTTATGCACAATAAGTTTAATTTTTAAAAAATTTGTAATTTTGTTTTAATGATTCATTAAAATGCTGTTTTGGTTATGGCTTGTCTTCATTTAAGGCAATGTTTAAAAATTTTTATTATTTATAGCAGTGAAGTATAATAATTTAAATCAAACTATTTCAATCTATGAATTCTCTATGGAGAAGGTACAGTGATTGGTTAGTCACTGAGCTGTTAAGCATATTTAAACATGCACTGGCATTTTTCAATAAACATTTCCTGAAGCGTTCTTTTGTTGATTTTATTTTTTTTAAATAAAGTTGAAGATTCGAGTGGGACAGTGGGACTGAAATGATAGACAGTGGAATGAATCATTCTGGGCCATCACACAAAGGATCTTCGTATTAAAAATGGATTTATTCATTGAACCTTAGCAACTTCTTTCAAAAGCCTTTCCAATTTATCAAATTAATAAAAATGTGCCTTTTAAAAAGTGCCAGTATATTAACATTAAAAGAAATTGCATGCATACAAAGGTCAGGAAGAATCAGCAGGCTTTTTGGATGTACGTGTATTTTTGTTGTAGGAAACCACTTTCCCTTCTAGACTTTTAAGCTTGTGGTTCGTGTGTGATTACCCTCGTGCTAGACCTAGTGCAGGGAATCCTATGGAGTCCATCGATGTTCTATCTAAGTTATTCCTCAGCATGCCCATATTGCTGCCTTTGTACCCTTAACAGACACCACAGTTGTATTGATATCATCATATACAGATGACTTGGGTGGGAGTAATTAATTTATTTATTTTTTAATTAGCAGAGTCCCCTTTGCCCAGAAAATATAATCAAAAATTTACATGTCGGTGTTGGTCATAAAGGGCACATGACATAAACTCAGCAGCTGGTTTTCCTCATTTACCTGTAAATTTTTTGAGCATTGACTAACTAAATTATGGACTGGATTGACTTGGTGGCAAGGTCATTTGAGTTTTTCAAAGCTGTACCGAGGTTCAGGGACTTACTCTCATCTCATGGCTTAAGCTAAAACCTTGGTTTGTACTCCTGAATATTAGAATCTCTCCAGTCTCACAGGAGTTTGAGAACCTTCAGTGCAGCACTTCTTTTTTTTTTTTTGCCTCGGTATTAGAGATGTAAATAAGTTATAATGTTAAAGTTATATGTTTAGGTGTCCTGAAGTTCTCTTTGGAGCCGGAGGCGCTTTGGGTGTTGAGACCATTACCTCAAGTCGGATATTTATACTTCTTTGTGTGTGTATGTCTGGAAGCACAATTATTACCCTTTGTCCTAACTACCTCCTCCTGACAGTACAGCAGTGAAGATGATGACCTGACTCGGGCACTCATCTTGAACAGTGTCAAACTGCAGTACTCCAGAGAGAGACACGCGTTGGTACCGTGTGCCCTGAGTGCTCTCAGCCCTTCAGTGTGCCCCACAGGAACACCGGTTCAGTCTATCCGCTGTTGTAACCTTTACCTGCCATATGGCTGGTGGGTTCAACGGTGAAGGCTTCTGGAAATGATGGGGAGCAGTGTATCAAACAGGGAGAAGTCCGCAGGAAAACTGAACGTGATGGCCAGAAGCGGCTTTGGGCTCCGGATTCAGACGGTGCCACCTGTATCTGCAGGCTTGGCTCAGCGTCCACCTTCCTTTCAGGTGCCATCTCTCCTCTCTGCACAGTGATGGACCGTCGGGTACCTCCCCCTTTTGCATCTGTATTCTTTGAGTGTCAGAAATGCGGTGGGATAATGGCAGCGTGTCATCAAACCTCTCGCTTTTTGGCTGTGTTTCAGAAGTGGTAAATTAAATGTATGAAAAGCAATTCAGGCCGTTGTGTCTTCCCGGTGAGCCACGGTAACTGTCAGAGAGGCAGGAATTAGGCTTGTCTGGGGACAGAAGAACAGAAATGTTTATGTATTTCGATGAGAGGTGAAATAGAATACATACATATAGGTTGAAGCTAAAGCATGCTAACAGGGTTGGCTGTAATGAGATTATATGTCTTATAGCCACTAACAATTATATTCTCATTACTAAAATATACGTAGGCAATGAAGACAATTACACCGCAGTCGCTGTGGGGCTGTGAACACATTACAGACTATACCCAGGAATCAGACACGTATTTTATATGTTGACATCTGTACTTGAGCTCTCACACTGGCGTCTCAGGAATATTTCTTCTGAAATCAGTGGAGTTTAGAGGGTTTGAAAGTTGAGAGAGAAAAGCAGAATTTAACCAAATTAATTTTTTTTTTTTTTTAACAGGGAATGCAGGATGAAAGCATTCTTTTGCTAACAATCAGAAAGTTTGTAAAATTTAATTTGCTTAAAGTGTGTTTTGCTGGAATAAGCACTGTCACATGTGTTCCTGGCTTTTAGCAGGTATATAATCTTACTTCCCATGTGATAACATATAAATCAATACAGAAGCACGTCTGCCGACTCAGCCCGAGACCCGTCTGGGCAGGGTGTGCAATATGAGCTAACATTTCTGATGCTTTCCCTTCCCTTGGACCTCATCTGTGGTTTCTTACTGTATGCTTTTAGCACAGGAAGTACATTTTCATTCTGTGGTTGGGGAGTTTATAGCATGATGAAGTCATGGTGTGTGACTTGAGATGCAAATAACTTAATAATTGATGACTGCTTGACGGCGAGACCCGTCCAGTTATGCAGTTAAAAGAGAGGGCTTGTGCACACAGAGGAAATTGCCTCCCTGGAGTGCAATGTCCTCGCATGACCTTGGGCTACCAGGCTGGGGCATAAGGCCATTTTTTTTTTTTTTCTTTAAATGCAGTGTTTTTGTGGGAGAGAGTGTCATTCCCTCACTTTGAATCTTTCTGCAGGAATCCATTGCAGGAAATATAAATGTTTCTTAGTTGCGTTTTCTAATCTGAAGTCAACCAAGATATTTTAAAAATTGCACCAGATAACTTTTAAAATAATAATTTCAAGTGAAGGTCAAATAATTTTCTTGTTTTATTCTGAAACAGAAACCTTGTGTCTGACACAGGTTGTCCCTGTGGTCTTTGCTAGTGGTCTGGAAGAGAGCTGTGCTGCGAAGAATGTCTTAGAGGTTTGCAGGGACTCAATGGACGCCGTTCCCTGTGATGACCCTCTCCCAGGGCTCTGCCTGACCAAAGGAAACCTCAGTGACACCGTAGTGACCCATAATATTTGGATGCAAGAACTGTTTTCCTG
>NW_009647846.1:2046930-2066193 GCF_000708025.1 Charadrius vociferus
TATACATACAATTATCTGTGTTCTATTTTATACATACAGTTGTGTGGTGCACTTTGTTTCTGTGTTTTGTTCCACTGTGAGGAGAAAAACAATCATTTCTTCTGTCAAGGACTTATTTCCTGGAAAGTGTTTCTGCTAACGCAACAATACAAACAAACATCTGTTGTCAGCTTTACAACTGGCTCTTTGCAGTGCCTTTGGCAATTGTGTTCACGGGGGATATTAAGGAGGATTTGGGTACTTGCCTCATAATGTGCTGGGGAGCTTTTTTTTTTTTTTCATTAAAAATAGCTCATTTATCATTATTTATTTTAGAAAACTGTTATCCTTGAGTTGCCTTTTAACCAGCCAAACTCTGAGAAATTCTTGCTCACCCGGGCTCCAGCCCCATGGGTATCTATTGCAGTGACAAGTGCTCACTTCCCAACTTTGGCAGATAAAATCGGTCATAGCATGCTTGTGATAATTCTCCTGTCTCAAAGTTGTCCTCCTCTGAAATATCTCCAGACAGTTTTTCCAGGTCTTCATCTTTGTCTGGTTGCATGGAGGTGATAAATGAGCTTCAGCCAGAGGATGAACACAAGATTTGGGGCTGAACTCTTGCATTTAAATATTGCCAACGTGGCCTTCAGCAAGACATCTCCCTCCAAGAAGTTATGTACTCTCCTCAGAGGCGTTTTGATCACTAACTGTTATTAAGAAAGTGTACGTGAAAAGAACCTTCAAAAGGTACTTTATTCCACTTAAGCTGTACAATAAAGTGAATTTTATTTCATGTGGTAGTTGTTTACTGTTAAATAGCAACAGCAAAGCTTCATTTCTAATTAACCTGTATACCAAGAGATTTTTCTTTATTGTCTCAGAAGATATATTCAGACCATCAATTCATCTAGTTCTAGTGAAAGGTATGCAAGTGTGTATGCTAAATAGTCAGAGGAGCCTCTGACTCTTATTAAATTTCCAGTACAGGCCTTGGTGTTACAAACTTTTGATCAGATACAATCTTTTCTCAAACTCAATCTAATATCCCTAGGTGACAGCTTTTTCTTTACTCTCTTTCTTTTTTTTTTTTTTTTTCTCCTCATTTTATGAGGCGGTTTTCTCATCAATTTTCTCCTTTCTCTTTCTCCCTACAGGAGCTCCGACACAGAGCAGTTTTGATGCAGTTGTGTTCTTAAATATAGAGCTGGAAAACCGGTGGTGCCAGACGAGGCAGTTTGGCGTGTCTGTCCCTGCCGCCTCTCAGGACGGCAGAAAACACGCGTGCACTGACTCAACAGATGTTTTGGGGATGCCTCTCTCCTCCCCTCCCAGGGATGTCTTCTTGCCTTGTGCCTAAACTGCCATGTCGTACTCAGTTTTAGTGCACAGCCTCGCGAGGAGGGTGTGATTTTGTACCTTTTGTTTTTATTCAGCAGCCATTCTGCGCATAGCCCGCCCCGGTGTCTCATCAAACTGGTCCCTCTGAACCAGGTGTTCCGAGGTCCTCACGCAGCTAGAGGGACAAGGAGAGGGGCAGATGGGCAAGCTCAATGCCTCGCTGCCGTGGAAATGGATTGAAATTAGGAAATCAAAGCTGAAAAAGTGTTACCCCTTTAGGAAACTAACTAAATGCTTCTCTGCATCTTTTCATGGCATCCTGGGCTGCATAGGGAAGAGTGTGAACAGTAGGTCGAGGGAGGTCTTTCTCCCCCTCTACTCGGCACTGGTGATGCCACAACTTGAATACTGTGTCCAGTTTTGGGCTCCCCAGTTCAAGAGGGACAGGGAACTGCTGGAGAGAGTCCAGCGAAGGGCAACCAAGATGATTGAGGGATTGGAGCATCTCCCTTATGAGGAAAGGCCGAGAGAGCTGGGACTCTTTAGCCTGGAGAAGAGAAGGCTGAGGGGAGACCTTATTATGGCATACACGTATCTAAAGGGTGGGTTGGAGGAGGATGGAGCCAGACTCTTCTCGGTGGTTCCCAGTGACAGGACGAGGGGCAATGGGCACAAGTTGGAACAGAGGAAGTTCTGTTCCAACACACGGAGAAACTTCTTTACGGTTGGGGTGACGGAGCAGTGGCACAGGCTGCCCAGGGAGGGGGTGGAGTCCCCTTCTCTGGAGATTTTCAAGACCCGCCTGGATGCAGTCCTGAGTGATGTGCTCTGGGCAGTCCTGCTTTAGCAGGGGAGTGGGACTAGATGATCTCTAGAGGTCCCTTCCAACTGTGAAAATTCTGTGATTCTGTGTGATTCTGTGATTTATTCTCTATAGCTTCTTCTACCTTACACACGCAGATAGCTTAAGTTTTAATTTGTTACCAAGTAGGAGCTTAACGAAAGAAGTTCTGAGTTACCTTGTGTTAGCTACAGACGGTGTGTATGCATAAACATAGAAATCTGTCTGCTTTTTGAGAAGTCGCTCTTGCAGAGTAACCTGCTTGGATGTCTGAACCCTTAGAAAATTTATCCTTGAGGGTCGACTTTTCAAATGAACCTGGAAAAAAGCTCATTGTCAGGGAGGGAAACTGGGCGTCTGTGTAGTGTTAATGGCATAACCAGTCTGCCTGGAGAGCAATTCTGGATTAAAAAATAAGGAGTTTTCTATTTCTGCTGATTTAAAATAATACGGAGTATACTCGGAGATGATAAGAGTTGGCTGTAAGTAGGCAATGTTTGTTTTATTAACTGTCTGGAGGCTGTGTGTGGAACACATAAAGCCCGGGTTGGGTTTCATCCACCTTGCAGCTCCTGGCTGCTCTCCCTGGTGCGTGGCCGTGGGGATGCTGCTGCCGCGTGATGCAGCTCTCCGGCTGTGGGACCGGTTTTGTATCCCAGCCGGCGGTCCCCGCTCCCTTTGGAGCTCCGTCTCTGGGCTCCCGCTGCTCAGACCCAGAGAATGGGAATCTGGAGCAGCAGCCGCACTGTCTAAAGCATCTGCTTAGTCTCTTGCAGGCAGATTAATACATCTACTGGCATATATTTTTAATTCAAAAGAGCACTTTTAAATTAGTCAGTCCAGGAGGTGGAAGGTTTGAAAGGCCCTGAAGGGGCTAAAGAGCCGTATTCAGGTGTGGCAATACAATCCCAGCCAAAGCTCTCACTTTTTGACTTCTTTAGTTGACATTTGGAATGAGATTTTCAGCTTCCCAGGGAGATAAAGTTCCACTGAAAATCAGATTACTCTTACACTTCTAATGACTGAAACGCCTTCAGAAATCCCATCTTTAGGACTCTACATTACCATCTCATTTTCAGAAGTGCTCAGCAGCTTTGACTGGGTATTACTGCTGCTGACTACCAGTAGGGCCTTTCTAAATCTCCTCCCTTAATGATGACAAGAGTTGTGGGAGTTGTGCTTAGGACACCTGGAACTAGGGCACGCGCTCGAGAATTTTTGAGTTAAGATTTTATAACACTTACTGAAAAACTATACCACAGAGATAAAGCCTTGTATTATTCCTGCATCCCTCTTTGTCAAGTTTTCAAATCCCTATTTGATCTATAGGATCTAAATAAATCGGTGTGTTTGCCTTTCTTACTCAATGACTAATTAAATATGAAGATTACAGATGTACTTAAACTGAAAAATGAATGCCTGATATATTTTCATTGAGATCTGGATTTATAATGAAATGACTTATTACTTCCAAATTAGAAGCATTAGAAAAAGTTACAGTGTTTGTACTTGTGATTGCTACAAACTGCTTATATTTGCATCTCATGTTTTTTATACAAACACTTTCCCTCTTTTGTGGAAAATTGCTCTGAGATGATGATGTTGCCCTTCTGTTGTGGTTTTTTTTTGTTTGTTTTTTTTTTTTTCTCCTTTGACTATGCCTTTCAACTGAGAGCAATGCCTAAGGGAGAAGCTGAGCTTTAATCTATCACACTTCTAGTTCCAGTAACTGAACTCGATCTGAGGCTTGAAATGCCATAGCAAAAATAACATTTGGGGTTGCTACAGCTGTTTTCTTGCCTATAGTTTTAATTTTGGACAAGTTCCATAAACTTGATTTAATATTAGTTTGATATCTTTCCTTTCAGGAATATTTTTCAATTGCTCCTTAGGTTTAGGAAGTGTGTGGAAGCCATAAATTATGTTCTTCCCACCAAAAAGTTGCTGAGATGAAAATGGTGATAAGATAACCTTGTGCACAAATCTCTACTTAATCTCCACGGCTGTGAGATCACTTAGTAATCCAATGAGCAAGTTCTCCTGTATTTTAAGAAAGATGCTGATGAGAAGTGAGATCACTTAGTGATCCAATGAGCAAGTTCTGTATTTTAAGAAAGATGCTGATGAGAAGGGAAACAAGATGTTACGGTAGTTCAGAAATATCAGAATATGTTACTAAGAAGGGGGTACAGCTGCTGCGTTGTGTTAGCAGGCAGAGTTCCTGGGTTATAACGCTTGTTGTTAATCTGAGAGGTTTTTTTCCCCAGAATGAGACCTTGGATAAGCTACAAACTAGAATTACTAGCACTAGAAAAGACTTTGCAGTCAGTTGTGTCTTGACTTACATGAGTTATTTGCAAGATTGAATAATTTGAAATATTGAACAAATAATTAAAAAACAAATGAAATTAAGAGTAAGACCCTGTTTATTTAATGAAGAACCATATAAATAGTGGCATATATTAGTCAAAAAAACCCCAACATCTTTGCTTTGGGTTCCCCATAACCTGGCATAAAAGTAGTGTGTAATATAAATGTGTTTATTCCTTAGTGTATCTTGTTAAACCATTTAAAGTTAACTAATGTTTGGCTGTTTCAAAACTTTAATTAGCAGTTAACAAGAAAGCAACAGTATAACCAATTAGAGATCTAAGCAATAACACGCACTCACTTCCATTTTCTAGCAATTAATTGATAACTAGTTTACCGTGGGCTAATAATTAAATGAGAAAACATTCTGAGCAAATTGAAAGCACTGATGCAAATGAGTTCTGCATTTATTCTTTTCAAATTCACTGACCACATTATCTAATCTGTCAGGAACAGAGAAATCCTGAATTATACTAAATATATATTCAGGCTGACTAACCAACCCTTAAAGCAACATTAGTCACTTCCTGGGAGCTTGAAGAGCTTTGCTGAAGGACCATCTCTCGGCAGCGCTGAAGGTGGGGAGCGCCGTGCAGCAGCACCGCTGGTCCGTGGGGCAGCGGACACTCCGCAGCCCCACTCACCTCCGCCTGCTTGGCACATTGCTTTCTCTCTCTCTTCTGCTTGAGATAGCCACACCAAACCGGCGCAGTGGGGATGTCCGGCGAGGCTGTACAATCAGCTTTGGCATCCAGGTCTTTCCCAATGAAAAATAACAAAAAACCCACCATCAACCCCATCTGAAAGCAAAGGGGTCACCATTTTGCTGCAGTGGTGTTGGCAGCAGACATGACTCTTGCGCCTTCTGCCAACCGCAAGATAGATGAAGTGTTTGACAAAGAAGAATATGAGTTGGCAAAATCGCTTGGTACATTCTGTGCGTGAAAATTGAAGACATTTTTCTACTGAGTGCAGCGGTGATCATTGGGAATAGCTCCTCACAAACAGGAAATATCCCCATCACCCGCACTTGAAGTATAGCAATCTCCAGTGCATGTCAGAGAAAGTCTCATTTTGTCTTGAACTTCATCTATTTATGATATCTTCCTCATCTGGACGGGCAGTAAGGTGAAATTGCCTGCGTTCTATTAAGCTTTAAACACGAGCCATCCGTTCCAACAAAACACTCCCCAAAAGATAGTGTTTCTCAATACCACTCTTACCCTGACTGCTGCAAAACGGCCATGGTGGTACACGGGACTAAGCCCTGATCATTTCGATTGCTTTGCCAATGTGATGGAGCTGTAAAAAAATAAGATGACACTGGCTGTTTTGAAAGACTTTCCTTCCCACTATCCCCCAAGATTCTCATTTGTTTATCTTGCATAAGATCACTGTTTTACTAGTGTGAGATTGGTATATAGGACCTCATGGCAGCACTTGAAGAAGTATTGCCTAAACCAGCAATTTGTGTTCCAATTTTAATGTGTGTTTTCACTCGCTCGTGCAGATTGGGAGATTGTGGAGAACTGTGTCTAGTTCCTTGTTTCAGCCTTGCATCCTTCTACTTCCCATGCTAGCACGGCCTTGGGAAAGGCGCAGGTGAGCGGCGCGGAGGGCAAGTGCTGGCAGCGCCCTTCGGAGTGATGCGGAGCTGCGATGTCTCCTGTGGATGAAGCTGGCCCCATTTCCACCACCACACTCCTTCACCTCGGGGTAAGCATCCCCTTTCTTGGCTGCTTTATTCCTAGAGACCCCATCCACGCTTTGTTTCACGGGCCCTCTTGATTACTATAAATATAATTTCTCTAGAGGCTTTTTTTCTTTGTCATTTCTGGACAAGATGAGTGATGACATGTCACTTTTTTGTTTATTTAATAAGTAATATTTGCTGATATCCCCAGTAAGAGATTCTGATTTGAAGGAATCTCTTTGAAATTCTTTCTGAGCCGAAAAACAGATAATACTGGAAGTAACTTAGACATTTTGGGATATATCATGTCAAAGAAATATGGTAGAATTACAGAATAAGTATTGATTCACATTTATCACTGTTTCATAATATTTTTTTTTATTCAACTTTATTTAATCCCTGCTTTCCAACTCATTACTTTGTCTCTGGTTGTGACAGACTTTTATGATTTATTATGTCCTCTTAATAGATATACATTTTGAGTTAGAGTGGTAGAGCCATATTAGTTCTTTCAATCTTTTCTAGTGCCAATAGAGGATCACTTTGGGAAATACTCACTTAAAAAGGCTTCCTAAAGATTATTTCTAGTTTGAAATAACTCCAGCCATGGGCTTTATAGCAACTCGACCCGTAGTTTGAAGAAAAGGTTACTGTATGGGACTCTGGATACTTGGAGATTTCCTAGTCTCAGGGTTTTGTCTTCCCCTGGAGTGTCATATGCCTTAATATTGGGGGCTACAGGGTTGTTTGATTTGCCCTTATTTCTAAGCATAGCCTCATCCTTACAAATTTGCACCGATTCCCATCAGCTGTTGCGAACACAAATGTTATCACACTATATACGCACAGCTATTATTTGAAATTATAGTGTCTAACTTTACTGGTATTTACTACACAGACAGAAATAGAACTAAACCTAACTGGAATATAAGAGAAAAGAACCTTTGTATCTCATGTAGATGTCAGTGTTAACTTGAGTTTATTTTGGTCTGATTAAATATTGCTTATAATTTTTCATCAAACCATGTATTTAACAGAAAAAGTCTATGATGTAGTAATTGGAAGAAAAATAATGACAAATATAAACGCTGTTTATTAAATAGCAAATAAGCATGTCCAGTCACTAAAAGAGCCGCTGTTTATAGTGAGCGAAAACAGTATAAATCTGATACAACTATCATGGATATTTCAGGTAAAAAAATATTTTTTTATGGGCAGATTGGAAGTTCTGAAATTTGACAAAATTATTATTTGCCTTAATGATCACTAAGCAATTTATTAAAAAAATACAGCTCTTTATTATTTGTGGAGTTTCTAGACATTTCTTGCATTTATTCATACGTTACAGCTAACTGATTCATGATTTATTTCGATGTCCCTTCAAAACTGTTCATTCTGTGCAATGAATGGGTGTTGTGACATTGTGATGTGCAGTGGTGGATCCCTCAAGAAATGACCTTCAATTAATTGATCAATATGATAACACTTGAATGATTTTTCTCTTCTGTTTTAAACTTGCTAATTTCTCCTGGAGATATAACTAAGATTTGTGGTAATCATGATATATGGCACAGTGTTTTCAAAATCAAAATATGTCCCCTGAATTATTGCAGGGAGCAACTGGGACAATTTGTTAATGATGTGAGTCTGGAATGGTTTCTAATATTGAGTAGAACCTTAGACCGTGGAAATTTTCTTTATTCCTTGTTGTTAATAGCTTATTATTCCCCTATTATAATCACAATTATTTACTAATGGCTGTTCCATTGCTTCAGTCATGCTCATCATCCCGTTTTGCATTAGCAATATCAGTACGTTCACAGTGTTGTCACCGCGTTGCCAGCGTGACTGGAGCGCAGCCTTCCAGGGCAAAGACGTCTAGAGGTTACTTTGCTGCAAGTGAGCACAAAATGCCTGCTTTGATACTAGTAACTTCTGGCTAGAGTTATTTCATAGGCAGCATGATTTGATCTACTGCTGAAAAGTTGTAGTTGCTCTTAAAAATCCGTCAAGCTGTTGGATCCTCGGAATCCCACAGAACCACCTTTTGATCCTCCAAAGCTTTATCTGGTCCTGTTTGAAACCAGTAAGGTTTTTTGAAGGCTCCTGTTAAGAAGATACAGCGAGTGTCCTGGAGTGTCAGCACTTGGCAACTTGAAGCCACAGATAGAGATCTCAGTGTAATTAAGTCACCCACGTATCCCAAGTCCCAACGTGCTCTTGAGTGTGAGCAGTAGGTGGCTCCTGTCTTTCCTATGGAGTCGTCCATCTTCTGCAGGAGTCTCCGCTTGACGGAAACGATGATGTTTTGCTGGCAGACATGGAAATTCAGAAAAAGCTGTAGGTGGGCAAGATGCACACTATGGTTTAAGTTCAGCATGCAGACTTTTTTTAAATTTTTGAACCTGTAGAAAAAATAGTAACCTAAGGCAAAACGACATGGCGCACCACACGTGTGGCTGGTAGACTCGCAAGCTGCCAATTTAATCAGCTAGTTCACATAATGATAATGTGAATATGATCTGAATATTCTCTGGATGCTGGACACGTCACGGTAAACTCTTTGGTGAACAGTCTGCTTTATATGCAGTGTTTGATCATCAGGACATTTGGCTTTGAGCCCTCGGCTCACAGTGAATTACAGCAATTCACTGTCAATGACAAAGAACTAGAAAACGTTCATATTTATTTTATGTTTTCATAGAGATATCGTGTCTTAAAAATGCACCGATTAAAGCAGTTATCAGATGATCAGCATAGTTTAAGACCCCTTTATGCCATGAGAATACCGATAGTGCAGTTCTAGTCAGTGGAGAAACTCACGTTTTCTGATGGGGACAAGGAGTGTTTTGAACACCAAGTGTTATAATTAACACATGTTTTAATCAAATGGCATTTTTACAAGCCTCATTTTAACCAAAAGCCCCTTTAGTGTGTGAAACAGTTTTCTATATCCTTTCTCCTATTCCATTGCTGAAGCTTCTAAGACATGCAATGTTCTTTCAGAGAAACATCTAAGGAACCCTTCCCTTGCTGCAGCCCATAGGATCGCACCCTCACGCTGTGTGCTCCATGCCGAGCTCCTCCAGCCTGTCCTGGCTCTGCCCCTGCTCCTTCCCTGTCCCCTCCATCTCCTGAGAGCTGTTGTTCTGGAGCATTAATGCAAGGCTGCCTTCTAGACGTAACTTTAAGTGTCTCTCACCTTGGGGGATTGCTCTATGGGTTTAAAGGTTCGATTTTCCCTCATTGGTCACTCTATTTAACTGTTACAATTTTATTTCTTGCTTCCTTTTTTGCTGCATTCAAACCCTGTGAAGACCAATATGTGGTTGTAAACTGAGAACAGCAACATGCTACCTGATGTTTGCAATCAATACGTGTGCATGGTTTTCTTTTCGATGGATCAGTGGGTAACTCAGATTTTGCTTTACACTAAGCCTAGACCTTGTTTGAGAGTCTCTGAAAATATTGACTAACGCTTTTGTTCGTGAAGCTATGACTATAAAATGCTTTATTATTTTTTAATTTCTCTGCATTTTCTTTGATCTTGGCAAGACTGGAAGGCAACACTGAGATGGAGCTCTCTATAGCAACATTAATATTGAGGTCTATGTATGAGGTACAAATCTGCTTTGTACACTAGCATCTTTTCTGTTTTTCATCACCGTTCAAATGTTTAATTGGGTTCCGCATTTCCCTGTGCGCTGTTTAAGGTATGTATGTGCTTGTAGGAATGCATCGCATCAAGTTGGAAGACTGAAACAGACTTGCTCCAGCCGCAGGAGGGCTCCTCAGATGCTGTGTGTTGCTCAGATTGCAGAGTGGCTCCTGTCGTACACTGGGACAGTGGTCGCTCCAGCGTTTCTCATCGCTTGCCAGCGTTTCTTCTTCTTTTCTTCCAGCAGGGTGCATTGCGGTAGTGCTGTTTGCTTTTTCTTGAGCTAACCCTGCTTTTCTTCTTTTGTTCTGTGCATAGTTGTTGGGTTTTGTTTTTTATTTTTTTTTTTAATGGATTGCTTTCAGGGAAATCATTACCAAACATATAAAGAACAGGCGGACTGTCCTTTCCATGAGATACGCAAAGTATAATCTCCAGCTGAGATGCGATTAGCAAAAGCTTCTGCTGTTTCAGACAAAAAGAGCCTCTTTTGGCTCACCTGTGGGCTGTATTCCGTTACTGCGCATTACCCGGCTGTGCACCGGTGGGAGTGGGGAGCTGGAGGAGCGTAGCGGGGATGGGCTGCTGGGGGGGAAGGGGGACAAAAGGGGCCGTGGGGGCTGCTGCTGGGCACCGCTCTGCAGCCACTGGCTACGCCAGCAGCAGGGCCGATTGCCAGTTTGCAAACCGAATAGTATTCCAAATGTGGCTAGCTTCTATTTGCATTTAGAACAATTTCCTGCTATTCTGGTTTCCACAAGAAATTTGCTTGGTAACTAAAAGTATTTGGTGAACCTTTCCAGTTTCCATGCAAACGGATATCCAGGGATAGATATCCCCCTCCTCCCCCAACCTCAGTTGCCGTCACTCTTTTTTTTTTTTTTTTTTTTTTCCCCAACCACAAATATTTGTTTAAATAGTTTGATTCACATACACTGACTCACAGCTTAATGGGATTTTTAATCTGTTTATCTCAGTGTCTCATTCGAGTCTGTGTGTCTACTCCCTTGGACACACCATGTCTCCCCTGGCACGCAACCCCAGTGAGGTCCATCGGCATCACAAGAATACAGCCTACAGAGGCAAACACGAGCACAGGTGGTTCATGCTCTGCATGAAGCTTCTGCAAGGCAACACGTTGTCTCCCAGGTTTTTTGGTTTGACTGTATTACAGATTTTTATGGAGGGGGGAAAAAAAGAGAACTCTTTGGAGTCTTCTATGTTGTTTTTTTTTTAATTATCTCTACTCATAACACTCTGTATGTTTGTAGTGTTCAAGACCTCATGAATTTAAAAAAAACAAAAAACAAAACCAAAACCAACCAAAAAATCCAAATGAAACCCCCAAACAAACCATGTTTATACCCAGAAGGATCTCTTATGACTGTGCTGTGACATCCTTGTGCTCACAGCTTCTGCTGCAAAGCCGGAACGTTTCCCTTGGACGCACTGAAATCTCTCGCACTTACCCTTGGGTTGGTTGTTTGCAGCTGTCACAGCAGTGCGGGGCCTCTGACTTTGACCTTGCTGATATGAAGACTTAAATGTGAAGCACCCAATACTTGACAGTGAAGCTGGGATTTGCCGGGGTGGAGGACAGCACCACCATGATGTCCCTCTGCAGGAGCGTCCCAGGCTGTCCCCGTTGGCCCCTGGCCAAACCAGCCCGGCAGGGCGCTGCCCACCAGCAGTGCCACACAACACGGGAGCAAGAAACACTTCCTCCTGTTAGCAAATCTTTGTTCAAATACCTATTTTGGTGGTTTCCTACAAGGAAACATAAATTCAAAGGAGTTATGCATCTGTTCCAAAGGTCTTCGTGTTACTTATGTTAAAAAACCAACCAAACAAATCCCCATAAGCTCTGTACCTGAGGATTCTCACGAGTCTCCCGGTAAAGCCAAGGCTTTTATCTGCGCTGTGCTGTGGAGTGTCCAAGCCGAGAGGACAACCTCTGCCATAGGGTGCACCTTCCTGGGGAGGGAGGACCACTCCGGGGTCTGTCCCACGGGGGGAGGGCTGCCCCGAGGAGCAGAGCCGGAGACCCTCTGTCTCCGCAAGCGCTGGTTGCTGGAAGATATGACAAAAAGGGTCCCACAAGGTCGGACATCTGCCAAGCAACTCCAGAGGCGATGCTGTTTCCTGTCCTCACCTTTTTTTATTTCATGGATCAGTTCTCAATATCTCTGCCTTAGATTAACATTCTTCTGTGGAGAACACTTTCTCTTTTCACCAGTCTTTCTGATATTTTTTTTTTTTTCATTCCCTTCTGGTCCATTTTGTGGGAAAATTGAAGCACCTTCCAGGACATGTTGTTTTGACAGAAGGGAAATAATCCTTTTTTTCTTTCCTGGTGGGAGCAGCACTGTCCAAATTGGTGAGATTCTTCCACTCTCAGACATTTCTGCCCTCCTGGAAGAGAAGCCGGGCAGTCATTTTCTCGCCACATGGAAAATGAGAGTTTTGATATTGGATTTTAAAACTATAACAGGATGCATATGCCTGCATGACAGGAGAAAACAGTATTGCAAAATCAGCTACAAAAGGCACATTCAGGAAAAAATGCCCATCACAATGGGCTAGCACTTCTCACCTTGTTTTTACAATTCAGAGGAGATCAGTTGTCTGCCTTAATTGGCTTCTCAGAATTCAACATCTCAGAGGGTGATGGAAGGAGGAGGGGACCGAGTCTGCTCTGAGAGGTATTTTGAAATGCAGCAGTTCAGTTTCTGTTTGGATCTCTGTCACTGGGCTCGTAATAGATTATTATCTTCTGAGAGAGGTTTCCTGAGGTGGAAGTCTTTTCCACTTGTCCCTCCAACAGTAGTTCTCTAGAAGAGTAAAATATCACCCTGATTTTTTAGGTGGGGTGACTTTTTTTTTTTCTAAATATCTGCAAATCTTGAACCAGATGCAGTGTGAGCATTTTCCTTGGTAAAGCAGCAAGTCTTGCCTTTGCCTTGGGTGAACATATCTCATTTTCGTGCCTCTGCTTTGTCAGTGAATCCTCGGGTGCGAAACAATGTTCGTTCTAAATTTGTTGGCATTAATCGAGCCCTGTACGCTTTGTTTCTCTTATTCAGTGCCTGTGCACAGAATCCGGAGTCATGTGCCAACAGCGTAAACAAATAGAAAATGCAATTAAGACTGGAGAGTTCTCAGTTCTGAAGCAATTTAATCCTACAGGCTAGAAACCCCTTGGTATAGCAAAATCCAGGATAAAATATAGCTTTTATGGCCTTTAAATCAAAGATTCATGACAATCTAATAATGGGCTACTGTGCTCTTGGTGACAACCCTTTTGCAGTGGCAGCGGTTAGGTATTGCCTTTGTCATTGCTCCTGGCTGGACGTGGACGGGCTTTATATACGGATCCTTCACAGGTGGTGCTGCAGAGCAGGAGGAGCAGGCACATTGGCGAAATAAATCGAAATTCCACGCTTTTAGACTAAAGTTTGAAGATGTGGAGCCCTGAATGAGGTAATTGCAAGCAATAACGTTGCAAAAGGGTTGAGGAACAGCTGATTAGCACAAGGACTCTTCTGTGTGTAATATGATGTGACTTTAGTTTTTGTTCTTGCTGTGACTAATTGTTGAATATTTCAATAAACATATTTACTCTCCAGAATGAGAAGGGCCAAGGTTAGCTCTTCTGGGAGGTGTTATATAAATAAATTGCTTTTATAGGCTTTCTTGTACTTTAAGGCTTTGTAAGAAAAGGTGTAGGTATTTTAGCCTTGATCTTATAAGCTACTTTAACACTGTTTACAGTGAAATTATTCGTGTGCTGAAAATTATATGTGTGCTTAAGTGCTGAGCTCGACTGAGGCCAGTGTGACTTTGACAGGGATAACTCTCCATTTTTCTAGTGCCTTTTATGTTGGTTATCATCAGCTTCCAAAGTGAATCTTGGTGAAAATGTCTTGAATCTTCCCTGGCTAGCACAAACATACACTTATCCGGAGTTTCTGAGAGTGTTTCTGGGTTGTTCATTTAAGAGCTGTATTTGAGGTGCTTTTCTTCATTCCAAAGGTGTAACGAGTTCCCAAGGAGTGGATTTTTAATGTAACTTTCAGATTTGTTTTCCACATCCCCATTTCTGTGTGTGTTGCTTACATATGTATTTTCACGTGTGTACTTGCATGCACTGTGGTGCCTGTGCAGTTCCTCGAACATCTCACCCAACCCGCACTTTGCCATCCTTCTGCCTTTGCTGGGTTTGTACACAATAAACGAGTCTGCATAAGAGCAGCTTTGGGAAAGCAAACACAGGTGAGGCTGGAAAATCCATCCTGAGTCCTCAGTGACACTGTTAAGGAGGATGAAGACCATGCTCCTCCAGAGATGAATTCCCCAGCAGTCTTTGAAAGGTAACCCATGCTTACGCCCTGGTCTTTCCTGCTCCGTGTCCCATATGGTCCTACACCCTATGTGCTGTGCGGTTTCCAGGTGCAACCAACTCAACAGCTCACAAGCGGCAGGAGGAACGGTGCAGTTTCTAACCTGTGCTCATGTGGGTATTTGATTTATTAGTGCAGCACAGGTGTCTACATGCAAAGTAAAGGTGATGTATCTCACCTAAGCATGCAATTTTGCATTTTCGCAAAGCAAAGCCTCTGTGCGAAAGGACACTTTTGGACAGTGAAATAGGAGATGACTGGGAATGGCAGGTGGGGAGGAAGCAAGTTTTGCAACTGGTGTGTTTTACAGACCAACTTTGGAAAGTCTTCTCAACAAAATCGTTTATCCTATCTATGTTGTATTTCTATTTTGAACAGTTCATTCTAAGTGACGTCAGATATACATCAAGTAAATAGCTTAGTAGAACAAAACTGTCAGGCAACTATAAATTAGAGAGAGTTATGTTAGAGTTTATGGTTTCTGCAACTCTTAATACACCTTGCAGCTTTAGCGTAACAGTTGGGCTCACAGTAAGACATAACTTGACAGGATTATATTTTATTTTAAGAAGTATACATTTTAAGAAGCCCATTTGCTGCTTTCTTCCTCTCCTACTTCAGGTTTTGTCTTGGAAACAAATGATTATTGAACTTGGGCCACCTTGTATGTACCTGAACTCTCCCCTCAGTTGACTCTTTTTTTTTTTTTTTTTTTTCCTTCTTTCTCTTTTCTTCCTCTTTTCCTGTCCACAGCAGAGCACCGGTTATCCTTTGCTACCCTCACTTCATAACTGAATTCTTGAGGTCAAGTGTGAGAGGTCTGATGGTACCGCTGGGAATACTGGGCTAATTCTCCTCCAGTGTAGGAACAAATCAGTGCCAGTCATTTCACGGACAAGATAAAAACTGATGGTGAGTTATACCTTAGATTTATTGACGGTTATTTGATACTTCTTAATGGGCAGTGGTGATAGCTTCCATCAAACCCACAGAGCTGCTGTGGCATGTCTTGGTGTCTTCATAACACAAAAAAATCTCCCCATGTAGTCCTGGAGTCCTATGAGAAAATGTACTTCAAAATATTCTGAATGCTTCTATGCACTCATACTTCTGAATATAGATTTTTCTCCTGATTTTATTTATTACTTTTTTCTTGTCCTTGAATCATGTTTGTGCAGGTCCTTCAATTACAAACTGTGGAGGTCACTAGTACATGATTAAAAATGATAAATAAAAGATATTGTGGGAAAAAAATCAATAAAACACGGACTGAAAATATAGCAAAAGAGAAATATTGTGCCCCTGTGCTTTGCAAGTTGTTATTGGGCAGCGCTCTGTAAAATATCTTTCCTGCTGTAATTGTCTTCTTGGGTGGTGCCCATAATGGATTATCATGGGGTTCTCTGGGTAATGTTTTAAACAACTCTCATTGAATTTCCCAAGGTTTAGAAATACGAGCCTGAATTTCAGAGATTTTTTGCATCTTTGATGATGAGGTTCTGAACTGAGATGAATACCGTACAGTTTGGGTGCTTACTCCATGTGCAATGCAGAAATCGGTCACCCCCAAAAAGCTTATGTAAGGTTCTTCTAATAGTGATTCCCACAGAAAATGTTTAGAAGGTCCAACATTTGTAAGACGATGCTTCTGGGCATGCAAATGTCACTTTGTTAAAGTTAAAATGGTTCAAATCCCTTTTATGATTTCCTTTTTTGTCAGGTCTTTTTGAAGTTTTACTAGTGTTTGGTGAATTTGGGGAGTTTTGTTTTGAAACAATATCTTGTTTTGTAAATTTGGATTAACAACAAAAAAGTCAGAAAAATAGATAAAACAACACTAGATGTAGATTAAGCAATATAGCATTCTGGAGTTACCAAAATGAAACCTTTTGAGCCCACGGGAGATGGGCTGAAATGAGGGGAAGGCAGGTTCAGGACAGGGAGTTAAAGTGCTCCAGAGGCTGATGTGTCCTCTCTCCACTCTCCCTGCGGTGCTCTCCCCGGTGAGTCTTCTCTCCTGGTGCCTCCAGGTGTGCTGGGGCTGCTCAAGCCTGAAGCAGGGGTGGCTTCCAGCCCTCTGCTGTCTCCTGGCAGGGCGAGGTTTGGCAGTCTGCTCTCCATGGCAGGCTCCAGCTTAATTTCCCTGTGCTTTCAGCCAGTTCTGAGTCACTGGAACATCCTAAACAGCAGCAAAACTGATTTAAAAAAAGGAAAAAAAAGAAAAAAAAGAAAAAAAAGGAAAAGGACCCTATTTTCATCCCTGATGGCAGCAGCCTGTTCTCAGGGCACTGAAGAAATTAAACTTTGATTTGGGCTGAAGGAAAGCAAGATGCTCCCTTCCCCTGGGCCGTGTGCTGGGGTGGGGGGAGAGCAGGAGGACCGTGCGGTGACACCTGCACGGAGGGACGTGCCTGTCCTCAGCGCTGTGGCGGACTCATTTGGGGACACAATTAACAGATGATGTTAGCAGTTCGGTAAATGATTGCCAAAACAAGCCAAATCCTCTTTACTACTGCCTTTCTACTACATGTAACTGTTCCTTACTGCCAAGAAATGCAGGCAATTTTTAGAGAAATAGTGTTTAGACAGAACAATATCCTCTATGTAGAACAGCAGACGCTTGGGGGTAGAGAGAAAACAGCATTTAAAATAAAAAAAAAGAGATAATATTTAAATAGAACAGTTTATGGTTTTCACATTCTTTTTTAACAGATGAAAAAAAAGGACATTCACATTTCTGGGTATTTCAACAAACGAGAATGCATTGTACCTTGTTTATTTGCAATATTGCCCACATTTTTTCAGGGTAAATCACCTTGGATGAAACAAGAATTACTCTAATTCTCTCCAACATCTAGAGGACCTGATAGCAATTAAACTGAATGTGATCCTGCAATATGTGAAGAATTCAGAGGTGCAACTTTGTTATTTGCCAGGTCCTGCTGTATAGCCCAGACCAAGGTAGGTCAAATCTTCTTGCTCATGTGATTCAAGTCCAGTTTTGGAGCAGACCTTCCCGTTCCCACGCAAACACTGCTTGCCCTCCTTTCCCTGCTCCCTTCCCCGATGCGAGCGCTGCTGTGAGATGCTGATAACACGTTGCTGCAGCTGCTCTGCAGGAATTTGGGAGTGGAGGGGCTGTTGGCATGGGCAAAGCTGGTGCTGCAGGGGTGGAGGCGGACTGATCTCCATCAAGAGACATCCAGCGCAGTGCCAAAACCCAGATCCAGCCTCTGGGGCTGCTGAAGTTGAGCCACCCCATCTGTGTTAGATAAAAGGTTGGGGTGATTGTGTCTTCGAGCCCGGCCCCTTCCACTTGTGGCTGCTGGTCTCCAACCTGGGCAGAGTGCTGGTCCGGCCCTCAGCTGCTGGCAGAAGGCTGCCCTGAGCTGCAGCACGCAGCCCCCTTATGCTTGTGCCATGTGCTCTAAACTGCACGTAACTAAGGTCTATTATCACAGAATGGTTTGGGTTGGAAGGGACCTTAAAGACCATCTCGTTCCACCCCCTGCCCTGGGCAGGGCCACCTCCCCCCAGCCCAGGTTGCTCCAAGCCCCGTCCAACCTGGCCTTGAACACCTCCAGGGATGGGGCAGCCACAGCTTCTCGGGGCAACCTGCCCCAGGGGATCACCACCCTCATTATCCGGAAAAACAGTTGCTTTCAGTGTAAAAAAGGAAGCATAAGTAGGTCCCTGATCTCAGTTCAAGTTTCTAAACAGCGTTATAATAAAAATAAGTAGCAGTGCAAAAGCAGATAGTTCATCTTTATTATTTGATGGGCTGGTAACATTTGCTTATCAAGCTGGTGAGTGAGGAATATTAATGGTTCTCAAATACGGTGGTCCACAAGTGAGTTTGTAGTTAATAAGATGGGAATTAACATCATTAACAGTGTGTATGTTAGAGGCATATCAGTGTAACTGTATTGCTTCTATAGTCATCACATTTAATGTATTTTTGAGAAGGTGCTGGGTAACATGTTAATTATCACATTTTTATATTTCTGCAGTTCATGTCATTCAGAAAAATAAAATACTGCAAGGGGGAAAAAAAGCCTGAGGAACAGTGCATTAACCATAGAAATTTGTGTACAATACGGCACATCAGATGTGAACATTCCTATTTTGTAGCTCCACATAATGATGATTACTACATGGGTTGAAAGAATCAGACAGAACCTGCTCCTTTACCCCCAAATGTTTCCTGCCTGTGTCCAGCTCTGCTATCTGGAAGGAGCAGCTGAGCACTTCTGAAGCGTTACTTTGCTGTTTGGTACCAACACAAACGCTGCTGATGAATTAACAGTACAGCCTTCCCTGACGGTTCGTATTTGTGAGGATGTGTCTTTTGAAACTTAACAGTAAATCATTGTTTGTGCTTTGGGAAATGCGAGAGACAAGTTCATATACATTTCTTACATATGGAGGGATCCATCCAGGTGCTCGTACGCTCTCCCATTACTGTAATACATGGCTGATTTCACCAGCTTCTGTATCTCACAGAGAAATGGACCTATCAATTTATGTAGGCATTTGCAGTCCTCCTTCCATTTCTGTAATAGCTACGGTATTTCAACCATTTATGTACTGCACTAAAACCTTTTTTGTTCAGAAAATATTTTTGGAATAGCCTTAAAACATAAATTGCAGCTGATATAGTTATAGAAGCATAACCTGCTCTGTAAACTTCCTCAGTCTGGAGTAAAAATGTCTTTTCAGTTCAGCTTAGACTTTTTGAAAAGCATCTTAAGATAATTAAAAAAAGCAAACCCTGCAGTTATATCAAGTTCTGAATGGCCACAAGTGAGGGTTATATTGCTTTTTAGCTACACCTAATGTACTTCTGAGCCATAGGTATAACTGGCTCAATTTCCTTCCCAGGCAGGGTCTGGTAGCGATGGGTCTGTGGCAGAGCGAAGCACTCGGTGCTCTCGGGGAGGTTCAACCCTGCTGCCCGTTAGTTTGGCCACGTCTCTTTCCC
>NW_009647846.1:2066389-2087532 GCF_000708025.1 Charadrius vociferus
TTTCCCTGAAGTTTTGCATTCCAAATTTTTCCATTACCGTCCCAGCATAACGTGGAGGTTTGTCTCGCTCCTGAGATGGGAACAGTTACAGAAAATCTTGCAGAAGTAGAGCTAAAGATGCATAAAACTAGAGTCAAAGGGACTTTGGTGAAAAAATCAGAGTTTGGATCCTTAAACACAGCCACGAGAGATGAATGGTCCACCCAAACTTTATCTGTCTCGACTTTGCAGCCCTTAGACTGTTGTATTTTCTGCAGCTCTGACTTAAGAATGGCCTTCACTTTTTCTGCCTTACAATTCAACAAAAGAACAAGAAGAATAAAGCATAAGAAAGAGTAATCCCAAAGGAAAGAGGTAGAGTTGTGGCACGTAAAAATAAATGATGCTAGAGCAAGGACATTTCTATTGTGTTCATTAAGTTACGTCTAACGAGACTGACGGCCGGTGCGGTGAGCATACGCAGGCTGGAAGGGTGCTTGGAGTCAGGCTCATCGAGCGCCTCCGAATCGCACCCCGTCCTGCGCTCACGTGGGGGCACACACACGGCCACGGAGAAGCCCTGCTTTGTTACGCTCTTTGGAGAGCTGCGCTGGAGAGGATTCACCACAGAAAACAGTGTAAGCTACTTATCCTTAAAAAAGGAATCCTTCGTGGTAGGAATGAAGTCACTGTGAGCTCTCTGTCTTTTTCCGTAAGCTCTCCTGCCTACTGCCCAATACCTTCAGGATAAAAGGTGTGCTTAAGATGAAACAGAGAGCAGCAGTACATAAAAGTGTTAAACCTCATACTCGCAAAGCTCAGCAAGAGACACAGAATCTTTTGTCCCATTCAGAGTGTTTCACTAAGTGGAAAAAGTGACAAACTTCTGGTTTGTTCCAGCGTCGCCCCTCATGAGCTCACCAAAGAGCCCAGAGCCATCACAAGCCGATCACTTGGATCAATTTGTGTTTGGCCGCTTCATAAAACGCAGCGACAATAAACTTGCTGTTACAGAAACTTGAAACAATTCCCAGGGAAGCTCTTTAAAGATCGTAGGCTCGATTCAGAGTGCACAGCTCTGAACGGAAGGGGCCCTTTGAGAAGCCCTTTGACTTCCACGGAGAGCTTGTACTTTGCCCTGCTGGACGTCTGAAAGGGTACAGCATCTTCTCTGGTAGCAGAATTATTGCTGCTTCTTCATATTTAGCCAAACCCACAGTTTCTTATCTGCTCCACTAACCACAGTGAGGTTTTGGTCTATTTCTTTTTTTCTTTTTTTTTAAACAGTAAATCATAATAGTACCAGTCATTACCTTTGGTTCATTAGCTGCTGTGGAGCTCGGCTGTTTACCCCAACTGTTCAAAAAGGATCAAAACACGTATCTCGGCATGTACTGTCAAACCAGTTTACATTTTAATGTTGGCTGACAGTGATCTTGCAAGGAAAGAGTACTTGCAGAAAATGAAATAATTCAACGTGGCTTTATGAGAGTATTTTAAGTGGGATGTCTATACTTAGCGAATATTCAAGAAAAAGTGAGGGGAGAGCAGTGTGTCCTGCTTCTAATTGCCAACTTAAAAGCAGAGTTTGTCTACTAAAACCTTCCCTATAACTTTCAGTGGTACTCAGGATATTTTTCAACAGATTAACTTTGGGTGCCTGAGCCATATAGACATGAAGAGAAATAAATTGACTCATGTGGATGTTTCACGTTCCTGAAAGAAACACAGTTCAGGCTACTTCTGACTCGCTTGATTTTGGCAGAGATGAACATTTATCTGGTCTACAATGTGTTGTCACCTCTAAGTCTGTCACAACTTGTGTAATATTAATACGGTTGTTGAGGTTAAAACTAGAAATCCAGACAAATGCAATCATGTTTTTTTTCTTATAATTTCTTTTCAAGGGGATCTTTTTTAGACCTTGTATGGGTTGATCTTCATGCTGCAGTGTACAATGAAGCATACTCGCTGAAAAATTGTGACTGTGGTAGCAGCAGGTAGAATACACGCGTGTGCCTATGTAACAAGGGGGCTTTTTAATGAGTGTATATAAACTTGAAGACACTGTTTCTTAATGATTCTCCAGGAAGGCAAACTAAGGGCTGCTTTATTTTCTGTATCCCTGATCAGGTCTGCAAGAAAGCAATTATAACTGATATAATGAAGGGGATGGCAGAGAGAAGGTATTTTTTTTTGGCAGCAAATAGGTAAAATTAGGGATGAAGAATTATCATACCCAATTATTCCATTTTTGTATGCAGTGAATTTTAAAGCGTTTTGCAACTTTCTGGGCTGGTGTTGTCAGCTACTGCCTTCTGAAAAGACAAAAGAAAACATAGATTTTTTTATTTTTTTTTTAGTGCTTCTGCAGTTTGTGTGAAAGCAATAAGTTGTTAATGTTAGTACTGAGCCTGGAAATGAAGCCCAGACCTCTTGCCACCAGCCAGGAGCTGTATCCAAACGTAATGAGTGTTATACAATAAAACCCTACAACTGTAGGAAATGGAGAAAGGGTTGAAATGGTCACCATAGTAATAGAACTTACTGAGGCTTTAATTGAAATAAAAGATGTATTAAACTCAGGGAAATTCATCAATCTCTTATACTAATATTTAACTAGAGAGATGGATTTGTTCAGAAATGTGTGTAACTCAGATCCATCTGACAACCTTCTGCTTCTCTTTCAAAGCTAAAGGCTCTAAAAGCTTCAGAAAAACTGTATTTAAGATAGTGGGGTTATTTTCATGTAAATATTTTCATGTAAATATTTACGTTTTCTTCCTGTAAATCTAACTGATTTTTTGCTTTGAAATTAGAGGACATTCACAAGGCCATGCAGTTTTAAGCAAAACAACTATCAATTCTCTGCTTGGGAATATTTCATATGAAAATGCATGGAGTTAGTTTTAACAAGTGGTAGCACGGCAAGTGGTGCCCTAAACGCTACTGGGAAGAGTTCCTGCGCGCTGGCCATTATAAGGAGTTTGACTACCGTGCTTAAAGAGTAAGTAGAGCTCCTTTACCAGTTCATTCAAAGTTTTATTACTTTGAATTTTTTATTTTATTTGGCACCAGTATAGGTTAGGGGTGGACCTGCTGGGAAGTAGCTCTGAGGAGAAGGATTTGGGGGTCCTGGTAGATAGTAAATTGTCAATGAGCCAGCAGTGTGCCCTTGCTGCCAAAAAGGCCAATGGAATCCTGGGCTGCATAGGGAAGAGTGTGTCCAGTAGGTTGAGGGAGGTCATTCTCCCCCTCTACTCGGCACTGGTGAGGCCACAACTGGAATATTGTGTCCAGTTTTGGGCTCCCCGGTTCAAGAGGGACAGGGAACTGCTGGAGAGAGTCCAGCGAAGGGCAACTAAGATGATTGAGGGATTGGAGCATCTCCCGTATGAGGAGAGGCTGAGAGCGCTGGGACTCTTTAGCCTGGAGAGGAGAAGGCTGAGAGGAGACCTTATTATGGCATACACGTATCTAAAGGGTGGGTTGGAGGAGGATGGAGCCAGACTCTTCTCGGTGGTTCCCAGTGACAGGACGAGGGGCAGTGGGCACAAGTTGGAACATAGGAAGTTCCGTTCCAACACACGAAAAAACTTCTTTACAGTTGGGGTGACAGAGCAGTGGCACAGGCTGCCCAGGGAGGGGGTGGAGTCCCCTTCTCTGGAGGTTTTCAAGACCCGCCTGGATGCAGTCCTGAGTGATGTGCTCTGGGCAGTCCTGCTTTAGCAGGGGAGTGGGACTAGATGATCTCTAGAGGTCCCTTCCAACTCTGAAAATTCTGTAAATTAAATTAAATTAAATTTATTACGACAATGAAAAAATGCTTTGAATTGTATAAAGTTTTATTGTGGTGCCTTAACTCCACCTGTATTGTTAACAAGAATTAAAAGTCCATATTTTTGTGCTAGCAAAGTTTTCACAGGTAAAAATTTAATGTGCAACATAGGGAATATTTTTTTTCTTACTAATTCAGTACAATTCTGATTGGAGAGAAATCTTTGGTGAAAGTTCTACTTTCTTTACAGGGGATGGCATTTCAGTCTTAATGAATGTCTTGAAGTTTTTAAGCAATCTTGATCTTCTTGGCACCTAAGAAGAGCTGGTCCTAGGAAGAGTGGCTCTGCACCTTGCTTATTATAATCTTAACATAAAATATTAATGATGCAACACCAGTAAGTAGTTCTTACATATTACAACTTTGATATTGTTTGAAAACTTACTGTATTATTCTGGAAGTGGGTATATATGACACCTTGCCACATTGAACAAGTTTGATGGCCCTTCCTGAAATGTCAGTATGTCTTCTCCAGGTACCGCTTTATCAGCTCTTCATACATTTTTAAATTCAAAAGGAGCTATTGTGATGATGTTGTCAGACCTTGCGCGTGATAGAGGGTGCCACTAGATTTGGTCAACTTGGTTTTGTTCCTGGTGCTGTAGTACATGATCCGACTTAGTGATTACGTCTTATTTTGTTGAATTTTTGCTCACTATATGTTATTAAGGCTACTTCTGTCCCACGTTCAGCTGGGAGGGCTGCTCAGGTGTTTGATAGCTACTGGTGTTTTGACACAAAGGGCACTGATCTTGCAAAGCATTGACATGATTGCTTAACTGACTTCCAAGAACAGTCCCATTGACCTCTGCTTATGACGTAAAATTTATACTTAAGTATGTGGAGACAAAGACAGGCAATCAAACAGGTCATAAACGGCGAACAATGACTCAAGAAATAGTCATGGTTCAATAATAAAATCACGATAAAAAAATAATCTCCACATAACTGGTTATTTTAATCATAGTCTATGCTAGAAAACAGTTCTTTGTTCTGTGGCTCATAAAACAAATGCCTATTTTATTTTTCCACTCTTTATAAAAATAAATATTCTTCACTGGCTTGACAAGAATGAAATTATAATTCAGTTTCACTTAGACTTTATATATGTTGTACTATAGATGTAAAACTAGGAGAATACTTAGTTTACATTTATACCTCTCACATTGTCTGTTGGCTTCTGGGATTTTTTTTATTGGAGTGTGTACTTAGAATTGTTGCAATCAGTTCCTGATTTTACTGACAGTCTTTGAATGGAGTATATTTGAACTTACAAAAAAAAAAAAAAGGAGGAGAAGGGGGAAAGAAAAAAATAGATTAAAAAAATAGATTCCCGCAGAGTGTATAATCAGAAGTAATTTTCTTTTTGCAGAAATACAGCAAAACAGAAACTCTGCATGTTCCAATAATTCCCCTGTCTTAGAAGATCACTCTCTAGTGGTAGTTGTCAAATATATTTTGAAAAGTATAGTGAGCCCACAGAAATTCTACATCTGATTTTGTTTTTTCTTCATCACAATTTGCTATTTATTTTCCCCCATAATTTTACTCTCACTTGCAAAGCTTGGTGGAGAAATTTTCTCTTAAACAGTAGTGGAATTGTTTATGATGTGGTGTATGTCAAAGGAAAAAGAAAACTATAGGGAAAGTTTTGATCTCAAGAGTTAGCTTCACTCACTGGGATTACCTCCTGGCACGTATCTCTCGTGTAGAGGAGAGGTGGATCTAATATACCCTGAGAGCCTTTCAGATAGGGAGTTTTCTGAAGATGAGCGGAGTTGTAGAACATCAAGAAGAGTTGCTCCGAGCCTTTGCTTTGAACCCATTGCTCTCAGATTTCATTTTATTCATTTATTAGATTAGTTATTAACAATGAGACCTTCCATTGGAAGATGGATGGAGGATGCTTATTATGTGGTTGTGGATCACGAGTCGTCTTGCAGAACTGGCTCTTCTGGTAACCTGTTGTCTTTGCTGCTGAATCTTGGGAGTCAGTACTTCGTCCTCTCCAAAGCAATGCCGATGCAAAAGTGAGATTTCAATGAGGAGTAGCCAAAACACCTTTATGCTTAGCCAAGCTGACTGTTTTTGTGGAGGCAGATTGCACTCTTTATCCTCGTTGTCTGGTCGTGTTATGCCCTCTGAAGTCTTGCCAAGCCACAACATTTCTTTTGTATAATTAATGGACAGTGGTCTACAAGGTTTTAGTAGCTGGAGAGAGCAAGCTGTATGAGTGCTGTCTCTCCAGGAGTGAGACTCTGATGCTCGGTAATCAGTGGGCTTAACTGCGTGGGGTCTCAGCGTGGTGGTGGTTGTCAGAACCCCATACAACTGCGCTGGTGCTCAGGAGTGTGAATAAGGGTTGAACAAATGAGCCCTCTTCCCCTGAACCTGTATCAGAGAAAGAAACACTGGGGTTAGTCTTTGAATTCCTTGCGCTTTGTTGTTTACCTTAAGAAGAGTGAAAGGAAAAGCGAGGGAGGTTGGACCTTTCTAGGAGTTCTGCGGGTATTTGAACAGCTGTGAGACTGCTACCACTGTGCAGCTAATATCATCTGCCAAAGTTTCTTGGTTACTTGTGGAATATTGTATCATCACATTAACAAAGATCTAGTTCCACTACTCTCATGTGTGTATGAACAGATGCATCTACATACAGTGTTGAACAGTTGTGAAACATACCTTAAATAAAAAAATATGTCGGAGGGATGTAGCCAAATTTTAAATTTAGAAAAAAAGATCAGTTTACTAGTTTCTCCTGGTAATAGTTTTTGTTTGATTTCAATTCCTGTTTATTGCTAGGAGACTTCAACCAGCACCTATAAAAAGATTGACTTAACGTGCCTTGGGTTGTTTTATAGTTACTGCTTAATGATCTCTCAGACTTCTTACTGGGCTTCAGTAGACAATTTCCAGAACTGGAACTGTCATCTCTGTCTAAAATAACAGATGCAATAAACTGCTGAGAAGCTGGGGACTTCTTTGCTTTCCTCTGGGGACAGAGAACGTAAGAAGACGATGGGGTTCTGACCAGATGCATGAGCACACCATACCTCTGTAGCTGTAACCTATAGACTTTTACTTTCCATAGCAGAAGACCAAGGAGCTGCTAGCTTTACCGACAGTGAGGAATTCCTACAGCCGTCCGGCGGTGTGACTTCTGGCTTGTACTTCCCTGGGAAAATATATAAAGAAGCACTTCAGTGCTGAAGCCATTCTTCCCTTCCTCTGCCCCGGTTCCAGAGCTGCGCGCAGTATTGTGTATCAATGTCTACTTATCAAATGTAGCTTTTCTGCTTATGTGAAGACACTGGGCTTCCCTCTGCTTTGGAACTTTTTTTTCATTTTCTTTTTTCCTTTTTGTTTTCCGTCCCCACTCAGTCTTGTCAATCTAGAGGGAAAAAAATGGTAAGTTGGGTGGGGGTGAGAAGTCTGCAAACTCCCCATGTTCCCTGGTTTTTGGTGTTTTTTCTGTTTGGGTTTTTTTTTTTTTTTCTGGTGGGTTTTTTTGTATGTTTTTTTTTGTTGGTGTGGTTTTGTTTTTTTGTTTTTTTTTTAATGTGAGAGATGAGGAAGGGGAGTGGTGCAGTAGAGGAGAAAAGTCGGCTCTGTGGTAAGTAGCCATAGACCATGGGTGTCCCAGGACCTGGCAGTGGTGAGGGACCAGCAATCTGAAGACTCGCCTTATTTTTCCTTGCTTTTCCCTAATTCCTGCCCACATGTCATCACTTGGTTAATGTAAAATAACGTGTGAGCTCTCCATTTGCTCTGCACAATTTATATCAGTTTCTGTGATTTTGCTCTTTTGTCTGCACATGCATCTGCTTCCCAAAGGCTGTGCCCTCTTGTTTTGTTCATGGCTGGCCTAATAGGAGGTATTTGAGAAAGGATAGTCAAATTTTGTCTAATTTTGATCACAGCCCAATAACTTAGCAAATAACAATCAAGTTTTGCCACATTCTCCTTTGCTTGCTCATTGGTAGACTTGTAATTCCCATTCATACATGTAAGCAGAGAGACTCTTAAATAAGCTGTTTACTTGAATTTAGGTGTGAATATGATGTACATTACTTTCTTCGCACTGAGTATAGCAGGAAAATTTGGTTTGTTGCAGTATAATACCAATCGAACATTGCTTTTTCTGCCATTAAGCTGTGACATACAGTGATTAATAAAGCATCCCCTCTTTATATGCATTCCTGTGAAACATTGTCTTCACTATATGTTTAGACTTTTATTTTCTATTTAGCTTTGAATGCATCATACTAAACTTTCTCATAATAACCTTCTTGTAAAAATAATTCTTTGTCTGAACAGCAGTAATTGTTAAAGACCGCATTTACAGGAAACCCAAGTGGAAAAGTTGCATGGCTTTCCAGGTTGTGCTGTGACTGTAAGCTAATTATTGCATGCTTGGGTACTGGTTTTCATTACAGTCTCTAAATCTGGAGTAGTGCTACTGATCTTCAGGGAGTTACTGCAGAGTTTCACCTCCGTAGCACAGAACTGGAATTGTTCTGACGTTCCAATGAAAGTGAAAAGGTAACGAAGTCCTTTCCCCCAGAGGGAAGTAAAAAATACCTGCAGTACAAAATATCTTGCAGAAACGATTAATGGTAAAAAGTAGGTATTTTAATCTCTCTCTTTGCCCCAATACTGATTTAAAACCAGTCAAAACTCGGATGATCTCCAGGCAAATATACACAAGAGAAAGTAAATGTGATGTAATTATTTAACATATTTGCTCTGTCGGGCTGCCTCCTTTCTGAGGTTTTAATCGGTGTACTGCATCTCTGAATTCTGCTTGATAGGATGATGGAAACCAGTACCGGTCAACATGAGTCAGATTGAGAAAACACCTTTTTGTGGCTTGACTCAAAGATGCATAGATAAAGCTGCTAACTGAAATTAAAAAAAAAAATAAATCATCAAGAACTCCCAGCACAACTAGAGACCTGGAGGAAACTCTGACCACAACCAAGCTGGCATGCCAAGAGGCCAAGTTAGAAGAGAGAACCTGTTTCAGAAGCGTGGAAGGGTTTTGTCTGGTATAAATTCTGGACTGAATTTAACCGATAGTATTTAAACCAGGATAGCTCTGGTGAGGAGAAATATATTCTGCGAGGAGATTTAGATTGAACTAAAAGTTCACTGCATTGATCAAGATCTCCACATAGTCCAGCAAACCTATTTTTAAAGGCACGTGGGCACCAAGTATGACTTCCAGAAGTGTTTGTTTAATTATATCAACAGGAGGTAAGTGCCTAGGCACTTTTTGAAATACCACTGGGAGCTTTATCAAACATCTAAAGTGATTGGAGCACGGATAGCTGTGTTTTATGGTCGTTAATGTTGGATCTTTGTATTACAGGAGCTTTTGGCACCACTAATCTGACTGCAATCACGTACGAACACAGTCGTATCCTTGTTGTCGTACCCAGGGTATCAAAGGTAGATTTACACCAGTGTCATTAGGGGCATTTCAGCTTGCAACCCTTTTTCATATTCCCTTTGTCCACTGTCAGTCAGTGAAACATATGCTGCTCATTAAATGATTTAGTCACTTAATCACCCTTGAGCATTGATCTGTCTATAACCTTTTTTTTTTTTTTTAATAATAAAGATTCAATGTCATTCTTGGAGCTTGTAACACATACCTGCATTTTGGCATTCCTTCAGTTTAGTACCACTGCTAACATGTTATGTTTTGATAGCATTTTTTAAAAAAGAAAGGCAAGCAAAAAAAATAAAAAATCTCTTTACTTAGTTATCTTAAACATTTTAATAAAAAGAGGTTTTTGTACTGGGGTCAAAGACTGTTTTGAAGATACTACTCTCCTTTTAAGACAAAATTTACTAAAGCAAGACTTCATCATCAAACATATCTGGAATGAATTCTGATCCCTTCTAAGCAGTGAAAAAATGAAGTAACTTCATTCCCGCTTCTCCAGATCTGCCCTGGAGTCGTGAGCTACTGCAGATTTGCAGATCTCTTACTGGGATCAGAATCTTGCCCAATACTGGAATAAAAGGGTATTGTGCAAGTGAAAGGCTCCCAGGTAATCGCTCAGATCTAGGGCACACTTTTCATGGGTGTATAGCCTGTGAGAATCGCCTTAATTCATCTCTGTCTCTGAATAAGATTTGGATGGCAGAATTGCTCTGCTAACCTGAAATTGAGTTAACTTGACAGCCAGAGAGTAGCATTGTTATTGGCTGAATACCATTAATTTTGATGTGACATATTTCTTGCTAATGGGAACATTCATATTATCTGTATTTTCAAAAAACAGGAGGAAGGAAAAAAGATCTACCACAACAGTATCAATATTTCAAGGGGAGGCAATGAGTAGGGAACGCTCTGGCTTCTCGAGCATTGCTTTTATTGATTGCTATATGTCTAAGAAAACATTTTCACCTCTCTTTTCCTCCCCTTTTCCCTTCAGAGACTGCAAATACAGATGAAGAGGAAAATTAACATAAAGATGAAAAAATATGAAAAAGCAACTGTAGTTCCATGAGGAATCCTGAAACACTAGATGTGTTTGGCCAAAGTGAGTGCTATATAATATAAAGACATCAACAGGAAAGTAGAGCTCAAAGCAGACTTAGGTACAGTAATAACTGATAAGCACACGGTAATTATTTGCATTTGTGATAGGTTGGATTTGGAGTCCTGGTTTGCTCTGGTTCTTGTGTGCTGGGAAAAACTGGACTGGTTTCTGTGGGGTGACACTGGATGCTGTAAGCTCCGGGGAAAATGCCGTTTCATTAAAAACCAAAACAAGATGTCTCCTGATGGTGTCCCTGCAGGAGCTGGAGTTGATGGTGCTGGAGAAGAGTGCTGGCGTATTGCTTGTGCCTATACTTGCCTCCTTCATGCAGCACCACTTGTGATTCTGCTCCTCTGTGCCTTCCCCAGAAATCCTGAGGGCATTCTGCACCGAAGGACTCTTCTATTAACTTGAGCAATAGATTTGTTCTCTGCTCTTTTCTCTTGTAAATGAGAGTGGGAGACGACCTGTGAAACACAGGAAGATGCTTGTGAGTCACAGCAGGGAAAATGGGAACAGAGTGAGTGTTTTGGGCTGGAATGTTAAAAGGAGCAGCTGAGTGAGAAGTTGTAAGTCATACTCTTAAGACTGCCCTTAAATAGAAGGGAAAGGAAGCTTTAATACTGGAACAAAGCAAATCTACTGAAAAAAAAAAAAAGTAAGTTGTGCTAGGAAACATTACTACGAGTAGCATGTCTGTGGTGTTCACTGCTGGAAGAGGGGGTGGGTTCTGGAGGCTGGGCAGGGCTTTCTGTAGGACGAGGTGATGTGTTGACTATTATGTGTTCGATTTTCAAAGAATTGGTACACCTGCCTGAGATCAGCTGTATCTGATTTCACAGCTCTGGATTAGCTCTTCTTTAAACCAGGCAATAATGAAGTAGGAAACTATAAGTAAGGAGATTAATAAAGCAGTCAACAGGCAAAACGAAGGAGCGAGGTTCCATGCTTCGTAGAGGTGTGAGAAGGTACAACAGCTCTTTTCTCTGACTCCCTCAAAGAAGAGTTGTTGTATTTTGTTGAATGAAGGTTATGGACAAGAGGATAGGTTTAAAAGATATCTACAAATCCTAAACGGGAAGGAGACTGGTTTTCTTTTTCTTGACTTGAATTTTATTTTACCTATTTATAAAATTCCTGGTAACTGATTTCTGGATTGATAACATTTCACAATGGTATTAGAGGATAGATGAAGAGACTTTCTCTACCCAGTATGTCTTAATTTTGCAAGTAATGCTAAACTTCCAAATTTAGGCTGATTTTAGAGGCACAACTTCCTTGAAATAAGCCAGGGAAAAAAGTTAACCTGATACAGTCAATCTCATATGAAATACATTGTTTTGGTCTGATTTTGGAAAGCTGAAGAAGGGAATAATTCAGTCCCGCAGGTGAGTTTGGTCAGAGATTTCAGCATGTTATTTCCACCTCAGGTTTTGAGACCTGCAATTACTTTTTGGCAGTATGAGAAAGACACAGTTATTGCAGCTTGACACCCTCTCACCCCCCCACACCTTTTGTGTCGCTTTGGCACAACAAGGAACGCTGAACTTCAGCTTGCAATCTCCTGGGAACAGCATGGAAGCTTTCCCTGCAATAGGAATGAAAAACATTTTCAGGTCTGTGTGAAGTCAAAACACTTCGTGTCATGCTGGTTGAGAGGATTGTTATTTTATGAAGGGAAAACCCATTTCTCAGAAGAATTAAAATTAATCTATGACACCAGAAAAGACACAGTGAAGGTCTCCATTGTACGTTGCTTCCAGGCAAACTGATTTTTCTAGTAAAAATCAGTAGATGAAAAAGCTGTAGAACAAAAGCCCCTCAGACGAGTCTCCACAGACGTCAGGAGAATCAGCATCTTCAGGCAGATCTAGAAAATCTTGGCAAAGCCGCTGGCCTCTGCAGTAGGTCAGCCCCAAACACTGCAGATCTTTGCCCCCGCTGCCTCTGCTCAGGTCTTACCTTGAGCTAAGGACCTTTAAATGCTTTATCAGATGTTTTACACTCTGTGTAAAAGACAGTACTTCTTTAAGCCCATTTATAAGAAAGCAAAAAGGATGAAGTATTCATTAATGACCTTAAGTAGTTCCACTACAGTTTTATTTAAAATGTCCAGACATCAGTGTAGAAGTGCCATCGCTTTCCTGACGTGAACGCCTGATTATTTGCTAACCTTTGTCATACCCCGCATTCCTCTCATATGCAAACATTTTTACATGCAAATATCTAGAAAGCTTTTCACAACCTACTGCATCAGTTGACCAAGTGAAAACATTGGGTGGGCTCTCGCGGGAGACAAACTCCCAAATATGGGCAAAGCCACCCAATCTGCGCTTCGGTGGGAGCAGGGTTTGGGAAGCTTTCCCTGCACTTCCAGTGACAGCTCTCTGGTTCCTGGGAGTGTGGAACTGCACTTTTCCCTCCCGACCCCTGGCTCTTCTAGAGGTCAATCTGGCTTTGTTTTGCAGCCTGACTTTAGGCACTCCAGTCTTGCTGTCAGATGCCCAGACGCAGTGTTTTAAGTTTGTGCCAAAAGCGGAGTCTTCCTGACTCGCTTCGAAAAGTTGTAGGCTTGGAAATGAGAGAGTGAATTTTGGCAGGACTGGAATGTTTCCTCTTGGAATCTCTGTGATTTGCAAGTCTAATCCTCAATGTTATCCATGTCTGTTATGACTGGACACGCGTGTCTGAAACTCTACTCGGACAGAGGGAGGGTGGGTGAGGCTGAGCCCGGTAGCTGGTACTCCACTGATGTGCTTTGGGCTCTTCAGAACTCCTCATTACGGATTGTGCACATTAAATGACAGCACTCATGATGCCTGTCTTGCCAAAGATTATTTTGTGTTGTGAAAACCTTCTAAGGATTGTCATTTTTGCTTTGATGTGACAGCTATCTAACTTTGTTTTCATTAAATAATATCATTCTGTAAAGTGCCTAGGAATATTATTTTTAAGAGACTGCAGGTTAAATATTGAAAATTTCAAAAAGGAAATATCAAGCCAATTATTAAATTAAAGTTGATTATTAATCCTAGAGAGATAATTACCCAGGTTTGAAGCAATTTTTCTTCTGTTTGAAATAGATTTTCACTTGATTAAGTTGTATTTGTCATTTAGATCCATGGTTGCGGCTGCAAAGAACTTCAATATCCTGCAAAGTACAAAATGCTTCTCCAAGTTGATCATCAATATATGGGCAACAGGTTAGCTGAATTCTGCGGAGAGGCATGCCGTCATTTGGGAATAATCTGTTCTTGCTCCCATCAAAGGCAAAGTTCCTTTGAGTGAGTAGTATTTCTGCCACAGCAACAATAAAAACACTTTATAGACGTAACAACTAAACTGAATATAGTTTTATTTCAGAAAAACATAGGTTATATTGAACATTATATGCATATGTTGTAGCGTAATCAAATGCTCATAGTGATACTTAAAAACGACAATAACAAAAGACAATATAAGTGATGTTTGCTCTTAGGCAGCATTAATATTCTGTGTACAGGTAAGGTAATGGTTGCAGACATTTTAACCCTCCAGTCTGTAAACTGGGAATCTCAGTAATGGGTACATTAAGTGTATATTAATGTAGTGCTCTGGTTTTTGTGTCTGTTATACTGTTGGCATGCTAAATACAAAGGATTTGTGAATGTTATGAATGCTTGTGCTTAAACGTGGTTTCAAATCATCTGTGAAATAGCTTTTTTGAATATTTGAGTCATCAATTCCAATTTAATTACTCTGGAAATGAAAGTGATAGGGATGCACTTTAATGTTAAGTGGTTACAGGAAGGCTGGAGTCTATGGGTACCTGGTGGTGTGCAGCACCTGGGAGATATCCTTTTCTGTGTCAGCTCACGTGATTTTGATGAGGACTACAGAAGACATCGAGGGTGTTTACACCTTAATGTTTTTCTAGCAAGGTGAAAATATATCCATGTTTTCCTTAAAGAGGAGGTGTTCAGTGCATCCAGTGCAGAGAGGACTCTGTGCTCCCTGCTTCCTTTCCTGAAAGAATCAGCTTGACAGAAGAATCCCGCTTCTTGTGCTCAGTCACTTTTCATCTTGGAATTCAAAGAGCATTATTTATAACCCCCCTCTTGGAAATTCACAAAAAATATTTCATTTTCTTCTCAGCTTAATTTTTTTCAGTGTACCTACAGAAACAGTTAGGATGCTCAATGTCCATCCTGTCCTGACCCCCTCCACCCCTGCTCAAAAGCTGAGAATAGAAACATTTCCTCCAGGAGCTGTAACAAATGCTGTTCCTTAACTCATATCGAGCAAATCCACAGCAGGCTTCTCTTCATTGATAGCTTGTCTCATAAAGTGCTACGGAACTTCTCCGTGTTCAGGCAGTGGAGACATGGTGTACCAAGAAGACTTAGATAGACAGATTAGAGGAAAAAATGGAAAAGAAAAATTAACAAAGAGGTAGAAAGCTATTTATAAGAATTCTGGTGTAACTATATGTCTCCATGTTGGCGGAGAGTGGATTTCTGCCAACAGGATCAAGATGGGCTGGACATGGGTACGCCCTGAAATGTACTGGGCCCTCATGGACCCAAGAAGTGCTGTGGCAGCCATGCCTTGAATTGCGGGGAGATGGGCTATAGGGAAGCATATGGTGTTTAATGTCTTAATGTATTTCTAAATTTTAAAAAAACCAAACAACAAAAACCTCCTAAGAGTAGAGCTTACCTTACATCCAAGGACATATGATACTCAAGGCAATGTATACTTGACTTCTTTATATGTATATATTGTAAACTCAATTTTGTTTTCTTTGAGCGATGGGGATACTGAGCCCCTTTTGCACGACTTCACATGCATGGATTAAGCAACTTCCAAAGAAAAGTTTAAATGACCTGAGTATCAGAGAGGGCTTTGCATTCACTGCAGTGTCGCATCTATAGTCACAGGTGACACCGATACTTAGCGCTCCCACAAATAGTGAGCCGGCATGAACTTATTAAACCTGCCCTCATAGGTGGGAGGGAGGTAAATATTTATTGTCTCATTTCGTAGTTAAGGCAACACGAGATAAGAGAACATAATGATAAATGATGAGCAAAACCTGCTGCGGTGCCCGGCCAAAAGTAAGGCCAAGCAAAGACACTGGCAAAGCTCCCACTGAGTCTGAACCGTGCAGGATCAGATCTCTCTAAAGTGCTCATTCTCCTAATTAGATATTGTTTAGATGTTTTAAGTCCTTTTTGCATGTGTCATAAACAAGATTTGTGTAATAAAATAAGCATTATTTTTGTAAATTACAGGCTTTGGAAACCCTTTTTTTTTTTTTTTTTACTTTGCTACTTTTCCTTCTTTCTGCTTCAGAGATAATTTTAAATCTTGGATCTTCACCAGCTGCGAGTACACACGGCAGTTTGAAGCGATCCTTAGAAGAGTAATTTTTATCCCTCATAAGAGTGGCGTGGGTCTGGGCGCAACGGGAGACTGTTTGTGTTTTATGCGTGAACAAACACGACGCACCCACCGAGGGAGCAGCCGCGAGACTGCTTCCAGGGAGCTCTCCGGTTGCAGGTTTTTCCTCTCTGAGAGCGCAATTGCGTTATTGTTAATAAGCCCTCCTTGCAAATCTACTCCGAAAGAAGGGCAGAATTCCATTCATCAGCACTTACCGCTTGAGGCGGCGCCGCTTTCTTGTCGTCCCCCCGCAGACGCTTCGCACTTTCCTGGGGATAGCATATTGAGCAGAAATTGCTTCCAATCTTCTGTAGGACCGAGAGGCGGGAATGGGGTTGTGCTTTGGCTGCTTTCACCCTGCCAGCTTATGAAAAATAACAAAGCAAGCAGCCAAGTTGGGGAAACAAATAGGATATTATATAGTTTATTCATATGTGCTGCCTTCCATCCCATTTGTCACCATTTCATCCCACCTGCTGCTGAAAAAGATTCTGTTGCTGAGAGATGCCTTCAAGGCGTTGTTGGCGCGCTCATACTACAAGTGAATATCAATATCTGCTTTGAATAGCCTAAATGTATTTTAAACAAGACATTTCCAAATTATTGCAGTGTAGCTGTGTATGGCGCTCTGCGGAACACCAATTAAGAGTCTGTCGGCATTTTCGATGTGATCCATTGTGAAAATTTATTCTGAGTAGAAATTTGGCATGCAATGGCCAAGACTAGGAATTCTCTTTTCCCCTTTCCCCTCTTTTTCATTTTTTCTCTTCCTCTTAGTCTCCTGCAAAACAATATCTGATGCAGTAACTGCTAAATAATTCAAATAAAAAATTGCTCTACATGAAAGGACAGAGCAAGGGAAAGGAACGGCTGTCTCAAGGCTGTGCAAGGCTCTTTAGTGGCTTTTTGATGCAGTCCAGTGAGACAGAATGAAAAGAGGTATTTGGGTGTAAAAAGTTTCTTATGAAGTAGACACATACCGCTTTTAGGAATGGAAGCATCTGCAGCTAAAGTAGAGCACCAGAGGTGATACATAGTTTCTCCTATAATTGTTATGCTTTTCATGGGACAGACTGCAGTGGAAATTGTAACTCGGTGAAATGCAGTCCCAGTTTGACCCCCAGTCCCTCCGAGTGCAGCGCTAACCCGTAGAGCAGCCATGGAGTGCGGTGCTGAGCTGCACCACAGCCGTTTCGTGGCGTGCTGCCCCGAGAGGAACGTACTGCTGTGCTCTCACCCGGGGCCTGTGCGAAGCTGAGGGGGTAGTCTGTGGTAAAAGGTTAAAGAAAAGCTTTTGCTGATCTCACTTCGAAAATTTTTGCTTAAAAGTGCCCATCAAATGCTCTCCTGAGGTTGCCTGGCTGGGGAGTAGGTGCTGATACCAACCTGTTTGGTATCAGTTTTTTGATACCAAGTGTTTTTTTTTTTTTTTTTTGGACAGTTGAAGGGACTGTGATTTGACCCCCAATCTGCTCTTTTCATTCTTTCTTCGTTTCATTCTAATACTGAGCACCTCATCTTACGAAGACTTTCCTGCCTTCTGACCCACGCCTTGCCAACCTCATCAGCCACCTTCCTAGGCAGTTTGCAAATTGCAGTCGGCCAGTTATTGCAAGATGTTGCTTCTGGATTTGTCCAGGTTCTCATCACCAGCAAGTACCTATAGACCAGCTGCAAACAAGGAGAGGAGCTGGCAAAGCGCGCTGTAACGGCACAGGACATCTGTAACGCTGGCAATGAAGACTGGCACAGAAGAGCTGTGCTGAGCTACTGGACGGCATCCAGAAAAGGCGAATTTTGAGATGTCGTCTCTAAAATTCAGTCAGTGTAGCACAAGGAAAAAGGAAATCCTGAAGGGTGTTGGCCTGCAGCAAGGTAGGATAAACGTATTTAAAATAAATGAAGTACTTTACTCCAACAGCAGCAAAATGGAAAGGTGTTAAATAGAGGGAGTGCAGGTGCAAATGGAGCTTGTACGGCATGATATTTTAATGGCCTACAATACATCTGCAGTAAATGTTTTATCTGTGTTGTTGTAGTAATGCTGCTAAGCTTATTATGCACCTCAGAACCAAGTTTGGCTCTGAAATCTGCAGTGCTGAGTCTCTGATTTCATCCATATTCAAAATTAATTCAATTGCGTACTGACATTATTGCTTTTAGAAGTGGTATATCTTTGTGGTTGTGAGAGTAATTCCATAAAAGAGAACAGAATCCACATGAAATGAGAAACTCATGTTGAAAAATACAATCCCTCTTCCTTTACCCACAAGACTCTTGTTTTGCGTGCTTGCAATCATGTGTGCATTGTAGTCAATAAATGCCATAATCAGTAGAGGACTAGGGCTTGTGATGTCTGGTTTCAGCACTTCTCTCATGATTTAAATGATAGTTGGCATTCCTTATGAAAATTATAATGCCTGTGGAGGGGTGTCGTATTTGGTTTTTTGCAGGTATTCTTTAACATATCTGAAATATCTCCTGCTTTTTGTTATAGCTCCTTAAGTACAGTCTTTATGTGTGTACTCCTTTGGAGACTTGAGATATGCAAAGAATGTCACAGCAGTTTCTGTGCCTGGATAATTTGGATTTCTGCTTCTGTGATTTACGCTTGTTGACTTCAAATGCTTGCCCCACCAAAAAGCTGCATCATAACGCTATTAATATCAGGCAGCTCTTCTTTTATATGGCTCTCCAATCGCATAAAGGAGAGCAGAATGCTGCAAAAGCAAAATGCTGAAAAGAAATTGCTCTGCACTCATTGGTGTGCCCAAGGACTGTGTGAGCCCGTGAAATGCACTTTGCAGAAGTGGTTGCCGGTGACCACACGTGCACTGTCCGGATGGTCGTTAGCCTGTTCTCAAGTTGGTTTTGTGAATTGTAAAATAATTCCTTTGTGTTTTTCTTTCTGACATCCCTTCTGTCGTGTTTTATCATGCGAGGTTAATGGATCAAAACTCTCCAGCCTGCGATGGCTGAAGAGCCAGTTTAACTCTTGCTCCCTTGGAGTAATTTCACAGGGTTTTTAAGATACCTTTCAATAAAAGAGAGCTTTACCTCTCGGCCATTTTTCTCTCAGGTTTGTCACCCTGAAAGCTGGCATGGCACCGTAAGCATATTGTTCACCTGGGGGCAATTTCCATCCCATGTTTCTGGGGGACGAAGGTAGATGTCTCATTTGAACAGGACAGGTACAATAATGATACAACTTAGAGCTGAGCTGCTTCAGGGACTGGATTGGTCTCAGAGGCCCAATTCTTTCTACAGCTCTTTTACTCTGCGTTTCTGCTGTTACGAAACCAAAAAATCCTTATAATGTAACTCTTAGTCATTTCTCTGTGGGGAAAATCTACAACAGCAGGTAGTCACAGAGAAATAAGTTAAATGCCACGGATTTTGCAGAGAAGACGATGAGATTTTAGTATAGTTCATGGTTATTATTTTTATGATTTAGATTCCAAATTGAATAAATGAAAATTGTGGAGGAAGGTATTTCTTTCATTTAATGTAAGGATAGATAAGTTTTTTCTCCCTCTAAGGATGTGGTAAACATCTGGAAGAATTTATTGTATCTAATAATTTGAAAATTATTTCATGCATCCAAAAGGGCAAAGGAAAAAGAAATTGGAGACAAAGGCAATACAGGATTTACTTATAGAAATCTTTGTGTAGTGTATGTAAATTGCAAAAGTTTCAGTGAGCTCGAGGGAGAAAAAGAATATATAAGTGTCCTTAATGCAGTGTAACCTTCTGCCTCTGACCTTGGCAATATTGCAAAGTCCAGGATTTCACATCGATAGAAAACTCATCCAGTGCCTTTGTCGCAAATAGATGTTGTTGTGCTTGTTTTGCTTTCCTTTTCTTTCTTTTCATTTGTGGGTTTTATGTGTTCCCCCCTGCCCCAGGTCACTGAAGGGAAGTTTTAGTCCTTACAGTATTTGTTCAGGGCAACGTTAAGTGTGCAACGTGTAAGTGCAGAGGGTGTAATTAGAAGTAGTGGAATGGAAGAACAAATCAATTTCAGACTCTTCTCCCTGTGAGCGCTATTAGAAAAGAGCACGTCGCACCCGTTGTGCTCCTCTCTCTTGACTGAACACAGCGCTGGAGCCAGAGGTGCTAAATTGCGTCCTTGTGCCTCGGGAAGCAGCGCTGAGGGAACGGCGTGGCAGAAAAATGGACCAAACAGCCACATAGATCTCTAATTTCTGTCTCTTGGAGGAGTCAGCTATTAGCCTCCCACTGTAAAGATCTTGTCATCATCACTTCTCTGCTGACAGTCCCGATGTCGGTGCAGAGGTCCTATGAGGTGGTGTTAGTCTTGCTGAATCCTGCGAGGGGTGAGCAACCCATAAATCTCTGCGGAGACATACTAAATTTAGAAGTCACTTACCTCCAGCTGGGAAAAAGCACAGCGTAATTATGTAGGATCAAATGTGGGACGTCACGGGGAAGGACAGCAGGAAAGCAGAGTGTCTGACCTCTCGTGACTCGATATTCATCACGGGCTGGCTGTGGGTCTACTTTAATTTCCCATCGTTGTTAGGTTTGGCCTTTGTAGGCAAATACTGCTTAGGATCAAATGGTGTTTGCTGTGTCTAAACATGGCACAGGCATAACACAGCGCAGACTTTGTACTGCAGTAACTTTTAGTTTGAAACTTATCCCGTATTTGGCTCCTGTGCAGGCGAGGACATCCCCTGCTCCAGCTGCGTTGCACCTGATTGCAGCTGATTCACCAAATGAAAACTGAGGATGAAATACTCTAACCTGCACATCACCCAGGATGCCCCTGATGACATCCCCTGGGGAAAAAAAGAACCATCTTGTTTCTGCTCTTGAGTCTCTTCTGTCACTTAGTAGAAAACTGAAGTCAGTGGTTTTACCTGCCCGTAAATGTGAGCGTCAGCAGGAGTTTCTGCCCCCACCACTGTGTCACTCAACGGACGCAGGAGCGTGTGTGTGGTGATGAATCCTGACGCGCATCTTCATCTGATCCTCATCAGAGCCATCAACAAAGGTGTGACCTGTCGTGGTCACTAAGTGATGTGTGTACACCTCTGCCAGCAACGGACCACACCCGCCACCCATTTAAAATAAATTAAAGGAAATCAATTGGGTGGCTGCAAGACACAGCAGCCAAGAGGGACAGGTTCCCACTGGTGGTCCTGAGGGTGAATGCGGCTTGGTTTCCCCTTCGGTCAGCTGTCAGCATCTGCATCGCCTTCTTTTCCATCAACTTCTGTTAAATACTCTCTGGTGCAGATAGATCTTGGGGAGAAGCTGTTTGTACAGCAATAATCTGGAAGCAGGAGTTTCCAGTTCTCCTGCCTGGAAGAAGATGCCAGGAA
>NW_009647846.1:2087545-2108381 GCF_000708025.1 Charadrius vociferus
AGGAATGCCTCAAAGCAATTGCATTAAATTTCAGTGTTACTGATGGCCCCTCAGTGGCTTGTGTTTTATAAGCAGCTGATAATTCCCATAATCAACTGGAAGACTTCGCTTCATAGGTGTTTAGATCAGGCTGCTGTACTTTCGTTTGCAATCCGGTGTTTTTGCTTTTGCTTGGATTTTTCATTCTTTCCTTTTATTAATTTAAATTTTAAAATTTGTATCTAACAGCCTTTTGTGCCTCTAGCTTATACAAGCTGCATATATCACCCCCACACCATTTTCTAGGAACAGCTCACCACAAACGAAACACTTCCCCCCACTCCCCCCCGCTTGTTTGCTTGTTTGTTCGCTGATGCCGTGTTTCAAAGTGCAATATAAAGCAGAAAAAGTGATTGTGTGTTTCATTTGCATTTTGAATATTTGTGAAGGTGCTTGTTTTCCTGAACCACAATGTCACACCAGAAACAGCCTGTGTGTCTTAGAGATGAACAGAGAAAACCGCAGTACTGTGTCCTATGGAGAGGAAGGATGTGCAAAAACAGCTGTCGAGTTCTGCAGCGCTATGCTGTGCCCACAGTTTAAGTGCAGTTAGTCCACGGAGAACAGGAAACTGTCGCTTCAACATAATTTCATTATTCATTGTGCTGAATGCTTCACTATGAGACGATGCCCAGCACATCCCTGGGAAAGTAGCGGCATTATCAGTGTAAAGAACTATAAGAATAACAACTTACCTTACATTTATGTAATGCTTTTCCTTTGGAAATGCCTTACAGACATCGATTACTCTTCACACGACATCTGGAATGTAGCTAATTGTTATTGGATCGATAAAGCAGCACAGAATGAAAAAGGGAAATATTGAGCTTTACTTAATGGTAAATATTATATGCATATTCTCCAATCTGCGATCTGATGCGGATTTGGGTGAGGCACAGCCTGAGGCAGTGAACTTGTGGGGCAGTACATTGGGGCCAAATTTCTAATACCAGTGTGGTGGGAGGAAGAAGCTGCAGACCTTTTGCCAGCTGTGAAGAAGCCATCGAGGAGATGATGGAGGAAGAGCAGGGATCTGCCCCGCTGACCCGAGAGGTGGGGGAAGTTCTGAAACAAAAAGCAACAGGAGGGAAAAGGAAAGATGGATAGAGCAAAGATTTCCTGAATGATGATAGCAAGCCAAATGAGCAGGGATGTGCCCAGAGCACAGAAAGGGATACTACCAAAGCCATCAGCATAGCAGAGGCGAATGCTGGTGGGAGGAGGTGGGCAACTGTGCATCCAGCACCTCCGAGCCACTGCCTGGGTCAGCTGCAACTCAGCCAGTCCGAAGATTTGCAAAACCATAATTCAAAACCTCAGGTTTTTAGTATTGATCAGTGTCAGAAGAAAGAAAAAAACCCAAACAAACAGTTGGTTTTGTGAAGTCCTGATGTAAGTTGTCTGGTTTGGAAGTGTTCCCATTAAAGACATGACATCTCTGACATTTTTGTGCCATTTCCAGACTCAGCGCCTCTCAGGACATTGCCAGATAATTAGCTCATGTAATTCTATCGAACTGTCAAAAGCAGGAAAATTAAGCCTATGCTTGGGTTAAACCATTTGCTAGGATGCCAAAATTAAGCACGTGCTTCAGGTGACTTTCTCAACTCTTCTGCTAAAGTCCAGTGTTGCAAGGTAAATCCTACATAATGCAAAAAAAGAAATGACCAAGTGCAGTGATTATGGTCTGATGCAGGCAGCAAGAGATATACAGGGGATACTGAGCAACCCTGAACACAAACGTGCAAGAAATTTTCATCCTTATCATCCGTAAGTGCTCGTAATTGCTGATGATCTAGCAGAAAAGGCTGGAAGAAAAGGGAAGTAGATGTACCGTATATAAATGTAGATGTACTGTATATAGCTATAAAGCATAGCCTACGGTGAAATGAAGGGGGCATTTCTATATTTATAACTTGTTGTTTATTATTAATCAATTGTAATTTCCTTGCAAGGAAATAACTCTAAAAGAAGATAAAAAAGCATGTTGCTGCTTGCACAGAGGAGGACATGCAGTAGGAGATATACTTCTATACCGTATGCTTTTGTGACATGAATTTCTTTGGAAGCCAGAAGCTCATCCTACTCCTGAGTATCTTGCAGGCAGGTCGGCCAGTGTTTCCAGAAATTCATCTAGCTTGTTAACTGATTTTTTCTGAGTCAAACCATGTACAGAAAATTTAGTGTATATGAGAATCAGACTGTGGCAGGGCAGGGAGAATGAGTCGGCTCCAACCGAAGCTGCCAAAGCAAGACACTGCTTACAGGAGATCCCAGAGATGCGGCTGGACGGGATTTCTAGGTCTCCTCTTGTTGTCCTTCCGCAGCCCCTCCAGGGCTTTGTGGGGTCTGTGGAGCCTGATCCTGCTCTGGTGTCGGGGGTGGAGAGGGTCCAGTGCAGCCCACGCTGTGAGCCCTCTCATGGGACACCGTACATATTTGCAATTTTCTCTTTCAATATTTACATGACTCTTAACAATGAGGCCACAGTAGCGATGGTTTATAAATCATCACCGCTTGGCATGTGAATTAACTACCCGTGGGTGGAGAAATTCAGGCTGCTAAAAGCATTCTTCCTGCAGTCTTTACTTCTGGAAAGAATCATTTTCTTTGCAGCCAAATTAGAATGAGCCTGAGAAAAAAGTACTTTCAGTTGGAACCCAGCACGGCAAAGAAATGTGTTAGCTTATAAACCCTGATTATATAATAGCAGCTCCTTCTAAATAATATTTTGTGTGTTTGGTCAAGGAACTATTTGGCATGTTACTCCACTAGTTATAAAACTTGATTCCTTTCCCCTGAGGAACTCATAATTGAAAACAGGTAATTTGTAATACGCGCAGTTGAGGTGATGCCCACACCTTGCAGGGATGTCTGTCTCACCAGCGGATCTGTGTCATCTCCATCCCCAGCAGAATCTCCCGAGCCACGAGCGCAGGGGCAGTGCCTTCAGCCGTGGGCGCTGCTCGGAGGGAAGCAGCTATCCTGCCCCTCGTCCTCAGCTTGGCCATGCGGCTGCAGGTCACGTCTCTCTCCTAGAGCGTCCTCCATGGACCCGCTCCACCGTTATTATGTGGGGCATCACGGACGTTCACGCTGGCCTGTCCTCTTCTCCGTTCCCTGGCCTTGTTTTTGCCAGGCGCTGATGCCGGGCAGCCGATGGCTGCTTGAGCGCCCTGAGTTGGAGTGCAAACTCTAAATCAAAAGGACAGAAAACAACATGATGCTCTTTTTTTTTTTTTTTTTTTCTTTGTTTCTTTCTTCCCCTCCCGCCAGTCCTCTTAGAAAAGTGAAGTTGGGTTTAGTGGGCTCTGCAGAGCTAACCAGAGCTGTGAAACACTCCTGTGTAGTGTGACAGCCTTTGTTCAAGGTAATGTGTTAGAGGTAATGTGCAAAACTGAGGTCCTGCCTGCTTTCCCTGAGATCCCTAAGTGTAGTTCCACACATGGCTCGGAGCATGTGGACAGGTTTTTTTGCTTAGTTTAGTGACAGCTACATGAATTTTAGGCCAGTTTGTCTTGCCTTTAAAAGCTGTAGAGCACAGTGCAATGTACTCTTCTTTTTCTCCAAGAAGGAGCTGCATCTCATTTACCTTTTCATCTTGCTACTGAAATCCTAGTGTGATTTTGTTTCCATCTGCTGAGGGCTTTGATGCATCCTGACTCTCTGTGCACGGAAAGGAAAGAACTTCTCGTGTGGTATGATGTCTTTACGTCGTCAGCTACAGAGAGAGTTCACGTTCATAAGACATTAAGTTTGCAATAAGCTGTGTTCAAAAACTATTAGGAGTTTTTTAAGGTTAGTCCATGGGTACTATTCACCCAACTTCCATTAGCCATTCCCTGAGGGGGGGTGCAGCTCTATTGCCCCACACCTTGGTAGAAGTTGCTGGGTCTGCTCCCGTGGCCTGGATCGGTCCATCGCTGTGCGCAAGGATTGGCTGTTGGGCTGTTTCTCCCTATGCACCGATCCAAGTCAGAATAGAAACAAAAGTAATATTTCTTTTCAAAGAAGCAAACAAAAAAATATTTGGGTTTTGCTTGTTTGTTTCTGTTCGTTTGGTTTATGTATTTTAGAGGATTATTCCTCAGAGCTATTGATGTCTAAGGTCAAGTTTTGTGATACTCTGGAAGACTGAAGAGTAGTGATGATGCAAAAGGATCATCTCAAGAGTGCCTAAATGTCTGCAAAAGCGGATGGAACTTCTCTCCCCAAAGCCCAAATCATTTTGAAAAGGGGCATGTAAGTATTGCAGCAGTTTATAAAATTTTATGTATAGCCTTCACGAGGCACATTTCACTTAGAATTCAAAAGGCAAACTCTGCTTTCACTTACCAGCGCTGTTCTTGCATGTGTAGCTGTAAATTCAGTTTGACCTAGCGTATGAGTTTCAAAACTGTTGCACCTCTCTATTTAAAATATGCTGACTGATTTTCGCAGATCACTGGGAAGCTTCTGCTCTGATGCTGTGTCAAAGCGTATCTTTGAGGAACAAATCAAAAAATCCTCAGCAGTGCATTGCATGAAACGGTAATTTGAAGGGCTGAAGCCTCATACCACCATGTTCTATAATCCTGTCTCAATGCATTTCCCTGAGTAAGTGCTCCTCCAAAAGCCTCGGCACTGTTCTGGTTTATAGCACTCTCTAATTACAGAAGTATAATCAATAAAATGTCTTAAGCAGTTCCTGAGTAGGGAAAAGGTTCATGGGTGAGGTGTCTAATACACAGACACATTTTAAGCAATTTCCGTAGTGAAGAAGAGGAATGTTTTCATGAAGTTAAATTCTAAGATGTTACTGCTGAATAACTTTCCTGTTTTACTAGCTGGCTTCCAGTTAGCCACGTGGGAATTGCCATATTATGAGAAAGACACTTTTGTGACATAGCTGTTATGTGTATATATGTGTAGACTTATATAAATATTATGCCACCGCATGACTGTCCCTCCGCCCTGCGCAGTGGTAAGGGAAGGAACAGTATATACTCGACATAGATGTGCTGAGTAGTGAAGAATATCGCTCCCCCTGCTAAAGCGTGTGCTCTCACGCTGTTTTGGGACTAGAAAACAAGAATGGCTTCATGAGGAGCTCGTTCTTGATGAAGCTCCAAATTGCTATTTTTGTTTCTGTCTCACCGAGAACCGGCTTGCAGGTTCTTGTGGTTTCCATCTTGCAGGTTCTTGTGGTTTCCATCTTGCAGGTTCTTGTGGTTTCCATCACGCACGACTCTGTCTGACGCTGGGCAGGGTCCCCGGTGGGCACAGAGGGCACAAAGAGTTTGCACACCAAAGGATGGGTGTTGCTTTTAATGGATAAAACACTCCACACCTTTATTGGTAGGTATCAAATGATAGGTATTGCTCTAAGAACACTAATGTAATTTTTTGGTGAGGTTAAAATAATATACTTCTAAGACAGAGGTTTTCTTTCACTGGCAATAGAGCTTACTTGATGCTACTTTCCTCGTAACTCTTGCACAATGCTTATTGATTTTAGAGGGAGTTTTGCTGAAATATGGGCTAAGCAGGGAATGCTGCGTGAAGCCTTTTGTTATCTTTGTCATGGAGTTTAGTCATAGCACAGAGTACCTGAAGCTGTTGTGACTCATCCCATCCGGAGAAAAGAACAATCCGGATGGTATTTGTCCATCCGAGGAAAAACATCAAAAGTATTTCAATAAATAGTCTATGACACCAGAAAAGATGTTAGAGAAGAGTTGATGATTTTTCCTTGTTCAAGCATGAGAGGAGGAAACTGTTTGCTGTCTTTCTTTAGGTTTGTTATTTGCATGCACTAAATGGAGTATTAGCTCCAGTAAAAACCAGGAATATTTCTGAGCTAGCAGCATGGCTTCTAGGGAAGTCATTAGATTTTGAAAGTCTCATTATCCCTGACAATAATACTGCAATTAGCAACCATTAATAAATATTGCATATTATTTATATAATACAGTCCTATATAATAAGTTTTCAAAAGAACCCTATTCATTATTGATGTATGGTAGTTCAGTATTGTCAAGTAAAATTTGCTCAGTTGGAGGAATTAGGGCTGCATTAGTAGGTAATATGCTGCCAACCCACGTCTCTAACAAACGCCGCCTGCTATTTATTCTTCAGCACTGGTAGAATTTAAAAGTCGATTTGGAGGGTGGTTTGCACGGGTTTTAAGGCTGCTGTGTTGCCGTTAGCCAAGGTGGGGCTTGAAGGCCGTTCAGCTCGTTCAGATCTTGGCCAGTTACAGGGAAAAAGGGGTTCCCGGAGCTCACGCAAACCTCAGGGTTTTTGAAGAACGACCCAGGACAGTCAGACATCAGCTTATTTAAATGCTTGTGGATCTTTGTGTCTCCCACAATGTTTATACAGCTTTGACAGTGAATACTGTACATTTTAACCCTTTTTGAGTGTCTGACACTGTGTTTCCTTCCATCGATAGCTGGGCTTTCCAGGAATACTGCCCTCTGCCAACGCCCTGATAATCGGAATGTGAATGAGAATTGTTTTCAAAGCCAATGTTTAGATACAGACCTTCTCATTTGTATGGTTTTTTTTTTTCTTTTCCCCCTGAGGCCTATAGATGTTTTGTTTATCCCAAGACTCAGCCCAAACCCTTTGTCCTTGTCCTTCGCTGTTGTTTTGCTGCTGATCCTTCCCTCGGAAGCCCCCGCGGCGCGCTGCAAGGTGTAGGTGTTTTGAATAAACAAACCCAGCAAGTGGAAGCAGCGTGTTTGCAAAATGTTTCCTTGTTTATTTAACTTCTGCAGGACATTAAATAAATCCACAGTTCTTCGCCGTCAGGGATCTGTCACATATCTGTGTGATTTAAGAGTGCGAGTCTGGCCTTCCACTGTGAGGTACATGTGGTGAAATTGTGAAGCGACTCCTTCAAATGTCGAGATGCTTTTCTTGTAGGTAACAGGTTAGGAGCTGTCACCTTCCTAAAAAAAACCCCAACCAACCAAAACCAATCCAAGTTATGAATTTTGTTCATTTTTCTGCATAGCATCCTTACTTCTTGTAACAGCGCCTGAGGTCGTGTAGCGAATCCTCAGGCCCTCAAGTAAACGGGTGATTTGTCTTTGGCTGCCATTCATCAGATGACACGGAAACTCCAAATTTTGGAGGGCTGTGTCTCCTCCATGTGCCTGAGTTACACCCAGAGGGTTTTTCAGCCCTGAGCAATGTGGTGAGGCAGAGCGGGGCTCACGGCTGGCTGTGCCGGCGGCTCCGGGCTGCTCGAGAGGAACAGCAAAGTGCCACTGATGAATAACGTCAAGGTCTTGTTTGTGCCAACTGGGCTACGTCTGAGCCTGCTGGTTTCTGCATGACGTCCGCTGTTTTTCGTCAGGATGAGTATTTCCCGGGGAAGGTGGGAGCTGAAGGGAGCATGCGTGGCTGGAGGAGCGGGAGGGCTGCAGGTGAGAGCTGGGGTATAGCTCTGCCTTTAGCTTTTCTCTTTTTCAGGATAAAAGTCCTCCATGAAAAAGAAATTTGGGTATTGGCCTTCGAGGCTGTGAGGGTGGTACGATGTGATGCTATTTTAAAATGGCTTTCATGCTTGCCTGTAAAAATAAATAAATAAAATCTGTGATCTGAGCCTCTGAGAGTGTGGCAAAATAAATAATTTTCCGGCTCTGATATATCCGTAACCGACTTCTGTGTTAAGAGCATTTCACCTCCTCGGCTTCTCCTCTCTTCCAGCCCCACAGTTCAAGGCAACTGTGCACTGGAGCTCCATGTATGAGATTGCACGTGCCAAAAAATATGCATTTCCGGCACAAGCAGTTGTGTGTTTCTGAAAGGGATTGCGGAAAAGTGATGTCAGGCAGGTATCATCGTTTAGCTGGAAAAGCAGTTCGTTCCAAAATACATTCTGGCCAGTTCTGATTTCTTACAAGACTAAAATCGTTTGTTGTCAAGATTAATTAGTTAACATAGTTCTTAAGAAGACTAATACAGGTTCCCTTTTCCTAATATTTTCTCTCTGTGATAGTTATACATTAATTTTAATTACTATAATGAGAGTATGTTGCAGAAAAAGAGTTCTTCCATGGTGGTGCGGTGTGAACTGGGGATGTGATGAGCATTCAAGGTGCTTCTAAATTGTGTCCATTTTAGGTGATGTTTTCCATGTGTTATGTTGTCATCCTGTCTAACTGACATGTTAAGTTACAAGCATTTAATGCATTTTTCTGAAACTTTAAAATTTTAGTTCGGTTTGTTTTTTGAACCTCATTAAGTCGATAAGCTTGTCATGCTGTATTACTTATGTAACACTTTTCTCAGTGTCTAAACATCCGATTTCAACACTTTTAAAAATCCTATCCAAAAATACATTTAGTTTCTCTCATTCCATAAATAAAACCATGTATCCAAGACTTCATTTTTCTCAGCACTGGGACTTTGTAAACTAAACTTTAAATATTTTCTTTAGTTTTCTATTTTCTGAGTTGCCTGGTAGGAGGATGCAAATGCGGCACTTATAAAAGATCTTTCATTTAAATTTAATAGCTAAACATTTTCACTACAGTACAGTTATTGGCTGTTTGGCTTTTATTACTTTCTCTAACAAGCAACTTCTACCAATGAGTCAGAGAGTTTATAATAACAGTAGGAACTCTGTCAGTGCCCGTCTCCTGGGTGTGCTTCCAGTGCAAGACACTTTCATTGGGCTGATGGAGAGGTTTTAAGCACCAGAAAAGGAGATGTCAGAAAAAGCATTTTTTTTTTCTTTTTTTAAAGAAAATACAAAACCTCTTCTGTGTCTTCTGAAAGTGAGAGCTGAAGAGTTTGCCATCTCTTTGTGGAACAAGAATGCCACCAGCTCCACTTAGCACTCCCTGGCTGGTGGCAGCAGGTCTTACAAGCCTTTGGCACCCAACTGGACAGTACACGGGCTGTAAGTACTTGCTACTCAGGTCCACTGACACCAAGCATGAATGATTATGTCTCCATCAAACGTTTGTTGGAAAATAAATTGATGGCATCCTCAAAAGTAATTAAAAGATATTTCCTTCTTTGGAGCAACATTTGGGCTTTGTCCTGATGCTTTTTTCCACATCAAAGGCTGAGCTTCGTTCCAGTTGCTGTCTAACAGCAAGCGACTATTGTGCTCAATCATCGTAGTCAGCTGAGACTGTTTTTCACAAACCAGTACACAGACGCCTGTCTCCCTGTGGTCCTCCTATATTTACTGTATTCCTAAATGAAGATACATATTTATTCTTTTACAAGTACAGAATAAGACAATTTGAATGGAGAAATCTGCCCTCTTTATTGGCTTTGAGTTGACTGTGTTAGTCTTCACTTTTCAAGGAAAAAGAAAAAGCGTAGATCTCATGCCTTTTTAAAGCGTTTCTTTCTGTGATGCTTTCATACCTGAGTGGACCCTCCTTCTCCAAAGGTGTGACAGCAGGAAGGAAGGATGCTAATCCACAGTAAATTTGAGTAAGTACCCAGTGATAAACAGCCCTTTACTGGGCTGTAGTGAGTCTTTTCACAACCTCCTTGGCAAAACAGCGTTGCAGTTTGGGGGAGAAAATGATACTTGGGGGTTAGCTGGGATTACTTTTCTAGTAATATTGTATACCTTTCCTGTTTGCTGTTCCCACCTTCCCTTATTAAGGTAGATCAATATATAATACAGTGAACTCCAATAATCATTTTTAGTTATATAGTGGTTTTATTTTTCTGCCCTGAACCCATGCAGTTGTCAAGCACGTGGCATATCAATGATGGTGGTCATGAGGTGTCATTGGTGATAAATGAATGCACAGTAACGCCATGGTTATAGCTACGTGGGGTTTTTTGTGAGTTGTCCAAGATAAAATACATATTCTTTGATCCCATAAGAAAGTCTCTGAAGAATAAAATGTTCTTTGGGTTTTGTTCCACATGGTGTTGAATTCAAAAAGTTTGACTTTGAACAGTTTAGAAGGGGTTGTTCCAAAGGTTGCTGAGTTCATAGAGAGTTTTTCATTGGTTTCAACAGGTTATGGATCCTCTTAAATCAAACCACAATGACATACACAACCTTGAAAGGTTCTGTAAATTATAGCATAATCGGGAAGAAACACTCTTACTGTGGGGTTTTATATCTGATTTATTTACCCTCTCAGGAGAGTCAGATAAGTAGAATGACTTTCATGTGCTGAGTTCAAACAAGGAATATCCCAAACTTTGAATTGTTTTGCTCTTTGGCTACTTCTGATAATCACAGCACGTACTTTGGGCCTGTCTAGGGCTCATACCTCTTGTCTGATAAACATTATTTGTTGTGAAATAATCATCTAGGACAGATTTCACTCTGTTGAAAATTTTGGGCTGAGTCCGTTTGTGAGCCACGGCTTTACGTAGCACAGCTACTGTCATACTTTGCATTTACTGCAATACTGAAGTTGATCACAGTTGTGATTTCCTCTCCTGTCTTTGGCAGTGGTGACTGAGTAAGTGTCTTTCCTCTTGTCCCCGGCTGCTTACCTTGATCCTCTCCATGGGTCCTGCACCCGGTCACCTCCAGATGTTGCAGCCCAGTGGCTATTGGTGTTTTGCTGTTGGGACTGACTCTCTTTGTGGGGTGCAAGAATTGGTTTTTACCATGCTGCTCTGGTTCTTTCAAAAAGCACAGTCTGATGTCTTTAATGGTGAGTTGGGGACCTTTTTGTGTAGACACGTAGACTGGAATAATTAGTCACTAGCAGGGAAACACTTCTGAAAGGAACATCATAATTTCAGAGTTCCAGGAAGATGCTTTTGGAAGCCGTGAATGCTGTTAAAGACGCTGCTCTGGCTCCTTTCCTGTGGTTGGCTTGGCTTAAGTACTTAACCTCTGGTTTGGCTTTCCTGTTTGTAAGAGGAAGGGAGTAACAAATGGCTTACTTGACTTTTGTGCGATGATCTGCTCTTTGTTATTTTGTAGTCTTATAGAAAACAGCGTCAGTCTGATGAATTTTGCAACATGTTGCAAGAAATAAGCTTCCTTCTGCTGGAGTTTTTTATCCTTTTTATTGAAATCTGATGGGAAATAACATCTGTACCTCTTGTTATACTATTTTGTATGTAGATAGAATTCTTAATTTTCATATGAAATCCATCAGCTTGCAAATGACAACAAAGAATAGTCTAGGTGTCTGTTCCTGCTCTTCGTAAAATCTGAGGTGAGCTTTGACTGGGAAGGAGGAAACACTTGTCTCCACTTAATTAACTTCCACATGCTACACAATCAGCAAGATGGGATATACCCTCTCCAGAGAAGGCCACGGGGCCCTTACCCAGACCTTGGTGACCTTTGCTATGCTGCATACAACTGCAGCTCTTTGGCCTTCTATATTTGAAGGTCCATCTAAAACATCGTGGGTTTCATTTCAGTGATTCTGTGTCCCTTTTACATTATGTGAGCCTTCAGGAAAAAAGTATCAAAAATGTGGTGAATAATGTAGTTCCAAATATTTTATGGAACATAAAATATGTTTCTATAATGTAGAGCTATTTCAGAAGGCTTATTAACATTTTATATAGTGTACAATGTATGAAAGTAATGGTCCAATTATTTATGTGGCAAGAAGTCCCTAAAAATTTTCATATCCATGCTGACTAATTTAATAAGGTACTAAAAAATACTGTAATCCTCTGATGCTAACTCTTCTCTTGGTGATAGTCCTCAATTATATTCATCCTACACTTTACTTTAATATCGTCATTAAATATATTTTTTTAAGGTCTTAAGCAAGTAAGCTTAATGCAATTAAATGGCAACATTAAATCATATATGATTTTTTTTTAACACTTGCTCTCTCCCAACAACAACTGTAGTAACACAACCGCAAATGACAGGGACATGCTGTAGATGCTACTCCATATTTGATCATTAAATAGTTTGGGTTGGGGGGGACCTTTACAGGCCATCTCATTCCACCCCCCTGCCCTGGGCAGGGCCACCTCCCCCCAGCCCAGGTTGCTCCAAGCCCCGTCCAACCTGGCCTTGAACACCTCCAGGGATGGGGCAGCCACAGCTCCTCGGGGCAACCTGCCCCAGGGGCTCACCACCCGCACAGGGAAGAACTTCTTCCTCAGATCTCGTCTCAATCTCCCCTCTGTCAGTCCAAAATCATCACCCCTTACCCCATCGCTCCCCTCCCTGATCCAGAGTCTCCCCCCAGCTCTCCTGGAGCCCCTTTAGGCACTGGAAGGGGCTCTGAGGTCTCCCCTTTTCACCTTCTCTTCTCCAGGCTGACCCCCCCCAACTCTCCCAGCCTGTCCTCCCAGCAGAGGGGCTCCAGCCCTCCCAGCATCTCCGGGGCCTCCTCTGGCCCCACTCCAACAGCTCCATGTCTTTCCTGTGCTGAGGGCTTTCAGATAGACTTAATGTAAGGAAAAAAGGAAGGAAGTGAGAGACTACTGTTTCCGTCTGCCTGACCGTAGCGGTGCATCTGGAGGAGATGTGTCAGTTTTACAGTCTGCAAGAACCAGAGGAAAGATCCTGCCATGAGGTTGTTGTCACGAGTGACTACCTGGGAGGGAAGGACAAGGGGAGTAAGGGGCAAGAGAATCCCAAACTGTATTGCAGATGCAGCGCTGGGTACTGATTCTCACTCGAGTGCTCCTCCCCTGGTCATCCATAAAAAGCAGCAAAGTCGTGTGGGGTAGAAGGGAGCCCTAACTCCAGTGCAAAATGACTTTCCCACATGAACACAGTCAGTGCCGTTGGTTTTATCTGTCGCTACCAGGAAATCCGATGATGGGACCGACAAATGAATACAGGTTTTCTTTGCTTCTCTCATGACCCCCATGCGGTTTTAAAAACGTCTCTCAGAAATAGGATGGCAGCACAAATTATCCAGGGGGTCACCACTGGCCTCAATGACAGTTTAATGTCTGTGGGGACGCCTTGCTCTGCTCTGAGCTCACGTACTGCGCGGTACGAGGGATGCTCACGCCTGCCCGCAGCCCCGGACAAGAAGCAGAAGTAGGAATACCAACCAGACTCCTCTTTTGTAGCACTCAACTGCATCTTTTTGTGTGCTTTCTTTTGCCCAGATGTGTTACGTTACATGCTGATTGGTGCCGTGCACCAATTAGAAAGCAAAGAGCACAAGTCTAGTTCCTACAAAAACTAATTTTGCGCATGGATAATTGCCATCATACTGGATTTACTCTCCTTAGCGCAATTAGTCAGCCTGCGTGGAAAAAAATAAAAATCAAAGACTGTCTCAAAATCTCTTTGTCCGTATATAAGCAAGTCAAATTAACGGCAGACAGGAGTTTTAGTGTCTGATGCAAATAACTTTTAAAATTTAATGAGCCTGCACCTGTGCCACCCAAGTGCTTAAGCACTTGTCCCTCATACAAATTATTTGTGTCTTCAAAGTCCAATCAGATAACACATCATCATGCGGGAGTGGTATTCCCGCACAAGCTGAATTTCAAGCAATCTTTAAGTGACGATTTTAGGGATACCTCCCCACACTTCTGAAGATGACACTGTTTAATGCTGAACTGGTTAATTTAGCATTGCATAGTGAATCTTGGGTTTTTTTTTTTTCCCCATCTTTAGGCTATTATGTTGTATGTAGTTATATTGTTGTATATACTATTTTTTTGGATGCAAGTCTGATCCTGAAGTAACGTAAGAGCGTGCCTATTATAAGCAAATGCATAGCTTCACTTATAGTGGTAAGAGTGTGTAAATTCATAATACTGGCCGTTATGAAAAAGAAGTGCCATTTCAAGAAGTATTTAAATGAGAAAGGAGATATAAAGGAGAAATACTACCTTGAATCTGGTTTAAAAAAAAGTTAAAGGCAGGAAAGGGATTTAGTATGAAATATTGGCTGGTCTAAATACGATAGATCTTATTCTTTGGATAAACAGCTGATTCTCTGAACGTGGGGCATGAAAGTAGTCACAGCTATCTGAGTATGAACGATAGCAGCTGTACAAGAACTGAATAAGAACCCGCTTCCATGCTTATAAATTCAGTAACTTTTGCAAGGTTTATGCTTCATGTGGAAGCACATGAACATCTCTGTGTGGCTTACACGTGCATGCAATAAATTACCGATAGTGTCCATGGCAGCAGAGAGAGGGTTTCTGCAGGACACGCTGTTATCAGCCTGCTTCAAGATGGATCTTTCCGTAGCGATTCAAGGTACGACCGCTGTTAGAATAATAAAACGACAGCCCCGTGAGTGGTCAATTACTTTAGATCCACCTATGGGGAAAAATTAGAAGTTATAACGTTATGGGAAGTGATTTTTCTCTTGCTTTTCCTGTGGAGTAACGTTCAAACGGAACCCGAAACTCCACAGATTAAAACCTCTTCGCAAACACCCAGGTAATTTTCGGCAGTTGTAAGTGTAGAAATCTTTGGTAACCTGTAGCAATATATGTGCAAGTTTAACACAATTTTAGAAAAGTGTCACGCTGGCTATGACTTTGTGTGCTACATCTAAAGGCTTTTCCTTCATTTCAAATAAAATGTTCTGATTTCTGTAGCTTTACAATAAGTTAGATCAAATTCAATCAGATTAACATCACAACCATTGAAGGAACCCAATAATGTTTTCAGTGGGTTTAATATAAGAACTTTACACTGGAAACTGGTTGGGTGCTAACTGACAGAAGAAATTAATACAATTGTCTGTTTTACTTACCAGTAAATTTAGTTATTACTAAATTACGATGATATTTTTCCCCTTGCTTTATTTCAACTATGATGCTGACTGGATGTGAAAACTACTCTGAAATGCTCAGCCTGTGTTTGGTGCAGTTGTTCTGGATGCTTCTGAGACTCCTTTTTGTGGGCTTATTTGGATGCCCTAAACACTAGTAAGTGTTTTGCCAGACAAATTTATATAAATACTGGCAGCAGAAAAGTAGTTTGGTGCGGGAATATATGATCTCCTCTGGTGAAACATAGGAAAGCTTTAAATGTTTAAAAGTGTATGTAATTTTAAAAATTATATCTATAAATTAATTAAATAGCATTACCTTTACCTCACTTAAGTTCCCAAATAAGTCCTAAATGGCAAAACTGTAGAATTCAAACAAATGCAGGCACACCTCTCCAAGAGGTAACGTCCAACCCTGGTATGTATTCTTTTGCTTCATAAAAGTTTCATATTTTTGTCCGTATTTTGTTTTTTACTGGAACCCTTACAGCTTCAGCTTGCTAGCTCCGTAAGGGGGCTTGATTGATTTTTATGCTAATCCTAAATGAAAGACAGCTGTTGTACCCACCGGCTTCAATAAAGCTAATCCAACTCATAAAAGTCTTGTAAACAGCCAGATAATTACGTTACGATTTAGAAGGGATTTTGTCTTGTAAGGTGCTTATAACCCTGAAATGCTCATGATTTTTTATTTTATTTTATTTTATTTTTTTTTTAGGTTGATGAACACCTTCAGTCCGGTGCCGGTTGGGAGTTGTACTGCGGTCAACACTGCTGCAGCGAGGGGTGGGACGGGGGTCCTGCCCATCGCCACGTTGCCGATGACAGGAGTGAGGCGCCGTGCGAGGGATGCCACGGGAGAGCTTTTCCACCCAGGAGTTTCCCCATGGGGTCGGAGGTGAGTGTCCTATCGCTTCGGGGTCACAGCTGCTGGCTGGCATTGCCACCGAATGAATGCATTTCTGTACAAATTGCGGCGTTACCCCTCTGCCCAACTTTCCCCACCGGCGTTCTGGCTGGGACGGTGGCAGCGGGGACATGGCCCGGGGGGAGATAGCGATAGCACCGCTGTAAAATTGATTTGTTTGTGTGAACACTGTATAGGACGGTGGTTGTTCTTTTATTAAATACTCATAGCCTCAGGGGATAGTTTAAACAACATTATTACACCTTATAGTTATAAGTCAATCCTAATCACTTTCAAATGATGAATGGCATTTTTTTTGGCATATCTGGAAAAAGGCATTATGCTGTTCATCCACCAACTAATTATCACTGTTTGTATCCTTACAAGACACGCGGGTGGATCTCCGCACACCGTCCTCTTCACTCCATCTAAATAAGTCCGCATTCATGTGAGCACATATTGACTGCCAAAGACAGTACTGAACGCAGAATTAGTTTCTTCATTTAATACATGCAACAGAATTAAATTAAACCTCAACATAAGCAGGGCAGACTTTAGTTATTAATCCTCCCATGAGCAACTATAATTATTTTTTGCCAGCACTAATTTCATTTGCATATGTATTGTTAAATTGCAAATCACAGTGAACCGAGAAGAGTTTTTGTATGTTTAGCTGAATTGAGCAGTGCTGCTTAAGCACATTGACTATGGCAGTTAAAGTGCTAATTTAAAGCGGGGAAAAAGCAGCAACGCACTTACATAAAAAGGCAAATTAATGACTTTGAGTCTTTTCTGATCTCTCTGTTGTTTGCAAGAAGTTTCCTGGGAGAGATTGTTGTCCTACACATGTCATGAACTACTGATTTTGATAGTAAGGATCACAAGGTGGCCTGAACACAGCTCAGTATATGTGTTCCAAACCAGAAAAAATAATCACAAAGCATTTGTGATTTATTTTCTCCTCCCCCTGCCCCCCGAAGTTCGGCAGTACCAGTGAAAAATTCATACAATTTTCTGGAGAGGACAGAGTAGTTAAGTTAACATTTGTCTGGGCGAACACAGATTTGGGGATTCTTACTGCAGAAATAGCTCACGAATAACCCCACTTACTTTAGAAATGCGAGTAGCTGGAATCGATACAGGAGATACTGAATTTGAAAATCTGCGGGGTGGTTTGGTTTTGTTCCTTTGCTGGGCTCTACTTGGGCGAAAGCCTGTGGCTCAGCGCGCTCATGGAGGTTCAGTTGCTGCCATCGGGACTCGGGATTCAAATGTCGCTCTAAAGCCATCCCGGCAAAAATGCCTCCCAGAAGCAGCTCATTAGCGCTGCTTGTCAGGGTGTGATTGTCCACGCCTTTTACACGGCCTTCAAAAGGCTGTGATGAACTGAGTTCTCTCCGAATCTGTTTTGTGTTATTAGAACCAAAAAAATAATAGTCAAAATTGTTAATGGCTTCCCTGAAGCACGATCTGTTCTTTTGCAAACTTCAGATGGAATATCTGTAAGAGGCATAAATGAGCAGCAAGAACGTTTGTTCAGCTGAGCCACATTTTAACTGTTGCTCAATTTGTTTGCTCTCTCCTGTTGAAGTACCTTCTCGTGAAGAAACGGTGGAAGAAGCTTCAGTGCAGAATGTCAGGAAAATATTCTTGGTTAGTCAGCAGCAATGCAATAATTACTTTTGTGGCATTTCAAAGGTGCCATTTCTTCTATTAGGTGAAGGCCACGTGTTGATTAAGACTGTGAAAATGGGTTCATTTCTGCACCAGACGAATAATGTTATCAGTTTCCTTTGACGCCAGGTAATGCATTTATTTCCAGATTTAACTTGTAGGTAGGTACCACTGTTGGAAACTCATTGCAACTCATTTTGGATATTTAAGTGGCCATTGTGATTTCACTGAGAAAAGGCATGGAATGAAGTTACAAATACACAGGGCAGTTTGTGGGCTAGCTTAAAACCAGAACTCCAGACAGGATCATTTAGTTTTCATTTCACAGAGTTTTATTAAAAGAGGAAGTGGCTGAAGAAAGGGTTTTCTAATTCTAATGGAAATTAGTAGTATATATTTTTTTTTTCCTGTGAAGATATAATTAAGTTTTTGGTTTGTCAAAGCACTGACCTGACTTTTCACGGTTTTTTCTGAGAGCTTTCTTTTTAAAGCACTGAAGAATTTAACAGACTTTCAATTACTGTTCTTCAGAATATAAACACTGGAAGGTTCAGAGTTGGAATTTATGATACCAATTCAATCCTGGTAGTTTTTGATCATAAAATAAAATAAAATTAATTCATGACAATATTTGTTAGACGTGCCTTCGGCTGTACATGACTTTAGGTGTGCTGGTTTTATTTTTCATTTACTTTTTAGTTGCAGATGGAAAGTAAGTTTTATAGGACTCTGCCTCAATTGTGTGTGCTCGGTGTTCTGCGCTGATATAAAACACGTGACTGTCGGACAACAGACATGACCAAAATTTTCCTTTGGGCCACGGGATGGGACAAAGGCTTCCATCGCAATGTTTTAGAAAACTTCATTCTGTGTCTCTTCGCTTTGTATTGCAAACTGTTGTTATGGACTCAGCTGGCACAGAGTATCTATCTTTCGTTGGCAATAATTATTGTAAGCCAAAAAATAAAGTACTGACATAAGTAAACTCGGAAGGTTCTTCCTTTCCTTCTTTTTTCACAACTTCGTTTCACATGTTAAAATTGTCACTACCTGTTGGGTGGGACAACACAGGTTTTGAATTTCCCTTATGTTGTGGCAGGAGAAGCAATTTTCATAATTTTTTGTTGTGATTTGCCAAGAGAATTACTGTGTGACAGATGATGAAGCAACACTTCAAGAAGGAGATGGGATGACTGGTGTCTCTTTACCTTTTTGTAGCAGCAGTGCAAGGTGGACTGTACAAGAAATAATTGTGTATTATTTCATTTCCATGGCTGTGCACAGAAGGAATAACCAGAAATAATGAGAAACATCTCACTTTCTCCCTCACTCCTGCTGCGTCGTTTTCTGTTTGCACACGCGTGTGTGTGAGCCCGCGTTCCTGGCAGCGGGACGTTTGTGGTGGCGAGTTGGCTGGCAGCGTTACACAAGCAGAGGGAACAGCCTCAGAACAAGTGTGAGAATTGGGAGGGGTTTTTTTCCTCCCTTTCGATGGACCCCCGAGACTCATATGGATGCCACTCGAGTTTTTCCTGACGATCTTTATTTTTGACAATGGATTTCAGCACTTAGCTCAGTTTGTTTAGCTCAACGACCAGCTAGGGTATTTCTGGGGATAAAAAATTGTCGTGTGCTGAAAAGAAGATGTGACTGGGGTTTACTGTTGCAAGGCTGCTCACAAAACCTCTGCCAGGCACCCATTTAATCACAGAATCATAGGACGGTTTGGGCTGGAAGGGACCTTAAAGGTCATCTCGTTCCAACTCCCCTGCCCTGGGCAGGGACACCTCCCACCAGCCCAGGTTGCTCCAAGCACGTTTAGCACTGAGACTCTTTGACCTTAAAAAATTATGAAAATAGGCATGTTAATAAGGCAGAAGTTGCCAAGATATAGGCAGAACTAGGAAGCAGCAGTATCTTGAAGCCACAGCTGGGAGCTTCACAAAGCTTTTTTTCTTGCTCAACAGGCAGAGTGAAATAAATTTGCTTTATTAATGGAAATCTGTTTTGTCAGTAAGAGAGCTCAAGAGGCAGAGGACAAGAAAAGGGAATGGTCAACGTAATTTCTTAATGCGTAGCATTTTAAACTCATTCCTTTTTACAGATAAGATGAAGTCATGTTTAGTGCTGTGGAAACTGAGTCAGAAATAAGTTTCATCCTCAAGGAGCTTGCTTCAGGTAGGCAGAAATGATCCACCTGTTTTGTGTTTACATCTGAGCTCTTCAGTGCTGTACAGCTTTCTACACTTAATATTGAACTCTCGATTTTCCAGGTTATTTTTGAGCAAGATCTACCTGTTGTGTTTTTTGTTTTTTTTTTTCCCAGTTTCTGTACTTAGCTTCCCTTAAGTTACTGAAAATTTAACTTATGTGGTATTTCTTTCTCTCTCCCTCAAAAAAAAAAAATGTTGCAAATAAGAAAAAAAACCCACAATTTCATTTTTAATATGAAAGGTATAAAGGAAAAAAATCCCAGTGCTTCTTTGCCATATTTGTACTTTCTGTAAAGTATTGTATATCAGATTGACCTTGGGCTAGAATAGGAAATGCAGAGCAATTATTAACAACGTGGACATCAATGTAATCTTTCATCCAGAAATAAAAAAGAAGGAAAATAAAGAACTTGGCTTAGTAGGGCTTTATAACTAGATATTTCAGAATAATGCTTTGTAGCTCTACAGATAAAAAGTCAGAAAAGACGTCTCATGAACCATTTCGCTATAAAGCATGGAAAATACGTAAAATTACACATGTCAAGTGTCACCTGTATGTATGTGTATATGTGTACATGTCTGTCTTAGGATCTGAGATCTGGAATTTGCCCTTTCGATAGCATTTTACTCTGAAAATATCTGAAAGGCCTCAATAGCTTTTTCACCCCTATATATAGGGACTACAAATACATGAAAATGGAAGTCACAAACAAAGCAGAGTTCATTTAAACTTGAATATACGGCTGACTCGCAGTTTGTTTTGTTGTGTGGTGAGCAGTGAAAGGTAAAAAGGGGGGTAGAGAATGATGCAAGCAAGCTTCCAAAATTTTGTATCCTTTTAAAGAAGTGTCAAAGTGGAGAAAAGTTGCACAGGGGAGGGAAAGGGCCCCCTCAACCTGGGAAGAAACATTTGGAGCAAGGCACAGCTTTAATGGGTGGGCGCGAAGCCGTGCCCCTCCTTGACCCGGTGGGCAGCAGCAGTCCTGGGAGGCGGAGAAGCATCGGGCAGTGCTCTCAAGTGTATTCTCCCACCCGACAGCCATTTGGTTCTGAATTTGTGTGGACTGAGGATTTCAGGCCTCTTTTTAGTTCCTAACACCGATTTCCTCTAGCTCCGTCAGCAGCCCAGCTGCAGCCTGCTCGGGAGGAGGAGGGGAAGGGATTGCCATTAAAAATATATTGGATTGCGAGAAGGCATGAGAGTTGTCATGGGGACACGGAGGTTTATGAAAAACTGCAGCTATGAGCAGAATCTCCTTCGGCTCCATCGCTCCTGAGGCGCTGGCTGATGATGGTATCTATCAGGCCTTTAAGGGATTAAGGAGCAGGAATGGGAC
>NW_009647846.1:2108416-2229935 GCF_000708025.1 Charadrius vociferus
TACCTGTGCTTTGCACATCACAACTTTTCTGTTATTTTTTTTTTTTTTTTTGTGGATAAGTACAATAGTGTGCTCACCTCCTCTAGCATTAACTCTGTGAGAAGGAAAACAAATGGGTCAGGAACTGGGTCAGGTGCAACAGGGCAACTTTGATTTTTCTGACTTTTTTTTTTTTTTTTCCCTTTCTGTGCCAAGAAGAAAGAATATAAATGAAAACTAAGATGTGCAGGTGCCTGGAAGATGGGTTTAACCTAGATATTCTGGAGTAACCATAACTGGGATATTTAACATGTAAGTTAACAAAAAATACAACAATACAGAAATCTGTGCTAACTGGCGACCTAGTTGGCGATACAGGAAGCCTGTAGAGAGAATCAGGTTTAGGTGGCACAAAGTGAAACCCCACCGCAAATACAGTGGGGCAGAGAGATTTGTTAAATTCAGCATAGCTGAATTGAATTCACATGTGTTTTCTGCCTAAAAAAAGTTCTGGTTTTTGCTCAGACTGTTTCCATCCATCTCCACAGTGGGAAAACTACAAGCAGAGGAGTCACTTACCCCTGGGGAAGTCCCTTCCCAACAGTAGAGATACTCGTGTCCCTGCCTTGAAACGAACAGAAAAACACCTGGTGGACCTCCTGGTGCAGGGGTATGCAGAGGTCCCTGGAGACTGGGGCTCTTGTCCCTGAAAATTCCCTTCCCGCAGGACCTCTAGTGGTATTCTCCAATCGCCTGTTTCCTGTAGTTATTGTTCCCACTTTATGATTTATCTTCAACTCCGTGGGCAGTAGTTCAGTACAAACATCCAGTAATTCTGCCGATTACTTGCAGAAGCAGCAGTTGGGCATGGCTCAGCCCTGGCGGGAGGAGAGCCGCAGCGGGGACCTTCCTCTGGGTAGATCGGGAGTGTAAGTATGATCCCAACAAGGATCCCATTGCTGAATATCCTAATCTACTGCTTCACAGAAGGGGTTGCGGTAGCGTTTGAAATAACCACCCTTGGTATTTGTTTCGGTGTCAGTGTGATGGTAGGTAACTTTCCGAATGCTTTGTTTTAGCGCTGGCAAGGCAAATATGAATGCAATTTTTCGCTGGACGTTTTCTGAACAAATCGTGTTTTGTGAATTCCCTCGTCTCCTCTGGGATAGCAGCACTGCTGTCCGGGTCTCCAGGATCTGTTTTTGAACAATATTCTTCTTAGAATCTCAAACAAGGAATGAAGTAATACAATAATGCTGAGTTTAAACGGCTGTTTCTTCTCACTACCAACTGCTGCTGTAATTAAGATACTGGGGGAAGAATCCATTAGTTGAAATGTTTGTGTTTATGTATCAGCCCGGTTCTACCGTACTGGGTCAAAACGCACTGTGAGGTGACTTTGGATTTGCCTTCAGCGGGAACCGATGCGCTACCGCAATGGGAAGCGTGCGGAGGTCAGCGCCAGGCTGCCTGCCGTGCTCCACCACGTCGCGCGGGGAGCGGCGCAGGCGCCCCAGACGATGCGTGCGGCCGAGGGTTCGACTAATCACCACCACACGTTCCCCCTGGAAAAGACAGGTGGTATCAGAGCCTACGCTTTGCCGGAGACGTTCTTTGGGAACAGCCCTGGAGGCAAAACGTGCATCTGCCGGGGAGGTCTGTCCTCGGCAGCTCCCGCTGTCCTTCCCGCTGCCAGCTCCCTTCTGCGGGGACCGCGCTGCCGCAGCCTGCTCTGCCCCCGCAGGTTGCGCTGCCGGCTCCACGGTCTGTTCTGACTTTCTGCCTTCTCTAGAACTTGCCCTCCGGTTCCCAAAGTTTCAGAAAAGAAATCGGCAGAGCCCTAATTAAGAATTTTAACAGCTGAAGTGACAGTGAGTGCCTCCTCCAGCCTGGAACGGGTTGTTTTTGAAGTTTAACTGGACTTCAGCTGCCCTTCTAAGAAGCCTTGTTTATATGTGTGGATCACAATATATTGTAGGAACGGATCATTATTTTGTGTTGTTTACTACACCAGTACTCCACAGCATTAAACGTACAGCTTTTCTGTTACCTTTATCAACCATTTTTAGAACTGAACTTCCTTATGCACATCACCTGATGTGCAAATGAAAAAGAGCCCGGGACAAGACTCTGCTACTTTGACCCGAACACAGAATCGTTTTATTTTTCATTCAGGAGTTGCAGCCCCAACTGCTGTGCCCAAAGAACTCAGCTCTCTTATTAAGGCTGGTCGCACTGTATGTCAGGCAGCTCTTCCATGTCATTTCTAGGTGCAAGAATAATACTCAATTTTTTGCTGTTGCAAAACCAGGTACTGAATAAGACCATGCCTGATTTTGAGCAGGTTCCTTTAGTCCTCTCCCCCGTTCAAGACAACACGTGGTCCTTAAATCCAGCACACAGCTGGAAAGGCTCAGTGGGTAAACCCCCATCCCATTGCCTCATCTGGTGCCCACTGGCACATCTCCTCTGAGTGGTCGCGGTGTGAGCTGAGCCTGGCGGTGAGCCCTCAGCATCGCCTCCTTTGGGAGTGCCAGAGATGGGCATTATGACCCTTTTGGCTTTTGCATGGAATAGTAATTTTTCATCCTCTTTGCTTTACACAGTGGGAAATTTTATAGGACTGAAGACGTCTTCAGCCTCATTGCAGAAAACAGTGGCTGGGAACGAGGTGTCCCGGTCTGTCGTACGCCAGTTGAACAAATCCCATCTTCGTGTGCTGCCGTTCCTGTCACTACCGTCCTTTCCTTCCGGATTTCTAATCAGGAGGATGTGGTTTAGGTGCATGTATTTTTTGTCAGATATAATGCTGAAATATGAGATAAATGTGTTGAATACGTATAGTATGTGAATATATGGTCAATGAGTTGGATTATCTGCACACTTTGCAATTTTTGGTAAATAATTCAAATTTCATTAGAAACATATTTTTAGTTAAGAATATATTTAAGCACATCTTTAAGGCCTTTAAATCAGGGCCTTGAAGATTAACACTTTTAAATGAGGGAAAAAAACCTGACACTTGTTCTAGGAGAGAAGCATTAGAAATAGGAGTGTAGGTTGGGTATCAAAGAGTTGTGCTGCTCGAAACCACAAAGTTACATACTTGTAACTGCTTTGTGGACAGTGGAAAGCCCAAATGCTCTGTTTGAAGAGGTTTCAATAATAACTTTATCCAGTTAATTTGCTCAAAGCAAAAGTCTAGAGAAAATCTGTTATTTAATTAAATACCTCCCTTCTATATGTCTGTCCATAAAGTGAATTTAAAATTAAAATAAGAAGAATCTTATTCTTGTCCCAGAGCTCCAAATGGCTCCTGGAGCTTCTGCCTTTGAAGTACGGTGACATTGGGGAACCAGTTAAAACACAATTAACCGATCTGTTTGAATGGCTCAAACAGAGATTTGGTGTGGGACTCAAATAAGTTTGGATGAGAGCAGCTGGTGATTTTAAGGAGAGAAGGGAGAGGAGGGTTGGGCAAGTGGAAAGAAATGAAAATAATGTTGTGTGTGAAGGGCTTACTTCATTTCAGGTGCTTAAATGTTTATAATTATTGGTTGTTGGCACTTGGGTGCGTTTACCCTGTGTGTTCAGCTGCCCCGTGTTGCAGGCTGCTTCCAAGCAAACATCCAATAATCCTGCTAGTCTTGTCTGCATAAATGTTTGACTGTAAAACTCACGTGCAATTGCACATTTAATACCCCAAAGCTGTTTACCGAGTGGAGAATTGTTCTCAGGCTGCGCTGGGACGTCTCAGAGCTCTCTACTGTTTTTTTTGTGCTTAGTTTTTGGTTTTGGGTTTGTTTTTTTTTTTTTTTTAATGCAAAAATTGTTTCACAGATAAGTCAATATATACATCCTGAACTGCCTGTGAGTAACTCTGTAATAGCAGCGTTGGTAAGAGCCAAGCAAAGAGGTACCCATTGCCCACAATATTGAGAGCAAACTTTCACTGAGAGAGAGGCAGGCATTCCTCCCAAAGCAATTGTTTCAAATTAAAGCGTTTTGCTTCTGCATTTGTTTATTTTTTTAAGGCGTTTGTTTATTTTTAAGGCATTTGTTTATAAAGTTTTCTGTTTATGTTTGAAATGTCAGTCCTAGATACAGTTACACAGATATTTACACATGAAAACAAAATGAAACTGAGGACAAGAAGAAAGATTATTACAAAGAAACGGATTGTTTTCAAAAATGTATCCAACCCTACCTTTTCACGGGGGATGGAAGAAAGTGGAAAAAAACCCCAACCAAAGCTCAACTCAAACCCCACCTTGTTGTATATGAGCTGATTTTCACTTCTCAGCACCTTTGCAGACCGAGAAAGAAGAATCACCCACTTCAGCTCTCTTGTGTTGAGCTTTCTCACGTTCCTGAGGCGCAGTAAGCGCCTGCACGGCCGAGCATCCTCGCAGAGCGCCCGCAGCCGGCGCAGCCCACAGCGACTGGCGCGCGAAGCACCGTCCTCGCTGGCTGAAGAGGGGACAAGAAGACTCACACCATTAACAAACTGGTTTTTTGAAACCTCTCTACCATAGCGGCAATGCAAAAATGACCTTAAAATACTCGTAAACTTCGGAGCTGTAACTCAGCTGAAGCGTGTGGGGAGCAAGAGCTCCGGTTTTCTTGACAGTAAGCTGTAGGTGCTCCATCGCACCACTTTTAATTACCTCGCAATGGAAGGAAAGTTGTTTTTAAAAAAGAAAAGCCTTTTTTCCAGCTGGAAACTTTCTCTCAAGGTCTAATTCATGGTTTGAATAATAGTGCCTCCAGACCAGAGCTCGTGTGTAAGTACCTGCTGGGTGAGGGAAGAGGGTTTTGAACTGGAAATCAACTGAGCTTTGACTCCAGCTCCATATGCTCTGTTGCCTTCTGTTTAATTTCAGTATGTGCTGTTGTGTAATGGCCAGATCTGGAAGACCACTGCAAGGAGTAAAATACATCCAAAACTAACAAATATTAAAGGTAATATTGTGTTAAAGGTAATATGTGTTAAAGCTAATAGGGAACAGAGAGACGGTGCGGTCCATGCCCAGGGGCTGGCCAGGGGGAGGAGAGCCCTGATCCAGGGACTGAGTCACTTCTAAAGAGGTTGAAAATGAACAGCTAACATGAGTCAATTGTTTTCAGTTCTTATTTTTCAATGACAGATGTATTTGCACGTGTTTAATTTTGGACTTCAAGTAAAAATTACATAAGCTTTTCTAATTTTTACAGGAGTCAGCTTTTGATGCAAAAATAGCTCCAGTACTTTTTTTCCATTTTAATTAACATTGTTTATTCCTCTAAAAGTGCAAAAGTCTATAAAGTGTCTGTAGTCAATGCTAAACTACTTTTCCTATTTTCTTATAGAGGTGCAAATGACAGAGAACCTGTCTTTTGTTGGCAGGACAATGTAACCCAACAGGAATTTGAATTTAACGGAGGTATAGATTACACCTACACCCAGCTCTTACCTTACACGGTGTTCTTTCTCAGTTGGCTTCTGAGGAAGGGAAAGGCAGAGCCGGTACTGGTTTGATTTTTGGTGCTGTTTAGCTCAAGTGAGAGCAAACTCTGGTTCCTCCGGGTTAAATATTCTTCTATCAAAGCAGACAAAATTAATTTTCTTTTTTAACATTTAGAATTTAATATAGACTAAGAGATAGAATATCATCTGTCTGGTGCTGTAGACATGGGACCATGACCCAGACAGGAATTTCACCAGCCCCTGGTGGAAGCCCTTTGCTGGATGTCCATATTCAGTTGCATATGTATGGTGTCTTGGCTACAGACGAACACGCCGGCTTCCATCTGCTCGGGTGGCACGCTGCCTGTTCCACAGAAATCGGTTGTGGTTTTAGCCCCAAATAGAGGGATTTCTAAGGGCCGGGGTGGCACTGCAGCGTGGCCGTACCTCAGACCCTGTGCAGAACCGCAGGGACAGAGCCAGTGATGGGGCTGGACTGTGGCACAACCTAAATACGAGGATGGAGAGAGCAAGACTGATGAGGGGGTTGTAAATATTTCACTGCAGTACTTATCCACTGACAGCCAAATTTCCATTTCTGGTTGTGCTGCGCAGGGAAGGAGCACAGGTTTTTTGAAGTGGCAGTGAAGGAAATATGCAAAACTTTTTGTTTCTCAACTGAGGAAATAAAATCTGGAAATCCTGGAAATGCTCCATACACAACAAATCCAGGGTACCATTTTTGTATTTTTCTTATTATTGCTGCACTTTAAGATGCAATGATTTCACAAGTCTAAATTGATGATGAGTAGATTAAGGGATTTCCTACCACCTGTTGAGATATTAGAAACAGCAGATGTTACGTAACTCTGGAAATATAATTCTAGATTGGAATTTATAATTCTTCATTTATTTGCACATTTCTGAGAAATGAAATAAATATGATTTCTAAAGATCTAAGTCATTATAGAGAAAAAGAATACTATTAAAAATCTGGTGCTCCAGGTCTGTATCTTCTTAATTTCAAATATAAAATAATTTCTCTGATGACAATGGAATGCTGTACGGTAATTACAGTGGCCCAAGAGAACATATTACTGCGAAATCCCAGACTATAAAACTGCCTTAACATTTTTTTTTTTATGCCACAAAAACTCTTATACTTCATTCAAGAATGGAAAAGTGCAATACCCCAAGGTAGTCTAATTTCATATCCCAGAAAACAGAAAGCTTTTCTTTTTTCTGTGTATGCAAATTGCATTTTTATTACAGCAAAGAGAAATGTGTAAATTTTTTTTTTCTTTAAGCTCATTGGAAAAACAGTTGATGTAATTGGACAATCGATGTAATTGCATAAGCAATTGGAGTAATTGCACATGCAAATACATGATTATTCTGACAGTTATAAAACTTCTGTGAGTCATTACAACGTATTTCTGTGTTGCTTAGGCACGTAATTGTGTGTGTTGCACCTAGTTTTTTTTATGCAGCATCCTACCTACTTATTTATTTCGTAACACCACTGTTACCTAAATATGAAGTATTCTTTACACAGCAAGCAATAAAAATAATGGGTTCACCGTAATACTCAGGGCTGTGAATACATTATTTCTAAACTGTGGTGCATTTTACTTTATGGGGAGTGAAATAAACACTTACTAAAGGTAAAACCTCGTTTAAGCTCCAATCGCTTTACAGCAGTCCACAACATACAGAATGTTTTGCCACTTCCTGAGGTTGTCTAAGTGGAACATTACAAGTGATTGTTTACTACTTTTTTTTTTTAAACCTGTCATTGCTAATGATGTAATTTTAGGTGTAACAACTTTTTCTTTCATTCCTTATCTTTTCAGTTTTGTTGGCGTCAAGAGATACGGTCTGTGGCCAGGTAAAATCCTCGTTCATGTGTATGTGGCACCATACGCCACAGCACTTTGCAGCCAAAATATTTTGCAGTTCTGTTTTGAAGCTGCTGGAACTCAGGATGGAGCTGTGCATGCCTAAGTAATTTCATGTGGTTCAGTAATAGCTCTTTTACCTGTTTTCTCCTCCTTTTTTTCACTCCATCGACTGTAGTGGAGGGCGTTAGCAGTGTGTTTCAACGGTGTCAGGATTTCAAGGGAACTGGTAGAGCCACACCAAGTAAAAATGGGTCGAGTACATTTAATTTATTACTTTTATTGACTTCTGTTGTTCTAGAGTAGGAGTCCTCACAAGCTCCGTATCAGCTAACAAAGGCGATACTTTGAATTTATGAGGCAAATAAAAATCTCAGATCGGAATATCATTGTTAGTAAAACCCACTGGCACTATAGAAATCAGGTGAAAACGCCGACCGCTGAGCTCTGCAGTGACCCCCCGGCTCACAGCCGAGAGGGCAGCGCAGGCTGCCCGTTGACGTGCCGAGCGAGAGCTCTCCTCTTCCCAACCCAAACGTCCAGGTTTAGGTGACAGAATTACGGGAAGGCAGAAAGTGCCCAAGGGTGAAGTGGGAGGGAAGGAAGTCTTTTGAATATACACTACCCGGCCAAATTTTTGTGATGTCTTGATTTGTAATCTAATCACATCTCACCTGTAATAAGAAATCAACATTTCTGGGTTTAATTGTAATTATTTTGCTCTGAAATTTGTGAAGTTTTTTTCCTCTTTGGCTATATTAGTTCACCTACTTTCTGTGCAAGGGTGTCACCAAGATTTATTCCATCCTTCAAATACTATCTTGTCATTCTAGCTGTAAATCCAGTCGTGGGGTCACTTTCCACCCCGGGGGCTAAATCTGGCTGTTCATACAGTGATTGCAATCCTCGGGGTTTCTGTTCAAGTTCTCTATTATTAATGCATGAAGTATTAAAAAAAAAAAAAAAAAAAAAAAAAGAAACAAAAAGAAGACACCTCCCCCTGCCCCTAAGGGTGGAAATACCAATTTTCTTATATATGGAGAAGGAACTAGTGGGTATAGAAGTCAAGCCCTTCTAAAAGGCTTATTAGGATAAAAGAATTTAAAGCACCCCCTGGGCCAGAGGAAGATTAACTTAAAATCTATAGGACAGATTCTTGGCAGTATGAATCAATATAGATCCATTGAAGTGTACAGGATATGCTTATTTTTATGTAAGATAAGCAGCTGGTCCTATATGCATTTAAAGTATTGAAGCTAGAGGGATCCCTAGTAAGATCAAAAATATCTTATTTCCAACAGTATTCTGGGCAAATAAGAGCCAGGAAAAAATACTTACCTGTTCATATATTTATGGCACAAGAAATTCATCTTTTGGAGTAAGCCATCATTTTTATTCTGGTGATGCTGTGCTCACTCTGTATCCTGAGTAGCTCTGTGATTGATCCAGGGAAGATGTGGAGCCTGCTTTTTTATTTTTTTTTTTTTCTTCACCTGTGAAGCCAATTCCTATAGCTCTACGTGTTCCTGGTTCAAACTCCATCTTCCTAATCATTATCTGAAAATTGTAGCAAGTCTTTGGGGACAACAGTGAAGAAGAGGAAATTTGATTCTCAAAGGCCGTGCTTCCTCATAAATTTCTCTCTATATAAGGTGGTACATATATCAAAAAAATATGGATTCTTGCTTTGAAAATGTATTAGTGCCTAGACACTGCCAGAGATGGGATTATTTGGACTTCTGGCTTGATGCAATCTGGCAATTCTTGTTACAAAGCAACGCTCTGCAAACAGCAGAGATGTGCAGCACCCCAGACACTGATATTTGTTCTTCACAGACATAGAGATGTATGCTCTGAAAGGCAAATAAGCCTGGAAATGATCTGTTTCAGGTGGACATCTCTAGTTTTGGGCTGTTCTGTAGATATCTGGACAGAGGAAGGGGTTTGTGGTACTTCCACATCCTGTTTGGAAGTGACAAGCTGGTTTTTGCTGGAGACCAAGGAGTGTGCTGAACCCAAGCGCTCAGCCTTGCTCTAAATGCAGTGTAATTCCAGTATTACTTTGTGTACGTGAACTCTTTAGATTCATACCGGCCAATACCAGCCACGGCATCCAGTCCTGAAATCACTGCAGCCTCATTGACTCCTCTTGACTTCAGCCAGCAGGGGTGGGCCACCAGGTGGCCAGGCCACAGCTCCAGCTGGAGAGCATCGCTGGAGGGCATCACTGCCCGGTGCAGAGCACTGCCCACCTCCCTCCTCCACAGCACATCCAGCCGAGGATCCAGCACAGTGTGCCCCGTGGCAGAAATTTCCCCCTCTGAGCTCTCTTTTCACACCACGCCTGTATTACTCTTCCTGCGTTTCAAATTCATGTGGGTGCAGTAGCTGGTATCTCGGAGCCATGCACACGTTACAATAAACGCTTGGGTAAATCAGAATTTTTTAACAGAAGGGGAATCTACAGAGCTGCGCATTCTTCAGTGAGTCAATGCTGAAGTATTTCCGTCTCTGTCAGGCAAAGGGAACACGTGCATGAGAGGGTGAACTGGGAGAGTGGTCAGGACACTGCTTTGCCATTCCATGCAAAGCACGTAGTCTGTCTCTATTTGTCCTTTGAAAATGTGTTTGTGAGATGAATGAAGTTTAAGAATAGCATGATTTGAAAGTCCTTACTCTGTTTAACCTTTGTGTGCAGGTGCTGCAGTATTTTGTTAAACAAACACTCATGTTAGATTGGAACTTGATCTTTAGATAACATTTGTAACTTGATGGGAAGAAGTTCTGGCTTGATTGGTTGCACTGAGAGATGAAGCATTACCTTTGTTTATCAAATTCACGTACAATTTTAGGGTTAGTTCTTCAGCTGAGGGAATCCGATGTGACTGCAGGATTATCAACAGAGCGACTCCAGTGTGTAACAGTGTTGTGCCTTGTGGAGAAATTCTGATGCAAGGAAAGGCTTCACGCTTCCCTCCTTTCACCTTCTCTCATTTTCTTTAGTTTAATTCTTAATTCCAATAGAAACGCAGAAAAAAAATTGTGTCTGACTTTGGTTTATATTTATTCCCACAGGGCTGCAGACTCGCCCACTGCTTACCCACTGATGGAAAATGCAGTGCCACTCATCCGCATTCGGGTGATCCTCGCGTGCCCCGTTGGGCAGATGAGCACACGCTTTCTGTTTCGTGTCCGCAGCTGTATGAGTCAAGCAGGTACAACACAAAACATGCATGGTAAACAGTATTATTTTCTTAATTTCTACTACTTTCATCTTCCTGTCTTCTGAAAAAAACTCCTCCAGTGCTTGGGAAGAGCCGCAGAGGTGAGTTGATCGCGCACGGGATATTTAGCATGCAGCAAGTGGATGGCCACTCATGCTATATAACCTTCCAGCTATGTCGCCTCGTAGCACCTTCCGCTTCGTACTGGGTTTACAGCTGATTTTCTCTGTGCAACATCGTAGTAGAACACCTTTAGAAACGGTGGCAGCTCGCATGGAGCGGGATGGAGCGGCACCTGGCAGCGCTGGTAACGTTCCTCAGACGCGACCTTCTCAGTGCCGGCGCGGTGCTGGTAGCGGTACCGACAGACTGCTCCCTGCGTGCTTCCCTGGGAACAGCAAAGAAATACCTATGCAGCCGTGAAATAGCCTATTGATGGCTTTAACCCGCAGTTTTGTTTAGGCAAAACAGGCAGTGCTGCCACTCTAGACATTTCTTAAAACTTTGGCAGTGTAAAGATGATGATTTGCTGTCTTGTTTCCTCTTTCCTTGTACAGCTCTAATGCTTCTTTTTGCTAAAATACATTTAATCCCTGCTATGGCATAGGGCTAATGAGATACCAGTTTGCTGAAATCCAACACTTGTATGTCCTAACATCTAGAAGCCAGACCTCTGTATACACACCTTTTAAAGAAAAGAAGAGTGAGAAAGATTTTTGTACCTTTATTTTTTTTTTTTTTTTTTTTTTTTTTTTTTTTTTGTAAAAACTGAGTTAGTTACGAGTATCTGTAGTATTCAGAACTTGGCTCAGGAGCTTACACAAACTGTATTCAAAATACTCTTCTCATATTCAGTGGAATGAAACTTCTGCAGAGGAGGTTTTCTTACAAAATATTATGTTCAAAATGTTCCTTCAAATTTGAGGCACGTGAGAAATACTGTGGCATGGCCACTGCTCAGTGTTTCTCTCGTCTGTATTTTCATTCTTCTGGTTACTGCTCAAGTCAGGAAGTGAATGAGAACTCAGAACAACATTTTTTTAATGATGTCACATTTCTGAAATGTCCATTTCGCATTTCTGCTCTGGTCTGGACTTATCTTAATCAGACTTTTTCTGCCATTTAGAAGTAAGTGATCTATATCACTGGTCAGAAAAACACTTATTTCTATGTGCAACTTTAAGCTGAGTGTCTTTATTCCTCATGTTCAAGATGTTGGTGAACAGTACGGTGTGGTTTCATGCTTGCTGAAGGAGTGTGGCAGAACAAACCTTGTCAGAAGCTCATCTGTGTACCTGGCAGCATCCCCACCAGGATGCAACGGGGAGAGCCCATCCAGCACCATGGGCTGTTGAGCTGCCCTATTCCCTTCTAGCAACGCGTGGGGCTGGGCTGCTTTTCCCGATGCCATGAACACTACTGGCTTCTGTAAGGATACCTATAAAATAATTCATGCTAATTGCAGCATCACAGCTAAAAAGATGCATGAGAAAAAAGATCTTCACCACAAGACCAACCAGGTCTAGCGGGAGGTGTCCCTGCCCATGGGGTTGGAACGAGATCATCTTTGAGGTCCCTTCCAACCCAAACCGTTCTATGACTCTAGGAAAAGGTGCAGACGAGCGTTATGGATGGTTAAGTTTTTAAGGTGGCAAGATGAGGAAATGTAAGCCAGTGACAACAATCCTTTAAGGCGTGTAGAGGCAAAGTTGGTAGTTTTAGCCACAGTGCAGCAGAATTTAAATTATACAGTTCAAAATACACAGAACTGCGGATAACACAAATGGATAAACCACATGTTTTGCAGTAAGTACAGATTTTTAGAGAGGGAGGCAATTACAGCCCTAAGCCCTTCACGCTACGGAGCTATTTCCGTGTCCTTATTCCTCGGCAGTACCACAGCTCTGTGGCTGACCTGGAGCGCCGGCTCCTTTCAGAGCCTGAGCTGATGCTACTGCAAGATCTATTTGCAAAAACCAAAACTGAGCCTTGTATTAAGACAAATCCCCCATATGGTGGCAGCCTTTTGAAAGATATGGGAAAAAACACCTTCCATTTAATGTTTGTTCGAATACAGTCAGAGGGAAACATACATAATGTGGAATGGGTCCTCTTACTTTGATGGGGAAAAATGGTCATCTGTAATGCGCTCCCACAGCAACCTGTAAGACAGCAATATTTCCTAATGCTAACAAGATTATTTCAGTTCTGCACCTTATTTCCACTGATGACTATTTTTAGTCGCTTCACCACTTCTCAAGTGCTTAAAATAGTCACCCTCTTAGATTAATAAATACAGGTCCCACTTCAATTACCAGTGTTGTAGTTAATGCCTCAGCGTAGGCTACACGGTGGCTGTTGGAAGAGTTTGTTCTTCTTCTTCTACGAGACAATTTTGCTCCTATTCAGCAAACTCTAAACTTAGGCGCTCAGCAGAGTCCTTGTTTCCAGATGCTGTTCAGTGAGTACTGTGTGGCATCTCCTCTCCTTTCTGCTGGCAGTGGAAGGGGAGCTGTGGAAAGAGTAAGGAACAGGGAAAAACTGTTTGCCAAAGATTTAAGTTCTGTAGATTAGGGCCATGAACTGTAAAAGCACACCAGGGAAACTGGGGCTAATTCCATTAACTGCACATTAGACTGACTTTGCTCGTTCCTGCTTAAAGTATCTGCTGAACAAAAGCTGTTTTCTGGAAAAGCACTGACATCACAAAATGTTTTGGCTGTTTCTAGAAGACCAGACATGCAACACCACTAGGATCGAGAAAAGGATTCAATTTTCTTTGAAGTGACTCAGGAATACTTTTTCTCTTGTCCCTTGGTTTAATGGACGATGCCCACCAGACCCAGCTCGGAGGAGCAGAGGCGTTGGAAGGCAGGAGGAGACCCAATGCCCCAGCAGAATGACCCTGTTTGCCTTCGAGCTGTCTCAGGGAAGAGCAGCCTTTCTGTATTCTGGCATCCGAACAAAAAGGTAGGTGTTTTGAAAGCAGATTTCGAAGCGCGGTGATTAGGCAGCCTTTTGTCTCTCTTATTGCTCAGAGAAGGACCACTGTACTGCCCTGAAGTGACCTGTTTCTGCAATATTTTGTCCCCAGGTAATAATATAAAAGAAGAGAGAGAAATGTAGCCAGTGATAAACACATTTGAGAAGCATTGATGGTATCCGCGGTATCAGCTCCCGTTTTCAAGTCCTCTTATCCCGCAGCTCAACTCCCAGCCTTGCACTCTGTTTTCTGCAGGAGACAGGAGCTGCATTCCCAACAGGAGCTGTGAAGGCAGGGGGAGGATGGAGACACTTCTCTTATGGACCCCCCACCCATTCAATGTCTCCTGTATTGGACCCCTCAGCCCCTCTTTCTGCGGAGAACAAGGTACCCTCCGTGTCCGTGGTAAGGGGACGTTTTCTTTGCGAGCTTGCCGCACTTTGCTCATGCAAATGAAATGGCTCTATCCTGACTAAAGGCTCTGTGAGTTACAGCCTGCTTATTGTTTTAGAAATAAAGATATTAGTATGCAAATGACTCTGGAAGGTGTTTCTTCTCATTAGAGAATGGAGATCATTTGATAAAAGATGCGGTGTGCTTCATCTGTAAAAAGGCTTAGCAAATTTGTCTTGTCTCAACAGCACTCTAACAACAAGACCGATCGGATAATGCAGCAAAGAAAGCGCAGGAGACAAATGGTTTATGACACTCAGGTTACCTTTACTGTGCAAGGTGGGCGTGAAATTTTTTATGGTGAGACAAAAAAGATGATGGGCAATTAACTACAAACTCATGCAGCAGGTTTATCATATGCTCAGCTCATCCATCTGTGTCTCAGTCTCCAGTGGACTCATGAGTTTCATCAAGAAAACCATTTTCAAACCAGCAGACCAAAACAGATCGTTTTCGACTCCAAGCTCCATCGAGGCTTTGCAGTAGTTTTACCTTATGTTTACGATTTATGGATGCAACACATACGCGTAGCAGAAAAGAGTGGTTCAAACGTTCTTCCCCTTTCAGGGTACGTGTTTTGAAATATTTCTCATTCAGGGACCGGTTCTGCAAACACTTGTGTGCACGCAAATAACTTTATTCAGATTAATTCCATTAAATCCTTTGGGGAGAGATGGTAAATGTGGTATGTAACTGCATTTAAATTCCAACTTCTGTCCTGTGATGACTCTGATAGAGTAGGTTCAGGGAATTAGGAGAGGGAGGCTGAGCTGGTGGTTAAGGCACTGAGTCAGTATGCAAAATATTGGTGCTCAGTTTGTGCTCCCGCTGCAGACTGTCTGTGTGACTGTGGGTGAACTTAGTTTTGACCTGTAAAGTCAGGATAGCTGCCTTTGTGCCAAAGCAGTTAATATTTAACTATTGCCCTTCACAATATTACGCCAATGAATATCTTACTAAAGACATTTAAAAGCTAATCTTATGTAAGTAATATTTTTCCGTAACTAATTAGTTTGATGTAGTCTTGCCAGATTGGGTAAAAAAGAAATAGATTTTCAGAATCGAAGGTAATTATTTTTATCCTATGAATTTTCAAGTCCTTCTTCTCTTTTCGATCTGTGAACGTAACTGCTTCACAAAATGCATACGCTTCTTCCCAAGAGATGACGCTGGGGAGGGAATCGATAAAGTCAGAGCCATGGGACTAATCAGTTAAACTGTCACAAAGCCCTGAGATGATGTCTCTTTTATTCACCCTGAAAAGAGGGGAGGGTGCCAAACCTAGGTCACATCGGAATAACTGTGGTAAGTTTCATAGAGAATGAAGCCACCCCGGTAGGGCAGCGCTGTCTCAGCTCTGCCGTGGGGCTCCCGGTGCGGGTGGATGAACGCCCGACAACCTCGCTATGGAAACTGTGTACTTCCAGCCGTTCCCTTCCATGTCGTTGCTTGTATTAAGATGAATATCACTCGAAGGAAACAGAGTCCTAATTTTTCATTAATTTCTCGGATACATGTAAATTTTTTGTTGTTTCAGAATAACACTGACTATTGATGTAACACTCCGCAACTCTCTCAGGCTTTTAAGTGAGTGAAAAGCTCCCTTTAAATTCACTCCCTCACCATTCAACGCTGCTGAAGAAAAGGAACTACTGAAGAAAGATATAGGCCTCGTGGTCTTTCCTGACAGTCAATAAATCGGAGTTTTGTCAGACCAAAGAGATGCCATAAAGAGAGCAGATTAAAAGAGATTAGTTCTGCCAAGTGGCCTGAAGAGAGAATTTACGGCTCCCCTCCGCCTGCCCAGCAGAGCTGGAGGATGCACAGGCTCCAGAGGTCAGTGAAAATCCTTCTGCTCCTTCCGCAGGGCTTTGCATCACAGCCCAAGCGCAATCTACTGTATTGGAGGGGAGGGGGAAGAAAGGATGAAGAGATGCTTGGTTTTATTTTTCCGTCTATGTGTTACATTTTCAACAAGCAGGCTTTTGATTTCTGTCACAAAATATTCCCTTCACTCTTGTTGGTGGTTGTTGTTGCAATCAGAGTCGTATAATTGAATTCAAAGACATAGTAGTAACCTAAAAAATTGTAATATCAACCCAGGAACGGTGCTATTGTGCAGTGGTGCATGTGCTACTGTTCACATCAGTGGGTCTTCAAAAAGACATGAAATGTGCACAAGTGATGGTGATTGATTCCTCAAAGCACACGCGGGATGCCCAGGAGACCGAGGATGGGATGTGAAGGGAGGGGAGGTGGAGAGCTGACCACGAGCAAGTGCCAGAAGTTCAGCTGTCAGCCATAAACTGAGTTTAGTTTAAAGCATCCAAAATGCAGAGCTGCAGTGGAGTGTCGTGGTAGCTTTGACTATTTGGATACCTTAAAAAATAAAAAAATAAAAAAAAAAAAGACTTGGAAAACTCAAATTCACATTCAGACAGGTCTGAAAATGTGGCAAGTACAGGCATCATCACTGGATTTATGTTGGCTGATAAAAACTTCATAAGCCTGGTCTTCGTGGCTCAGAGCTTCCCTCGGCTTCAAACCGGAGTGCAGCCTGAGAGCTCGGCGAGAACGGTTCGGCAGCCCCTGCCAGAGAAGACCTGGCTGGGAAATAAGAATAAAATAGGGTCACGTATTCTGAAGTAACGAGGGAAAGGGAGAGCTTTTACCGGGGAAGCTCAGAGGGAGCGAAGGGTATTACAAACACGCTGGAGTGGAAATGCACTTAGACCTGAGAGCGCAGAGCTGCTTTAACCCCTTTGCTCAGACCAGAGAGCGAAGAGCCATTAACCTACAGAGCCCTTTCACAGCTCATCCGAAGACAAATGCCCCACAGAAAGACAGCAAAACATTGTAATTTGAGGGCCAAGTTTTAAGCATGCCTTATTATGCACAAAAAGCCTGAGATGTATGTCTTACATTTATAAAGAGTGGAGTAAACGTAACTGTTCTATAATTTAAACCTTAATTTTGCACAGGTAAAATGACTTCCATCCCATCTTTTCTCCCTAGTTTTCAACAGCAATTTTCTAATTTCCAATATAAATGCAGATATTTTATAAGTCTTTGTAACGTGATACTGCAAATATGTTGGAGTAATGAGTTCTCTTTGCAATCTGCAAGATGCCACTGTGGTTATGTTATTTCGATCATAATAGGCTATGGAGGGAAAACTTGGTGTAAAAAGGCAATATGTGCATGTGGTAGACTGTCTTTCCCATTTCCCTCAGATATATATATTTTCAAACCCCTTGGAAAATCCTTTTTTATGTTATTTAACAGAGAGATACAAAGTGAAGGCACAGAAGTTTAAATGCTTGGAGTTAATAAAATAGACATAAAAGTCAGAATCTAAATAGAAATATCAGTATCTAACTCATCATTTTAAAAATCCACTGTATGTTTCTAAACTTACTCTGAAATAGTTTGCGATAGAATAGAAATAGATAGAAAATGTGAAAGGAAGACTGTCATATCCATGAGAATGATTTGATAACATGTCTTTCCCTGTGATTTTATCTGCCCATGGAGGAACTACTCTAGAGAGAACAAGTTCACCTAAAAGCATATATTTTACTTGATAAAAAGGACATTTGCTTACTCCCATAGATTGAGTATTCTGGCCCCATTTGATTCACTGAAGAAAATTAAATGCAAAATAAGTAGGGAGAGAAGAGCTGTAATAATAAGGTATATGACATATTTGTTTATGTACATCATGCACGCTTCTCAGAGCTTTCCAACGGTCCACTAAAATTTATCTTAATGTTAAAGTCAATGCTTTTTCATTCATAAACATAATAATAATAACATGTGCAAAACCACTGACACAAAATAAGACATAGAAGGTTAATTCCACCTACAAAAGTCTGTCTACAAACATAAATCCTGTAATTTAGATTGCAAAACCAGTCATGCAGGGGTTATATTTTATTTGTACAGCACTCTGCACATGAGGACCGGTGTTCCTGAGCATCACTGCAATAAAATTGGTAAGATTGATTTTTACCATGAGTAAAGGGAACGGCCAAGTGCCCATTAACACCAGTATTGTGCAACTGGTGTCGCAGGAGCTATTTGAGAGGGTTTGCTGAGGCTGCCTTCCACTACTTCAAAGCATTGTTTAAAATTCCAAATAAGTAGTTATCCCATTCTCAAGTGATGAAGTGAATATATTTAAAAGTAATTAATTGCTGGTTGATTGCCATGCAGGTTACTACCCCGTATAATAAAATTCCTGGAAATCTTAGTTGCTGTAATAAGCTAATGAAATTTTGTAAGTATTTGTGTTAAGACTGAACAATCCAAGGGCAGCGGCACAGCCTATGCCTAGTGGACAAATCTCAGAGGGGCTCAGAAATTTTTTAAAAGCAGGAGCTGGCCCTGTTTCAGTGAAGGAGTTGAATCAAATGAAAATCCTGAAATGAGTTTTTGGGAAGCTTAATTAAAATAATTGCTAATTCAAATTGCTCAGGGATGACCTGTACACAATAAAAAAAAATATAAATAAATCAGAAGTCTGCAAAACAAACTTTTCCTTTGAAGCAGTCGCCTCTGAACAACAAGGCTTGCCCATCAAATTTCTGACAGAATTTTAAACCATCTTATTGTGAATGGCACTGTATATATTTTGGCTCAGGAAAATATTTTACTGTGATCCTAAGTCCTGTGTTGGCTTCTGTGTGCCACTCGTGGAACACAAAAATTATATACCTGCTGTAAAACAAATTATGGGATTGACTAGGTCTCCTGGAGTAAGATTGCTTTCAATAAATGAGTGATTAAACAACTGTGCCCGAGCCTGTTTGTGATGCCATCAGTTACACCAGGTGAGATGGTGACATCACTCGTAGCTTTCCTCTGTCTGGTTGGACTATTTACATCCTGCCTACGCTTTCGTATAGCATATGCGCTCGCGGTGCTCAGAGGCCACATTTAATGATGCTGGAGGTGTATATTCCTGTTCTACCCCTGTGGCAAATTATGGTACAATAGCCAATATTAAATGGTTGGTGCCACACTGTAGGAATTCTGGTGTCGTTTTGGTCTGACATCTAACTCCAGCTGATACGACTTACTCCCACCGCAGCAGGCAGCGTTGCCAAACCAACACACCGCATTTAGCTGAAGCTGGCAGACATGTGCTGATTGTGCCGTCTGCATTGCTTCGACCTGCCAGCCGTTGGCTTTCCCGTTTGGTGACTCCAACTCTGAAAATATGTCACTGAATATTTTGGCTCTGTTAGTCGTCCTGTAAAAACTCAAAAAAGCCTGTTCCGTGATGTGGCAAAAAAATAAATAGCCAAACTTCCCCTGAAGACAGGTACTGTGTCCCAGGGAGACTCGGTTAATGTCTGAGCAGCTTCTGGATGAAGGACACCGTGCTCCACGCCGCAAACTGTGCAGGAGCAGGGGACTCAGCACCAGCACTGGTAAAACTGAGTTATTCCGCCAGTGATGGAGCATTGGCCATATGGAGGACCTGTGGTCTGCCTGGTGGAGGGCTGGAAAAGAGAGTGCAGAGATATTAAAGCCAGTTCTGGTTGTTTTTCAAATCTGAGCTGTGCTTTTATATATGCTTGGATATTTTAAAAGCCTAAATTAGTATTCAAGGAACTGTTGGCAGTTTTGGGGCCAGATTTTGCTCTTATTTGCCTTTCTGCAAAACAGGGATGTATAAGTAGAAATTGGCACTATACACAGGACAGATTTTAGCTTGTTTAAACGGAGTTTCTAGAATTGCTTTGCTCTTCTTCAGGCTGTGTGGGTTTCCAAATTGGTGCTTCATTCGGGGGAGTAATGCATCCTCTGGGCACTGCACTTTGAAGAACATCACCAGCTCAGCTCAAGGCTATTTCCATGGTGCAATCACGACTCCACTCTGACTGAAGTCCTGTCCTCCATCACTTTCATCAGTCTAGTGTTTTATACCAGCTACCCTCATTTGTGCGAATTCGGATAGATTCAAGGTATTTGCGTGTGTCCTGCCAGCTTTTGAAGCAATTGCCGGCCGTACAGCAGCATCCCTTTGATGAACTGAGGCACGGCAGCTTGTAGCTCTGGCAGCCAGACGGATGGGCTGCAGTTCCTATGCCGATATTCTGATGGGCTTTTTTTCGTTCCATATTTGGTCCTGGAAGCAACAGAGCGCCTTTATGAGCAGAACTGAATCGCCGAAGTAGAAAGAAATGGTGGAAGTTTACAGCACATAAAATCAGAAGCTGCAGGTTGTTGAGGGTTTTGCAGTCTCCATCGTGTCTTCACCTTTCGTATTTCACTGCGAGTGTCAAAGGGATGGAGCGGGGATTTGTAGGCTTTCCTCTCCGAGGGCTGGCTTTGGGGAAGATGGGTACATGCTTGATTGGCTTCAGGGAGCTTATAATTTGCAGGTTGTTGCACTAATTTTGAATTGTTTCAGAAAATGTTTGTGCTATGAAACCCAACCCTGACAGACTACAAGCCTCTGGGGCACAGGAGGAACGTAGAGAGACCCACAGCTCTACACTTTCAACCATCACCGACAGTGTCACCGCTCTCCATATTGCCTGCAGGGAACTAGAAGGAATGGTTTCCTTCTCAGTTTCCTGGTCATAAATGAGAAACATCCTTCTTTTGTCAAGTGATTTCCACTACTTATCAAAAAGGTGTTAAATGTTAAGTTTATTATCATTATTATTCATCCAAGCTGGCTTTAAAAATACACATATAGAACCAAATTGTGACCAAGAAAGCTTGCATTCAGGTCTGAATGCTTTCTATTAATGGTCAATCAGACACTCAAATGTAAGATTTTAAGTTTTTTCTTAGTCAAAAATCAGCCTTCAGCTTTCCCTAAGTTAGTGTAGAACAACAGCAATTTCACCCTTTTAGGTGTTTGTGTGTAAAGGACAGTTTGGTAAGGAGCAGAGCCCTTTAGTGAAACAGAGGGATTTTCCTTATTAAACTGCACGGTAATTAACTTGAGCGTTCATCCCCTTTGTAACTCATTGCTCACGGGAAAGTGCCTTTTGGTTCTTTCTACCGGCGCCCCTGCCCCTTCCCTCCCGCAGGCAGAGCAGAGGCAGGGCTACGGGAGGAACAGCATGTGTCCAGCCGGCTTGTATCGTCCTTCTAGTGTTTGGTATGGCTCTGGTGTCCACCTGAGTAGTGTCATATTCATGCAAAACAAGAAACAAATAGAAAGGAAAGCTGGAGGGGAAAAAAAAAAACCCAAAGGATTGCACGCCTGTTCAGTGAAAATATTTCAAAATTAATTTTCCCTTTGTGAAACACCCCTTGGAAGAAGATATTGCTTGACTTGGTTTTGTTCCGATGAATTTAACACGTATTTAACAAATTGAAGTAATCCTCTGTAATGTGATATGTTATGAATACTCTTATATTAACTCTTGCAACTCTTAGGAAGAGTTGGCCATGTATAACACTATTTACAAATTCAGGACTGAAGGTTCTGAGGTAATTTTTTATTTTGATTTTTCCTGCTCACTCTTCAGCTTTTAGAAGACGACACAAATTTGGCCAGACTACAGTTAACAGGAGCAAAAGGGACAGCCATTCTGCTTGATGTTCATGACAAAGAACCAGGGAAGAAGGACAAAAAAATATATATATATATAAAATCGATACTTCAAAATCTCTGTCTTTTACAAAAGATTTAAAAACAGCCTCCTCCCTGCCTCTTCCTTTGAGTTTTTGCTGAAAGGCTTTGTTTTAAGAGAGGCCATTTTCAAGAAGAGGGGCAGGAGGAGGCTGGGAAAAAAACCAACCCTTATTTTCACAGTTCCGTCATTCTCCAGAGGAGTAACGGGAGGGAACGCCGGCTTCAAAGGCCAGGCGGGAAGGAAGTAGAAATAAAAGCATTTGTTTCCCCCTATGAAGGCTACTGACTCCTGTTGGCTGAAACATTGCCATATTTTGTTTAAATTTATATATTTCTTTGGAACTTTGGGATTGCAGGCAAATGTTTAACTCCCTGACTTGGCCCATGAGGTGGAGTAGCTAAAGCTCTGCCTCTCATTTGTGTGATGTTTAATTAAAAGGAACGAAGACAGAATTTTCTTTGCCCTCTTAAGTCTGTCTGTTTTGCATTTGCAGCTTTTTTGTTTTTTTCCCAGTGATTGGCCAGCTTGCAAAAAAAATGACAAGGAATTAGGAATAAATGGTAAAGGGTGGAATTAAAAGGTAGCCTTCCATTATCTACTTATGCTGTGAACCAGACTTGAGACTTTTTAAATGAGTGGGTTAAAAATAATGAGTTGCACCAGAAAAATGTATTGAAGAGCAAAATGTAATTGCTGTGATTTAGCTGAGCAGAGAGACCTTCTATAAGGGAGAAATATGATTTGGAACATGGAGGAAAACCCAGGAATTTGTCTCAGGGAAGTTTTAATCCTTTTGTGGACTTATTTTCTCCCTAGCTTCCTGCAAATCTAGGTTAATACACCCACATGTTGTCAGAATGTAATTACTTCAAACAGAATTGACGATTAAAAGTGTCCATTCAATGCTGCATACTGTTAGCTTACTATTTGTTCGCTCATTTAGTGGGGAACCTTTACTGTTTGTACCTTAACTGCTGACCTTGCCATGCAACCCTTGGTAAGTCACTTCATCTGTCCTGTCACATTAAGTCCACCCTTCCTGAAGGAAGGAGAGAGCAGGGCTGGCCGCCTTTCAGATGCAAGTGGAACTTCCTGGTGGAAAGTTGTTCAGAAATGCTAAACCTTTTTAAAAGAAAGCAAGCAGTGTAGACTGACCTGTGATGTCCTGGAGCTGCAACTTGTCCCCCAAGTGCATATCCGTAGGGCAATTTTCAGGATAAAGAAAACACTGCAAGTGACACGGAAGGTCACCCTTCCATGTTCCTTCCCTATAACCGCCAGGCTGTGAACAATTTCTCAGGGAACACTTGATGGAAAGATCTTCAGTCTGGATGCCTACAGAGGGAACATAATTTTTTCAGCATTTCTTGTGAGCCGCTGAGCTGTTCCATGCCACCAGGGAAGCCAGCCTCTGACTTTGACACTGTTGCCAAAGCAATTAATTCTCCCATCGGATCCTAAATCACTGGAAGAGCAGACCCTTGTCTTCATCTGCTGACACCTGCTCTGCTTCTGGAGGGAGCTGAGGTATGAGCATTGGCATGGGTGAAAGTCCTGAGATTCTCTAGGCCCTCAGAGAAACCTCTGTATGAATACCCCAAACAGCGTGTTTCTTTGTTTTATCTGAATATGGGTTCATTAAGTCTGTTCCTTGCACGTGTTACTGCAAAAGGATCCTCTGGCTTAGGTTCAGCCTCCTCCGTGTAGTGGGGATTATGGTGGGAAGCCAGTGGTTTGCCGTAGCGTTCTTTCTGAGTCACACAGATGCCGTAGATCACTCTGCCTCCAGCTGCAGCCTTTGGCTTTTACCAAAGAGGTTCATTTGGGAGCAGATGACCAAATTGAGGGCAATTTAGTTCTTGCGCTGAAGAGGTCTCGCATGCTGTGAAAGCTTCCTGTGTAACGCGCTCTTACCTTGCCCTGCAAAACCCACCGTGCTGCCTCATCCCAAATTGCAAAGATCTCATCATAGCCCATTACTGTCCTGGCTTCATAAACCGTTCCTTGGCACTGCATCCCTTGTCCAAGACAGATGCTCAAAGACATGAGTCATGCCTTCTGTACTCAGTTGTCACATAGTCTCGGTGTTTTATGTTGTCAGTCATAACCTGAGTGCCCGGGTATTTACGGTGCTGCAGACAAAGTCAATACACTAGGAGTGAGTCATATTTAAATGTAGTTTGTTCTTGCTATGTAGAACACACTGATTCTCTTTCACCAAATGAACTCCAGCTCAATGACAAACAGCTGTTGCTGCCACATTTTAATTAAAATGGAAGTCTGGCCTGAAAAGTTTTCCAATTTTAATATGCAACAATAACGGTGCTAAGGTGAAAAAACATGGGTAAGTTGGGAGGAGAAGAGAGAAATACATGTTGTCTGTGCTATTGAAAATTTGCCTCTACATTAATTCTTGGAAACAAATTCAATTTTACGAGCCTCAGAATGATGGCAGGTAACTTTGGAAAACGTCCAAACCTAAAAATCCTTTCAAGGTAGAGATACATTGGGAGTGTTCTCGTAACTGTGGTTATATCGTCACCTCTGCACTTGAGCATGGAGCTGCATTCATGTCATCATTCATCATGCTGTAAATTCACCATTGTCCTCATGTTAATTAATGACTATTTTTAGTTATCTCAAGTTTTTTGCATTACGTCTGTAATAAAATTGGTGTGAACCAAAATAAAGCTCTTCCTATACTTTAAGCCTTATTTTAGTCTTTAGAAATGGAAATCTCTTACTGGCTTTGACTCTAGTAGTGATGATGTTGGAGATGACAGATTTTTGCAGGGCTCCAGTACTGCAGTGCCTTGTGGGCTGTAAATACTGTGAAGATACTTTACCTGTTCTCTTCTCCATGTTTCATTCCATTTTTCCATGTTCACTGTCAGTGTCACCTCTTAGTGCTTATCCTGCCACGCTTTCCAGCTAGGGACATATTCTTTAGGGTAAAGAGCTTGTCGATGAGGGCTTAGTCCCCATATAAAAGGCTGCATGATGAGTTTCTAGTCCATAAGAGCAGCCATAGCAGAGCTGAATACTAAGAATTCAGCCCCACTGGATATGAAGGGAGGTGGATTTCCCTTGTATCTTTTTGGGAAAAATAGTCTCTTCTTGTAAACTTGTTCTCAAGTGAAGGCCATTCCCTTAGCAGGAATTCTAAGTATTTATTCGATGTGACTACAGGAGCTTTTTCCATTATCTACTGACGACTATATACAGCTCAAAAAACATCAGAGCAAACCAGCACCACTAGAGACTTACAAAAAGGTCAGAAAGAACGAATTAAGATAATGTATTTGCAACTGGTCCACTAGAACCTGTTATTACGCAAGAAGATTTTAGGGTAGATTTCTTTTAATTATCACCTTTGACAGCCACTCTGTTTTCCCAGAAATCTCCCTGTCTCCTCTGCCAGCTGTGTTCGCAGAACGAAGCCGACTCGGCAAAACGAAGCAAATTTCTATGGTGTGACTGGAAGCGTGGAAGTCTCATCCACAGCCTGTTTGGAGATGCAACCATATGCATGAGGAAAGCAGCAGTGAGTACTTTTTCACTGTGCCCCCATATCCTCTTTCAAATTTATGAGTTGAAATGTCTACTGAGAAACGTAGCTGTCTTCCAGGGAATGACCAAGCGCAGGAGCAGGGTCAGGTCTGCTCTAGAGCCTTTGCACCCATGTTGGCTTTGCTTCCCTTGGTGGCTTCGTCACTTCACAGACCATAGACTTTTGGGGGCTACAACTCTCTATTTTTGTTTGTATTTCTCTGACATCTGCTGTGTCCTGGCTGGGACCTCCTTGATAATGGGTGTTGTATGAATAATAACAGATGCTGTTGTAAATGCACTGGATAAAATATAAATGTGCAGTATTTTGAAGTTTTTTTGGTCAAAATTGCTTATCCCTAACCTATTGAAGAAGGATTTTCATTGATTTAGTGGGTAATACATAACATTTCTGTAAACGTTGATATGTGTAGTTTGGTTTGAAGCCAAATAGCTCTCCAAAATACTTTGCAAAACAGAGCAAGCCCTCAGCTGTAGCTACTGCAAATTTAACTTCCAGAAAACCTATGATTTCCTGAAGTGAGACATTAGCAATAAACCCCCATAAATAAAAAAAAGTCTTTCTTTCATATTAGAAGAATAATAATAAAGGATTTCTAACGAAACGGCCACAGAAATGACCACGATCTGCATCAAACATTTCTAATTTTTTTTTTTTTTTTAAAATACAGCTTTTATTAAGTCATTCATTATTTGGAATGGTTTGAAGTGATTAAGAAGGTGTGCTTAAAGGTATTTCAGCCTCTATGCTGCTTGCAGTATTTTACATCCAGTACTTTATTTCTACAATTTCATATATCAATGCTCCAATGTATATTACCTGTAAGTTCTCTGTCTCATATTTTTCTTATTCCCTAAAAATCAGCTGCCTTTTTTTTAATAAAAAAATGTCGATAAGAACTAAAGTTCTTGTGTATAAGTGCCCCTTTCTTTCTTCCTACCATGATGGAATTGTGAGTTCCTTTCAGAAATTCACTAAAAAGGGCACAAAAGCTCAGAATCTCAAAAAAAAGGAGCCTGAAATTAATGTCACTAGTAGGTATTTTTACATGCAAATAGAAAAATCAAATGCCGTTTAAGAAATTTAATTTCCTCCAATTCCTCAGAATTTCCCTGTTTTTTAAAGGAAATGGTAATACTCTATAGCCAATCATGAATCACTTCGCTTCATATGCACCAGTTGCACACTGCATCTAGGTTCACCAGCTGCCCACTTGCCAGACAGTAAGGAGCAGAATAAACCATGGGCTGAGAAAGGCAATCAAATACAAAATGCCTACCCAAATTACACCTATTTATTCTCCATAATCTTTGCGCCATGATCCAGAAGACTGACGATAATCCAGGAATAAATGTGTACCTTTTACACAACATTAACTTACTTTCTCCCAGCTTGTCAAACAGCTTTGGGATTTATTATGTGTTTACTGTATGCCTCGCCAGTTTCTTTCCAACTAGGGGACTGCATATTTATTTTTACCTTCCACCTTTGAGCATTGAATTTGGCTTAGTGAAGCACATGTGGTAATAGGATTTTAGCACGACAAAACGGCGAATTTCGTGCATTATTTGGAACGAAGGGACATGGGGGAACCAGGGGTGGAAATATAAGGTAACGAAAAACTGCCACTCGGAGAAAGAGAAAGTTTTCCACTCCAGCAAGGATTAATACATTTTCACAGCATACTATGTGTCAGGGCTGTAAAATTGAAGTTCCAGGTGTCCGGAAGGCTGCCGATTTACCAGAGTTCTCATTTTCGAATCTTTAGAAAAAGATTGGCGATATTCTTGTAGGTAACTGTTTTCTCATCTTTCTTCTGAATAGTTTACTGAGATATTAGAGTGGCCGAAAGTATCACAAAAGTTAAACAAGATTATATTAATCAGTGGTTATAGAATAATTGATTTTTGATGAACTGTTCATGTACCAGGTGCTTGGATTGTTCCTCAGTACATGCAATTTTCCCAGTTAATGCTGTTCATTGAACGCGGTGTGCCTGGAAATGAAACCGAGCCAGTTTCCATCTCAGCTCTGTAGTGCTGTTAATGGCTCTCTAAGTAAAATCTGTACCATTTTTATTTAAAATGAATCCTGAATGGACACAGCTGGGTTCTTCCTCACTGCATTGATACTCCTCTTCTGCAGTTGATTAGGTGCCCACTGTTAATCCTGTGATTAGAGATGTGCTGCGTAAACATGTACCTGATATGCTTTGCAAGTGCGAACTCCACGGCGAGTTGTGGCTAAGAATTATTCTATGCATTTTTTGATGGATAAAACTATATGTAGAGAAGTCGTGACCGCCCCAAAGGTCATACCGTGAACTAATGATGTGCATTCTCCTTGTCATTCCGAGTTGTGCTTTGATAACTGTCAGGATGGGTCGGGCAAAAATAAACTGAAAAAGCACTTACACTTTTAGTGATTCATTACAGTTTAATTGGGAGCATCCAGTGGAATATCCAGTCAAACAAATTCCTGTTTTTTACGGCTGCTTTTGTCATTGGACCAAAGTTTTGCCATGTCTGTTTAAGTACTTTTTTGAGCTAGCTATTTCCAAAGGAATTGGAAATAGAGTGATACCTGGAACAGGGTTGGGACTGTTTAGGCATACAGTATGCCCACCATAGGAAATGAATATCCCTAAATATCTTTTCATTAGGCAGGTGGTCCTCCTCAGCTGGCCAAACCCTGCTTGTGTACTTGTCTTACCTTAAGTATTTTTAGCAGATTTGAGCTGCTCTAATTGCAAATAGGCATTGGTGGGATCCTGTTAGATGCCATGCCCTGCTCCCATGCCACTTATCTGCAGTGTCACTCAAACATATTTCTTCTGGAAAATGTGGGTGTCAGGCCACACAGACCCAGAAAGTAGTAGGACATTCCTGAAGACTACCAATTAAGAAGCAAATATAGACCCAGAAAGTATTAGGACATACCTGAAGACTAACAATTAAGAAGCAGATATAATTGCTGTCAAAATTATTTAGTTCTGGCAAGGTTAGATACCATTTTAATTTCTCAGTTATCAACACATGCAGCAACAACAAATTCCTCTGGCAATAGAAAAAAAAGTCTTGAAATTGTATCCACTACTGAGCACGACTCAGGGTGGGAAGAGAGCAATGAGTAATGATGTTATTTCCTTAAATAGTTTTATAACGTCCTAATGAAAGTTAGTTCCGAGTGTTCCTGAGAAGGAGCTGTACCACGTTTCATACCCTGGGAAAAAGGAGGTGTGACACAGGTTGCCAACAACAGCACACCCGTTAGCCAGATAGATAGAGAAAGAAACTGGACGTCTTCACGGGTTTTTATTTTTCCTCTTAACTTTTATCCCTTTGTTATAACTTGCTCTGTCCTTTCAAAGCAGGGTTGAATACTGGCCTGTAACAAAATTTACTTGTATAATCATTTATAGCGAAGAATCAAATGAAGCATTTCCCTTGCATAAGTTACTGTGAAGGCAGACATATGGCGTGGATTTAAGAGCTGGGTAGGTTCCTGAAGTAAGCGTTATACAGAAAATCAGTGTAATAAGTGTATCACTCCTCTTTTTAATGCTAATACAGATACAGCTCCAGATTTTGGCTCCCTTAACAGGTTGTCATAAAGTGCAGTGATTGAATTATACTGTTTCCTATCACTTTTTCTTTAATTTATTCTGGATCAAATTCTGGTATGTTTGTTAACTGTAGCAGCTTTCACTTAAGGAAAGAGGTTGGGGAAATATTATTGTCAAAGCAATTTCAGATTAAAATGGGATTAATAAATACTGCAAGAAGAATATAACGTGCTTTTATGCATCCCAGTGTCAAAATGCCAATCGCATTCTGCCATATTTCTTGGGGCAGTGTTTGTTTATTGGCTATATCTAAATACACATTGAAACCTTTAAGTAAGTTGATTCTCCTTTTTGAATGACCCTTTAATGATTCTGAATCACAGCTCGTAACTCTGCTACATCCTCTGCCATGCTAAAGCACGCCAAAGAACAGAAAGGGATATTTAAAATGTATCAAAGCATCTAAAAACAGCGCATAGTCATTTTGGGGACCTGCAAAGCCAGGCTGCTGCAGTTGTCTGCCTGGGCGGTGAAGTTCCCTTCCAGTTCATCATGGGCAGGGCTAATATGTGCCTTGAAGGCCCCTTGATGAGAATCAAGGTTACTACTAGAGATTCAGCCCAGATCACTTAACTGGGGGCTAATCCTGAGTAATTCAGTCCTTTGGTCCATCTTTAGATCCAGCACACCAATGCTGCACCACCAGGTGCAACGAGGCCCCTTACAGGGATGTATACCTAATTTACAGCAGGGTTTAGATTCAGTCATCCCTTCCCGCTGGATTTCATGAAACAGTCTGTTGGATTCCACTGTGGGCTCATACCATCAACACTGATCATGTCAAAGGCAAAGCAGTTTCTTACCAACATCTTCCTCAGCAGCTAGGAGCAGAAAACTTTCCAATTTTGAGCCTTATTGGTTTGACACTTGTAGCAGTCTTACAGGCAACTGTACAGTCTTACAGTAAAATTGTAGACTTTGCCTCTTACCCGTTTGATCTGTTACCCCTGCACAGCGGGCACCGGGTAGTGTCAAACAGGTCCCTCCACTGTCACCTCCACCACGCTGCCAGAGAGGACAGGAGGACTTGTGTCCAAGGCAGGTACGCCCATCCCGCAGAGCTTAACTGAAACCTTCAGATTACTTTTGACAGCCTCGTGCAGTTCTGAAACCAGCAGTTACCAGCAAATTTATAAATGGAGAACAGCATTTCAATGATGAGCTCTCAACACGCTTTGAAAAGAAGCAATGCCCATGCTTGCCTCTCCTCAAATGATGGGGCCACCGTGGTGAGCAGATCCTGACACAGAGCGTGCAGGAGATGGAGATGCTCCTTGTCTGGGGAGCGTTGCCCGGCAGGGGCACGGGAGGAGGCACCCGGTTTCACTAAGACAAACTCCCAAGTGAAAAAGGTGCTTTCATGGCCCCCTCCCCCGGGCTGTTGAGCGATGTCGACCTCCTGTGGAGTCAATGGACTTCCAGTGCTCTCAGCCCTTCCTGGGTGCGTTTGGCATGCAAGATCAGACACCGTGTGGAGCAACGTTACACCCAACAGAGAACGAGTAAGTGATGCAAAGCCACTTTTATGGACTCTGTTCTGGGTTTTATAGCTCTCACGTAAAAAGAATGGATTAACCCACTTGCCCTGTGGTCGTTCCCTTTCCCTGCAAATAAAAACAAAGCAAAATCTTGTTATGCTTTTAAGAAAAGGATATTTTAGTTGCATGTTCAAATATACGTAACTAGTATTTATAGGCTTTGTTTAGTTTAGGTTTGTTAGTTAGTATGTTTATTTTTGAATTTGTTAGTCCTTAGGGCTTTGTGAAGCCTCCTTTGGTGTCCCCACGTGTTTTGTAGGACAGTGATGCACAAAATGCCTTGATATCTGTTGTGATTAATGCTCTGGAGGAACCTGCTAATGGTTATGGATCTCCTGCATGTTTGAGGGCTCTGACATGGCCGATAATTTCCCCCTATTTCCCATGGCCCAGCAGACACAAGATTTAGACTTGCTGACGCTCCGCCAGAAAAGCTCTGCTTATGAGGAGTCCCAGCCCGCAGAGCCGAGATGTGATGATGGGGATAAGCTTAAATAACCTCTCTGGCCACGGACAGCTTATCTAAATGAAAACCCAAGTCGCAAACCCTTTGGAGTCCTTCCCATCATGACCGCAAAAGCCCACATTTAAAAAAGCAAATGAAATGTTTCCGTTTTCAATTTAAAGGGGGTCCAGGTATTTCAGTTTCAAAAAATTAGATGGTAGGTTAAAAAACACCTCAGGGCCTAAAAATTACTTATTGCAAAGTTCCACATTTTATTCAAAGTAAAGAAAAACCATCAGCCCTTTTCTGGTAGGAAATGGTGGGAATATCAGTGTTCATTACCAGATTCCCATTTTCTCAGGGGATGCTCATCGTTTTCCTTTCTCCAGGCAAAACTCGAGCAGCAGCACGGGGCAGCGCTGAATGGTGGGGTTCCGGCTGTTTTGGGGGATGACCAAACTCTGCTATTATGCCTGATGCCGCTCGATTTAGCGAGGTGTGAGCCTTGAGGCGATGCCCAGGGGAGCCGAGGTACGCGCCGCCAGCCGTCGGTGCATCCTGCAGCCACACCAGTGGCCACTGGCAGGACAATTTGCAGCGACCATCCCCGCTGCCGTGCAAAGCAGGAGGCAGTGCTGCTGCGGCATCTGTGGGAGGTACCAGCACGTGGCGGGGGAGCCAACCCAGGTACCCACGCATCACACCGGGAAGATAATTTAAAGAGTATGGGAGTAATGGGAAGGAAAGTTACCTTCTTTTCAGACTTGTCTGGGGCGTAAATTGGAAAACACCCAACAATCTTGTTGTATCCCTGCTGAAAGTCTCCAGGCTTAATTTACTCAACATCCTGAATTAATTTTCCTATTAACTGGGTGCTTTCTTAAAATGCAGGGGGGAAATTTTTTCACTGATAAGATTGGTCTGTGAACCGTTCCTAATGAGCTGCTGTGTCATTCCCTTATGCTTTCTATTCGTCTTGTTTAGGTCGCTTCAGTTTTAAGTATTCCAGTCTTTTACTGCCTGTTAAGACCGTCTTATTTTAACTGGGAGCTTCAAAGAAGTTTTAAAAGGCATCAGAAAGCAAAACATTCCATTTATTTATTTAGTCTGGCTTTTATTCAGGTGAGTGGATCCACAAATTATTTTAACTTCTCTTATCTATTTCTGTAAGGCCTATAATCCAAATTTCATTTTCAATAAATGTTCTTTTTTGGTTCCGCAAAGACTTTTCTTTCTTGCCCCTGAGAACGTACTTGAAGCCCGTAGAGGTCTCAGAGGCTCCAGGATGACTCGTGGATATGGCTGTGAGACAGAACTTCCAGGGTTTAAATCTGCAGAGCAGGATTCTCCCCTGGGAAAAATAACCTGCTTCATCAGAGAATCCCCTTGGTTTTGAGTATACAGTTCACTAGGGCCTTTGCCAGTGTAGCAGTGACCTAAAATAATAATTTTCCTAATAATTTTAATTAGCAATGATGTAAAATAATAATAATTTTCCTAAGGATTTTCATTATATTGATGATATATAAATTTTTATTTCCATTTTAAATCTGGAGACAGTAAAAATAAAGTCCTGGCTATGTTAAAAACTTGTTTTTTTGATCATACCAACATACCTAAAGCGCTACAACCTCCATACTCTGTATGCAACACGTTGGCCTTAACGTGCCTTTCTGGATAACTGCTGCCACTCAGAAAATGGAATCGCTTTCGCATTGCCATTGGAGGAGCTGCTGTGCATCAATTGCTGTCTGTAGTGTTATAAATGCATTACACCTTGTTTGTTTGTTTGTTTGTTTGTTTGTCACGTTTCATGTAGGTATATCAGGATAATTTTCAGGAATATCAGGACAATTTTCAGTTGTAGCTCAGGCTCTCCAGAACTTGTCTTGCTGACTGCAGAAGTGATTTGTGCGTAGCGGCGGTGGATCTCTATGCCCTGCTCCACAGCAGGTACCGGGAGGAGGGGTCCCGTGGCATCCCTGAGGCTCTGCGCGGCAGCGCACCGGCGGGTGATGGCACCTCTGCCCTGGATGGCAGCTCCAGGTTCCTTTCACCCCAGTAAAGCATTCATGTGGATGTGAAAAATATTTGCAACCTTTTGGCAACCATTTTTTGAGGTGCCTTTAAAGAAGGAGGGGTGAACACTGAGGGGGGAAAAGAAGAGATAACATAAAGTCATTTTAAAATGCTTCAGGCCAAAACAAAGCTTTTGTTTTCTGACTGACTAATTCAAGGTGACTCCCGGGGCCTTGAACATCTTAAAACATTGCTGTGATGATGATTGCTTTTGGCCAAGGATATTCTGTGAGCGTTTCGTGGGGTTCACATGGCCGATTTACTTCTTAGGTGGTATATTGCAATTCATCCCCTTTTTGTCCAGCCCAGTGCATTTTTTTCCCATTTTGTGAGAAAAGATCAGATTCTTGCTCAGCGGTGTTGTCGACTTTCAGCACTGGATGCCACAGTGTCTCCCGCCTCTCTTTTACACCCAGGGTCTAATAAAACCAGCCGTCCCCAATCCCCACGCACGGCGGTGGGTGAAGGTGGGGGCTCAGCGCCGGGGGGGTGCCCGGGGGAGCCACTGGCTGGGGGACCACCCACAGCCTATTTTATCTCACTGAGACTCTCCTCTGCCTCTATAAATTTTGGTTAGAGGTTTTCAGCTTCCCACTATATTCTAAGGAATTGAGTAAATTAGAAAAACTACTGAAGCAAGAGCTTTCCTCTCCCCTCGATCAGGTAATGCTGTGCTCTGTATTTATCTGAGGAAAGAAGAACTTTCACAAGCCAGTGATTCCACTTTTTATTCTTTTTACACTATGAAGTATCATAATATTGTTTAATAGTGTCATACTTATATTTCACGGTCTAATCCACTTTTCTTTTCCATTCCCATTGCACTTTATATAGTTTGAAGTCTTAGCGTCTGGGGCGCGCACTGCCGAGGCAGCCTTCTCCCCGCGCCTTGGGAGGAAAGCAGCGTTCAGGCATTCATTAGGGGGTTTATTTTTTATTTTTACTGAAAGAGTGCAAACTTTGTGCTGTAAAGAATTATAATGTCCTGTGCATAATGTACATTTTCTTTGCCTTTTCCATTATCTACTCCGCGGCGTAGCACATTTGTCACCGGTATTCTTCCCTTCTGCCTTAATGAGAATCTCAGGTTTTGGAATGTGCTGTTTCTGTCCTTTGTGTCTAATCTGTGCCCTCTATTTCTCTCCCCCTCTTGGAGATAAAACTGCATTTTGCTGCTGTTGCAGTTCCAGGCAAATTTGATCAAGATAGAGGAACTGACTCATCACCTTTTCTCAAATCTTTAGGAACTGCACTGGCACGCGTGTCCTGGAGGAGAGGGGATCGGCATCGGGCGGTGTCTGGGTGGATTGCTGAGAGAGAACAGGGGGGTTTGTTGTCGTTTTCACCCACACTCTGCTGAGGCTCTTTCGGATCCTGATTCTGTTGATTTTATCTTCTGGAAATGAAGAAGGAGGCAAAAAGCTAAGGTGATGACTCTGGGAAATTTTAGAAAGAGTACTTGAGAAGAAGAATGTTATAAAGTGTAATGCTTCCCCCAGTGCGTACCATGCATGATGTACCGGTATTGCGCTCCCAAGGGAATTGGCTTGGGACCTGTGCTTAATTTTCTGTCCTGTGTATAATGCTGGGCCCCTTTACACGAGCTGCTGTACATACCGCTTCTGTTCGGGGATAATAATAGGGCTCATAACTCGGGCTTAATAATTTGCCTCGTAATTCAATTGAGATCAATGATAAATGTCTAAAGGCCATTCAGTCGCACTCGGGCACTATGAAGTGGAGTTTAAATTGAGACGTTAACCTGTAGGAAGTGCTGCTTTAACAAGCAGGGCAACGTAGTTAATCCAAATGCCACAGCTGTATGCAAGACACGGTGGCAAAGGTCAGCACGGATTGCAAGGGAATTGAAAGCTGAATTTCTGCAGTGATTGTTTTTGCAACAAGCCTTATCAAATATGTTCCTTTTTATATGGTTATGAAAACACATTATAGATCTTATTTTCAGCAACAGCTTACTGGCTGTTATTTCCTTGGGGTCTCATTGGCCCTTTTCCTTGTGGTTATTACGGACGTTTGGGAAGGGAAGAGCAAAAAAAACTATGAAGGAGCACAGTACATTTTGTGTGCCGCGTTGGTCCAGCGTCTCTGCTGAATAAGGGAAATTGAACCTTATCTGGGGTGGGCAGCCACAGTTTACTGCAGAGAAGAGGTGTGTTTGTGCTGGGGCGCCTTCAGACGTACCTCCTTGTGCCACAAATGGGCCAACTTTTGAGTGCCTTTTGCAGTATTTTCCAGCCATGCATTAGCCATCCGTTTGCCTTCACCAATGCAGTGTTTCTCGCCCGCCCCAGCCCTGAGCGAGGTGAGCTGCCGGCCGCTGCCCGGGAGGGACGGGCAGGAGGGACCAACACTCTTGGTCAGGGAGTGGAGCCATAGGAGGAGTTATGGTTTTACACTGAAAGAGGGGAGATTTGGGTTAGATCTGAGGAAGAAATTCTTGGCTGTGCAGGTGGTGATCCCCTGGGGCAGGTTGCCCCGAGAAGCTGTGGCTGCCCCATCCCTGGAGGGGTTCAAGGCCAGGTTGGACGGGGCTTGGAGCAACCTGGGCTGGGGGGAGGGGGCCCTGCCCAGGGCAGGGGGTGGCACTGGATGGTCTTTAAGGTCCCTTCCAACCCAAACCATTCTATGACACCTTGCTTGTTTCACGTGCGGAGCTCCAGCGACGCGGACAGACACCGCTGGTGCATCTCCAAGCGAAATGCATTAACGTAGGTGGGTTTTGCGTGTGGATTTCATAACTGCTTGTTCTGGGGTTGGGGAAGAGTGGTTGAGTGGTAGAAAAGATGAGAACAATCCGGGAGATTATCATGACCTGACCTACCTGTATATTTTGCAGTTTCACAGAATTCTGGGAAAATCTTTTGCAGGCCTATTCTGAATTCAGAACTGGGCTCAGAATTTTAATTTTTGCCCTTTCTTGTGCCAGAAAGGACCAGAAATTTTTAAACTTGTTTGGATTCTGATCTTCCCAGCCTAACTGGTATGTTTAAATCCAAATAACTAGAAATTCATCTTTAGTAGGTGGTCCATAATTTGTTTTTTTATCCTGTGTACAGTTTGTTTTACTGCTCCTCGCAATAGTTATTGTGCCTATACTGCCGTGACACTTGGTTTATATGTTTTCCCTATATTCCCTTAAGCCTTGTCTCCGCTCTTCTGTTTTTATAAATTACTGAAATGATAGTTTTTATCCCCAGTGCTGCACTTTGGCAAGGTGGGCTGGAAGGGTTTGTGAGCATGATGATATTTTTCTGTGGAGATTCAGTCTCCTATGTTTTAATTAATGCTCAGGGCAGGTAAATGTTTGTTTTTTTGGTTTTTTGGGTTTGGGTTTTTTTTTTTTTGGAAAACAGTGTTTGTTCTGGCAGTGCTGATCTGTGCACCACTGTTGCTATGCAGCAACCTTGACTTCAGATTTTTTTTCAGATTTTGTTTTGAGCAAACTCGCCCAAATCCAAAGATTTTTTGATTGTTTGTTTGTTTTGCTTTACTGGGTCAATGTTTTAGTGCTGCAATCTATGCTATTGCAAGAAAATTTAAAAAATTATTCTTCCCACCCGCTGCAAAGAATCCAGCAAAATAAAGCGTCTGTGTGGAGGGGAACTGTGAAAGGAAAAGGAAAAGCTGTCGTGTTGTGCAAAAGAATTTACTTGTTCCTTTTAACTGTGTCTCTTGAGATTGTAATTCTTTGACTTCATGTTTATCATTCAAGCTAGTGGAAGATATGATTCCTGCACTTCGATTTGTCAAATAGGTAAATACCATTTTGGGGTTTTTTTTCCACATCAAAATGAGGATGCATAGTAAATGTAACAGTCCTCTGAGAGTAAAATGGGTGACTGTAAAATGCGTGCATGGTCTTCTTGCATTCATAATATTGCTATTAACATTATTTTTGAATTTCTGAATGCCATTTTTTTATTTAATGGTAACTTTTTTGTTTGAACAGATGGAGTTGTATAAAGTAGAAGCAATCAATTCTCATACAAAAAATTATAAATGAAGAACAGGCAGAAACTTTATGCATTTCATATATGTAAGGAGTTTTAACACATTCATTTATGTCACAGTGCAGTTTCTTCTAGTGTGTAATTGCGAACTTTTGTAGCAGGTTTTGTCAAAACTGAGCTGTTTTCTTTCCTTTCTTTTCTGACAAGTAGAGAAACATCACATTTTAGTTTTGATCTGTCCTTTTATAACCGATCAGATCACACTTTTGGTTTGTGCTTTTAATGATATAGAAACAGATTAGGTGACGTGGTGGAGCTATAAATGTCGTGCATCAAATCATATGATCACAAATTGGTATAAAAATTCACGAGAATGTGAATTTACATTTATATGTGGTTGAAGAGTTGAGTTTCAGGGTTTCAATATGATGTTGAAAGGGGATGGAAAGAGGCAGAAGGAAAGAAAGAAAAGAATCAGAAGAATATTGAGGTCACAATTTTATTTTTTATCTATTTAAGTCTGCAACCAGATTTTCCTGGAGGAAAGAGAGACCGGGCAGCTCTGGCTGTGCCCGTACAGAAACCCTCCTCTTCCCGCACCCTTTCTCTCCTCAGGGGAACATGTTCTCCAGCAATGTTACAATATTTATCACCAGCATCTAGGGAATTATTACAGGTCATACTGGGACAAGTTTTCTTCAGCAGCTCCTTGAGGGAGAAGGACAAGTTCCCCAGCCCGAAGAGTGTACAGTCTGATTTTAACCGCGACAGGGTAAGATGGGAGGTGACAATCGGGTTTTGGGGACTTGGCGAAGCGAAGAGGGTCGGGGGTGGTCTGAGCCATGATCTTTCTCTCCAAAATCGGAAAGTAAAACATTTGTTTTACTCAAGCAATCAACAGGGCAAACGTAATGAACTTTACCTGAATATTAATGTTAGTGGAGAATTATTCTACGTGTAGGAGGGAACATTATATGAAGAAAGTTTCCTGCTGGCGAACTCTGCATGTGTGTGTGTGTGTGTGTGTTTGTGCAATATTTAACTGCCCGCAGCACAATGAAAACGAAAACACGCGGCGTGGAACTTTAATCCCAATGCCATTCATGCTGGTAGTGTAATCTGAAGCTAGTGAACATATCCACAATAAAGGCCTGCACCTGGCAAACCCAAGCAGATATGAAGTTTTCCTATTAACTTTTGACTCATCTTTGCAAATATATTACCTGCGTACAGTTGACCTTGTTTTGCGCTTGATATCTGAACTTCAGAGCTCATACCCGGCTTTGGTGCAGAACCGTGTGAAAAGGTGATGAGGATTTTGGTGGCGTTATACAGACTGTCTTATTCAGAATGTGTGGAGCTTATGGCTTCTGGCAATCTAAATCAAAAGCAATGTCCCAATGCCCTATTAATAAAACAATCTCAGCTCCCGAATATTTCCATTGAGTTTGTTTCGTTGAGGCTGAGAAGTCCGAATTGGAAATTACACCTAATTTTCCCCATTTTCTTAAATAACGAAGATGATTTTTTATACATGATTCTTAGTGCCACATTTTTGGTCTCAGCTCGACCTCCTCAGGGTTTGGAGCCTTTGATGTCATTACATATTGTACATTTCATGGAGTCTTTGTCTTGGAGGAAAATTTCTGCCTGACAGACACACACACACACTTTCACATATATGCGCTGTCAAAATATTATGTGCCATCCTGAATTATTCGGTAGCAATGGGAAAGGCACCTGCTTCCTGAGAACATTTCTTCCTTTCAGTGATCCGCAAGAATTTTTTTTTTTTGAGATGTATTACTTAAAATGGTAATGACAATCTGCTGAAAAAAATGGGTAATTTTTGGTTCTTCTTGTTCCACTACTTGACATGAGGGTCCATTGTTCTGTTTCCTATTTCATCATGCGCAAATGGCTTTCACAAGGTGAAGTAAATATATCCTATTCTTTATCCATTACATCTGTATAGTATATGATATGCAAAACCTTTTAGGACTTACTGTGCAGCAAATGCTGCTTTTTAATTATAAATACATATAAAATATGCAAAAAGATAAAGTCGACATGAGCAAAGAGACAGCAGGAACCTGAGATATGTGTCTCGAAATCACGGTGCTTTTAAGTGCAGTGGTAATTTTTGAAAATTAATTAGTATGGTAATATTCAGAGGTGCATTTTAAATAGCTTGAAAAGTTTGGGACTTTAGATTGTTAGCACTCTTCTTAAAAGGTACTTCTCTGTATGGATGTCTAAATAGTACGCAACATCTATATTTTTCATATGTGTCTGTGTAATTAGATACATAACTTCATGTAGATAACTATCAACGCAAAGCATTTTCAGATTCTTACTTGTAGGTTTTAATAGTAATTGCTGCTTAGAAGTTTTTGTGAGATAAGAATTCTGATCCCTTTTACAATATTATGACCTATGTAAACTGAAGTGCATCAATAGGGACACTCTACTCCTCCTCTTCCACAGCTTTGCAATTACAATCCAAGGAGGGCAGGAGCGTGAAGTAGCTAGGAGGCTTTTTTCTATTATCTGTGTTGAGACACGTCAGACAGAGGGCATCTGCCAAAACGATGATCGTTAGCTGGTAGGAAGGGTGGGAAGAGGGTGGAGATGCTCAGGACCAAGCTCAGCTCTGTCAGGTGAAGAACCATCCTTCAAGCTGAGCGTTACGGGCAGGAGGACAAAGAGGAGGTGTCTGGGGTGGTGAGTGGAGCTTCCCAATGTGTTTTTGGCAACAGATGGCCTTATCTCAAGGGCAGTTGTGCACTGGGGAGGTCAATGGGAAAAAAACTGGCACTGAGCTCTGCTGTGCAAAATAATGTCAGAGAGGGATCAGACTTGTGGCTTCTACTGTCACCCTCAGCTCAGCTGTGTCAAGGCAGGGTTTTGTGGGGACAGCTGGACTGTGGAAAGCTTCAGATGTTTTAAGACATTTCCATTTACTTGTTTCTTTACCAGACAACTCACCAGACTGAATGACATTCAATTAACTCCAGAGTTTTCCTTGTCCAGAAAGAAAACAGTTGCAAAGCAGAGCTTGCATGAAGAAAGGGGGTGGGAGCAGCTCCTGCTTGCTAGCGGGAATGGAGATGGTTTTATGACATCTGGTGGTCATAACATCACAACTACTTTAAGTGAAAATGGCAGTTGAAAAACCTTCTGGAGAAAATTCTTCCTTTTAAGACATAAATACATATATATATATATACACGTATACACCCTACGTATATATGTAGATATACACACATATATGCCTTTATTGTGTTGGACTTTTATGTTCCCTCACATCTGTTGCTTTAGGTCTTTTGTGTATTTATTATATGGACTTAAAGAAGATCATGTTATTCAGAAAAACATCTAAACAATATCAAAGATGGGGAAAAAAGGAATTTTTATTTAGCCAGGAAATTTGATTGAGGTTAGTGTAAGACATGTTGGTATGATGATTACATAAGTTGGCCCATGTTCAACAACACTCGAGATTACACCACATATTTTCACTTACAGCATTCACTGCATTCAACCCAATAGCACCAGTCATGTTGCTCCTGTGCTTTCGTATTCATTATTCTAAGAGTTTTAAACCAGATGGGAATTTCACTGTACGCTGCAGGCACTGGGAGGGGGATATGGCAGGATTTATTTGGTTTATTACTGGCCCCAGGAAATACATACCTGCTGCTGCACAATAGGATGTCATGTAACAGTGGCACTGGATATGGGGCGAACTACTGAGTTGGCTGTTGAAATTAAAAAGTAGCTTGTAAGGCTTCATCCGGGCTAAAATAAATGGAAATGCTACTATTGACTTTCATTGGCTTGGATTGGGCCCAGCGTATATTGTGCTTTTTACAAAATATCTACTACAAATCTAAAGACTTTATACTACTCACCACAGTTAGTTTAGACAGATGATATTGTTGGCTCTTGCCTGACCTAAATTATTATGATAGTAAGAAATGCAAAAAACCAAGTTAAATTACTCTTTAGCAGAAATTTCAGGCAATGGACACTTTTCCATGAATATTTCATACAAAGCTATAAATAATTCTGTTGGATTTTGAAGATCAGAAAGTGACTACTTGGATGATGTAGGGCATTTATGTAAGCCTTATCGCTTTGTGCATGCTGTAAGAGACAGGCTCATTCATGGAATTCAAGTCATGTGTGGGTAAATTTGACATTTTTCCTCAAATCTCTTTTAAATAGCTATTTGTTTCCGTTGCTTAAGATTGGAATAGACAAATATAGCAACGTCATTCACCTATGCTGTTACCTGAGAGCTGCACACACTGAAATGTTTTTCACAAAGCTTTTGCCTTTTAAGAATGTTTTATTCATTATTCTAATACCAGCTCTGAATATATTGTGCTCATAAAGTACGTGTTTGTTAGATTACTGAAGTGTAGGTCTCTCTGAACCTTCATTCAAATTTAAAAATCTACTTCACTGGACTGAATTTGCCTCCTTCTGAACTGATTTGGCTGTTTTTTTCTGTAAAAGGTGGTAATCTCTTCATATTAACCAGGGGAAAAAATAAGGCCTCCAATTGTTTTTCCTTTGTGCCGCAGTTCCTGCAATTTATTCAGTCAGAATTTTGTTATCCAATAAAGAAGCAGATTTCTTTGTTATGAAGCAAAGACTTGGAATGGTGTTTAGTTTCACCATAAAAGAATAACCAAAACGACAACGCAAATACCTGACATTTGTTGACTGAAGAAGGAAAGAACTTGTGATTCTTGAGATGCTGCTTACCATAAGCATTACTGTTAGTTACAGCAGTTTCTGCATGCCCAGTTCCTCCCTGAAGTCTTCTCCAAAAGTCACGTTAACACCAGCTTTCTCTGCATTTGGACATGTGCTAGTATTTGGGGCAGCTGCCCTGAAAGGACTTCCAGGATGGGGCTGACCCTCTGCTTCTCATGTCTCTTCCTCCTCTCTCCAGTTGGAAGGATGGAGTTTCTGGCAAGCAAACAAAAGAAATAATGAAAATATCTAAAGAGCTGGTTGCCTGAATCCCACAGGAAGCAACTGTGTGCTGAACATCAACGAGCACAGACAAAATCTTGCCATGTGAAAGCCTCCTGCGCACTGGGAGTGGTTTTACCGTGTGCGATGTGCTTATCCCACTAATAACGAGACTCCTCCTGGGGAGCAAGCAGAGTCCCTCCGTACCTGTCAGCATCCCCTCTGACGTGAACACCTGAGAGGACAGTGCAGCTCGCAGCATCCTGTGAGGTGCACACCGACGCTTACTGCTCACGCGGGGGCTGCTGGACCCTTCCTCACTCCAGACAGGTCCCATGGGAACATCACCGCAGCTTTCCCTCCAGAGGCACCAGCAGCTGCTCAGGGATCCAGGTCCCAGCTCATTCACAGCTTCCCCAGTCCCGTTGAACCCGCCAAGAACCGGCCTGTGAGCAGTTTTTTTAAGGAAGCTCATGGTCTCGGCCTCAAAGGGACAGAACACCAACCTGCCGGGGTTCATTCCCGGAGTGACAACCTCTGCTGGAATTACCAGAGCAGAGATCTCATGTCCCTCAGGTCAACGGAGGTCTTACTCAACAGGTTCTGCTTTTAGTCTTCACCAACTCTGTATACTATTGGCATTATTACAGTCATCTCATTGAAAATAATAGCAATTGAACACTTACATACATATTCTAATTCTTCTGTTCTCTCTCTGATACGTATTATTTGTTCCAATCACATCCTGCTTTCCTATGCATGATTTTTAAGAAACTGCGATGGTCATTCAGTTACCTTTTTTTTCTTTTAATTATTATTTCTGCTTAGATTTTTGCTTCTTTTCCCCCAATAAAACTAGGATTCTTCATAACATTTCCAAGCTGTATTTCATTACCATTTTTTCACAATTCATATAATCTCTTTTGGAATGCCAAATGTGCTACTAGTACATGATAAATCTATACAGCAGCAAAGAACTTTTCTGTTTCTACTCTGTTTACAGCTAATCTTTTAATATGACAGAAAATGTTACTTGCATGCTGATTTGATAGATATCACAAAACAAGGACAAAGGGAAATGAGTTAGCAGGCTGAGCAAATTTACCAGACCAGAATCAAGATGGCAATTTATACGAAACGAAATTCAAATAGTTGGGAAAGCAGCAATAAAATCTGCCATGAGATGTTTGGGTGAAACACTGAGATCAAGTGGAAAGGATCCATCCACCCAGGTTAGAGTCTGGAGAAGTTACTGCAAGATTCTCCCAAACAAGAAGGAAGCGGGAAAACTGTTAGGCTGGAAATATTACGCCCTTTGATTAATTTTTTTTTTAAATGTGTTGCTGTTGCCATGCATGCCTCTCCTCCGACCGTTTTCCAGCCAGTGTGTAATTACATTGCTTTGGAATTTGCCCAAATTTCATTCTTGCAGAATTTTTCTGCTTTATCTTTGGTCAACATTTGGAGCTTTGCAAAGTGGACTTCTTCAGAACTGAGGAGCTGCTTCTTCAAAAGTTAAAGAGCACGCGGGCTAACTAACTGTGGTAAATCTTTCTCCCACTACCGCACTGAAAGCTCTGAATAAGGCTGGGGCTAAACCACAGTGGGTGTCTCCTGGACCTTATTTGGGAAGTACAGAGTCAGATAAATTAAACAGACCTCAAAGGTCCTTCCTAAATTTATAATATTGACATTACCTGCATGCAGATAAGTTGGATTAGCAAGGCTTGACATTGCTTTCACCACAAAAATATCCTGTCTCAATTTATTTTAAGATACCTTCAAAATAAAGTGGAATTAAAATATTTCTTTTAAACCATCCAGGGAAAAGGTGCTGGGCATCTCGCACAATCATCTTTCTTGTTTTCTATAGTCCTTCTCCACCCTCAGTCATGCAGCAGTTCCATTTTCCCAAACACCAGCGATAACTCTCTCTCCAGTCTTTGCCTGTATGGATAATTGCTGTAGTATCGTTTCATTCCTCAAAATCATGACAGTAAAACCCTTCATCACTTTCTCACTATTTTGGCACAAATGTAGTCTAAACTGTATTTTTTAGACAGAATATTAGCTGCTAGCCACGGCTGCAGACACTCGTCCATCTCCCCGCGCCGACATCCCTTGCTGTGAGTTTTGCAGCCTGACAGGTTTCTAATTTACTGCAGTATTTCATATTCCATATTTTCTGTTTCGTACCTTGGCATTTGACTATTATTGACCCCTGGCAGCATAAGGCTTCCAATGGCAGGAGAAACTTAATGGAGCACTTTACATGTCCGTCATAAAACGTGGAAGCATGCTTTGCTCCTGCTGTTCTCGATCTGGACTTATTTTCATTTGTATCTTTCATAGCCAAAGGTAATGTTGCAATGGGTTGGTTTCTTGCTTTTATAAATTGCATCTCCAGTTTTCTTCTAGGTTCCCTCAGGAATCTGTGAGCGAAATTGTTTTCCTGTCCTGCAAAATACTTCAGAAACTTTCCATTCCTGAATTGAGGTGAGTGTTTTTGTTTCTTTATAGTTGCTTTTCTGAAAGTAGTATGTTCCATTTTCTGGTCATTTCAAAGCACTTTGATTTGTATCAAGTTTGAATTTTAACTTTTTTCTTTACCTTTCAAAACAAAAAGTATTTTTCAGGTTTACGTTCTGTCGGTTCAAGAAGTTTTTTGTATCAGCCTTTTCACATAAACAATATTAGTTTGCGCATATTGTATTTCTAAATGAAAATATTTGGTTGAAAAAGTTGCAGCCATTTCTTGTTAATTAACCTTTCCCTGATGTGAGTGCCATAGTGAATCCAGCGGTGGGGGTCTTTTCCTTTGAATCTCAAATTTTTGTAACTAACTTTGACATCTACAATCATTTTCAAATTCTCTTGGCACCCTTATTTTTCCCTTTTGCCCGTTCCAGGTTCTCCTGCCTTTTATTTCTTTGAGTTTTCTGGATTTATCCCTTGTCCTGTGAATTCTGTTGGGGCAGACACCAGCTGGATGTGTGTCTAAGCATCTCTCCTGCTTTTGGGCTTCTCAACATAGAGCTGCAAGCAGCCGGTGAAGAGCGCATTGCTGAGCTTGTTAAATAACATCTTAATAACTTCAGCCTGGTTGTCAGGGCAGTTGGGGTGTACTCACTGCTACGACTAAATCTGATCCTTTTGATAACAACCATAAAATCTTTGAGGCAAATAACGTAAAGCAGGGAAGTCAGTAGTTCTGGCTTTGCAGCTTTACAACTGGAAATTATGTCTTTGGAGGTTTTATTTGTGTTTAATCAAAAGATGTGCGTCTCCTACCCGTATATACTCAAGAATATCTTTTGGTATAGGCAACTAAGGAGATTAATCTGTAACAGTTGCATAGTAAATTCCCAGAGTGAATGTGACTAGGAGAGAGTTAACTGTAATTATTTCAGCACCCCAAACTTCTTACCCTGTCTCCTGCAGAGACTCTGCATCACCTCCCGCCCGGTGCGTCATAGGTGGCAGTGCTCCCGCAGCCCCAGTCGCATTGGATTGCTGGGGAAACTGGAACCACAACCGGTGGTTAGGGCTGGAACCGAACAGTGCCCCGGTCGCTATGAGGTGGGAGCGTTGCTCGTGCTGGTACTGCCGTTTGTATTTTGTATTTATCCACAATGTGAATTTGCCGCGTTTTCTGCAGCCTACCTGGGTGCTCAGCTCGGTGGTCCCTGGTTTGCCTTTCATTTCCTCTTCCCGGGATGCTATTTGGCACTTTACTGAATGTCATTTTCTATCCCATTTCATTCTTTCGACTTTAGACAATTGGGTTCTGCTCGTGCTTTTTCAGCATGAGGCCACCCGGTGTTTTACAGGTGTACTGAGTAACGGATTGGCTTTATTTGGTTTAATCTTCACCAAAAGTCTGTTTTGGCTTTATTTTTTTTTTCTTTTTGGTCTTTCTTCTATTGTTTTGTTTTCTGATTCATGTAATAAGATGTTTAAAATCATCCCTCCTGGTATTTTTCTGTGTATCAAAGTGTCAAGAACTTTTCTACAGCTTTCCCTGGTCTTCTTACCACTCCTCCTCCATCTTCCACGTTCTCCCCCATTCCACAAGATTTTACAGACAGTTACTAATGGCTCATAAGTTCACCAGGGTGAGTTTTACCATGCCCTGATGAGTTGAATGCTTTTCATTTCCCTAAGTGTTCTTTGACCTGTATTTTCTTCTCTAGACCATTCTCTCCTGATGCTAACGTGGTGGATACCTGGGCACAGCACGTCGGGCACCGACAGCTTCTTTACTCTCTGTGTTTTATTGGCGTTATTTGCTCTCCTTTCTTGTTGAGGATCTAACAATTCCTCCACCTTCCACATGTAATGGGCCAGCAGAGCCTTTGCTTGCCCTGCCTCCATTGGCACTTTAGCCCTTTTGGTTTTCCTCTCTCTATACCAGAAGAAAACTGTCAAGTTTCAGAAGCCTTTTTAATGACTTTTTGAAGCAACTCCCTTAAAAAAGAAAAGTTAATCACTCCCGACTGCCTATACACTGCACTTTAATAGCTGTCAGAGGAGTTCTTTCCCTGACCTGGAGGAACTGTTCTTTCTCTCTGTGTCAGTATTTTTTTCCATAAAATTGGCCTGTTACGAAGAGAATCATACATGATACAGTCTGTGTGGGTCTTCAGTGACACAATATTTCAGTGCCGTTCTTTCTGAGAAACACATTAAACTTTCAGAAAGTAAAGAGTAAAGAGAGAAAGTAAAATCATTTCCCCCTTCCTTAAGAAAAAAAAAAAGAAAAAAGAAAAAAGAAAAAGATTCTTCAAAATTTGGAGCATAGCTTCTACCAAGTAATACTTGTAATTTAAAAACAAAAAGGTATAATTTTCAGGCTTGAAGTTCTACACAAAAGAAAAAATAACTGGGGTTGAAGTTAATCTTAAACCATTAGAATTTCAGAAATCATCATCATTTCTTCTGAGGGTGCACATTGTGACCTACCGCCTGGTTCAGTTTGTGCTGGCTTGGAAGTGTCGCGAGGGCTCTCGGCTTCTGCTGGGGAAGGTGGAAGCCCATGTGCTCCTCAGTCAACACTACCACGCTGCACATTTCACGTGCCCCGTCATATTTCAGGTGTATGGTATGTACTACATGCAACTACTAAATCTATGTAGTTTTAAAGCTACAAATTGCCGTAGACTTTACCACAGCGCCAAGCCCTGCCTTTCTTACCGAGCGCCAGTGGGATGTACAGGGAAGGTAAAGCAGTGAGGCCGGCCAAGCTGCCCGTGGATTTTGTCAGTTTATTATATTTTAACACAAGAACTCAAAGCCACAACGCACTACCATTCCCCAACCCCAAAACTTTGTAAATATTCAGAAATATGCTAATCCAGATATTTACAGGCTGCTGCTTTGATTGTTTTCCATTTCTTTCTAACACACAGAGCTCCATTAAGAGGTTGACAAACTATTTAAACAGCTCAAAGAAATTACCAGTTTTCCCTGCTCTCAATCATCTGTTAATTCTTTCCCTTTTGAGAAGTGCAAAATTTTCTCCTCTACCTGTCAGGCTCTGTGTAATTAATGCTGTCTCCCTGTTCTCCCAGCTCCCACAGCCATTCCTTCCCACCTCTCCATGACACCATTTCCTTTGCAAGTTTGAAGAAACCGATTATTCCGCTAAAAAGGCAAAAAGGTTCAAACTATTTTTCATGTGACAGCTGCAGTTTTGCTTGAAGAATGGTGCATAATTTTCTGAGAGTGCATTCAAACTTGCCGATTCCTCATCTCTCCGGGAGCAAGACCCTGCTCCAGCCCCTTTGGGGTCTGCCATGGGAACATGGCCCCAGCCCCATCGCTGGAGGTGGGGATGGTACCCACCTCCCCGTGGCTCTCCTGGAGGATGCAGCCCATATTCCTCTCTACCCATGAAACCATGCATCCTGGCAAAGAAAAGGGGAGGAGGAAAGCAGCCCTGGTCTTGCTGGTGTGGAATGGGAGCGTGCAGGGGGGTGGAAGGGAAAATTCATGGCTGCTTTTTGAGTTTGATCGTTGTGGGCCCCCCCGCCGCTGTGCGGTCAGGAAGGGACCTGTCACCTTTTCCTGGAAGATTTAGGCAACACCGTAAACAGTAGCTTCACGCACACAGACACATACCCAAGGCAATTAAAAATCTGCCTTAAGTCAGTAATGAAACAAACTTGACATTCAAAATCTAAAATGAAAGGGCCATCTACACCATAAGAGAAATCTTTCTGCTGTCACTCATAATTTCTTGCAGGATTTGGTGAAAACATTTGTATGAACATTTACAGGACCAGATTTTGGCCAGAATCTAACTGATCAAATGATCTCAAGCCTTTTTTTTTTCTTCAGAGACAAAACATCATGTTAAGAAGGCTAATCTGTAGGTAGGTAATACAACATTTCTTACACTTAAATACCGGGTGTGTACAGAATAATTAACTGTGATTCCTCTTTTAACAACAGGACGAGTGCACCTTGAGAGGAGGTAATACTGGTGGTGGTCAAAGCCTACGAATGTCAGCTAAAAAATATGTCTATTGGCTAACAGCTACTGTCCGTCTGATGGGAGGTTAGTGGTTCAATTGGTTTGGGTATTTCAGAAGCGGATTCTCTTTTTTTGGGGGGTTAAATAAGTCCAAGATGTACCCTAACTTTTAAGAACCGGGGAATATAACGTGGTATTGAAAATATAACAGCCTATTGAGAGGGGAGTTAGTTCACCGTATTTTTCAGGTTTTTACACTTCTTGTAGGTTTATAAATGTAAACCAAACATCCACTGTTTTAGGTTTCGCGGCCAATTGCCATGGTTGTGCCTCTTTTGCATTTTTGCTGTAGGCTTTTGCCAGGGAAAGGTGCACTCTCCCCGCGAGGGGATTCGTCACAACTTGTGGGGCTGCGCTGTCTCTCGGTCCCAAAAACCTCTCCCTTCCACCAGCTGCTCGTTTTCACCCTCCGGGCACAGCTCTCTGTTGTTGTGTAGCCAGAGGATTTCTAAATTAGCTTTTGCACTTTTTGTTACAATCGTAACCTGTTTCTGTTGTGTAGGGTTTCACTTGGTCATAAAATAATGTGAGTTTACGTCACTCTTATAGACTTGAGCTGCGTAATACCATAAAAAACAAGGGGCGGGGAGTAGTTCAAATCCTTATCTTAGAATTAGCAAATAGTGGTGCCTCAAGCCTCAGTCCTGAAACCGGGGGAAAAGTAAATCCCTGCTTCAGATGTCCTTATTGAACATATTGCTTCTCTCCCACCAAGCCAGGGCATCAGCTAAGGAAACCCTTTATGAGGGAGCAGGAGGCATTGACGTACCCCATCACTGATGTGGGAAGAACATCACCAATGTGTATTGCGGTTTGGAATAAAACCTGCAGAAGCTGAGTGATGAGGGGTACCAGTAATTCTTCTTTTACAATATTTATACTAAATTGCTATTGTCCAAGGGGGCAGGGAGCTGAAGTTTGGAGTTGGTTTCTGCTTTACGCAGCTGAAAGATTCTTTTTTTTATTATTTTTTAAGAAATCCATAAAAAATGAATAATTGTTTTTTATTTTTAATATGGATGTTAAAGATTCAGAGCAGAAAGCTTGTTTCCTTATGAATATCACAGTAAAGAGCTACTTTGACGCTCTGTCTTCTACAAAACCCAAAGGCCACTCATTCATGCCTTGCATTGACGCCGAAGACAGGGGGTGTCTGCAGCCGTTTATAGCTGCCGCTCTCCAGCGAGATGGAAAAGGAAAATCCGTTGGCAAGAGCAGACTTTTCCTCCTGTTTTCTGGTTTTCCAATATGTTCTCTGAGTACTTCCAAGTAAAACACTTCCAGACGTGTCTGCCAGCAAGCAACGGTAATGAAGTACGATTTCTTTTTTCCATGATGATCTTACATCACGGTGGGGGAGACGGAAACCCCCAAACCCAAAGTTAGAATCGGTAATTCAAGCAATAAATTCTCATTGCCGGTAAAGAAGGATCGCTGTTACAGGCTAGCTGCATCGCTTGCATCACTCCCATGTATAACTTGACTGACTCGGCTGGAGATATGTGGCTGGTACCTGTGTTTGGGGGTGCCAAACCTACCTGCTGTGCCTGGCACAGGCACCCAGTGCCCACAGCGCCGAGGCCATTTCTCCCTTCCCACGGCTGGAAGAAGGTGTGATTCTGGTGTAGCAGGGCACAGCCATTTGGCCAACCCGCGTGTTTTTTCACAGCCTCAGTGGAGGTCAAAGACTTGATGGATGTTTTATAGTGCCTAAGGAAGAAGGAAGCAGTTCGTTCTGTATTTGCAGATAATTAAAACTCATTTTAAAGTCCCTCCCTACCTTAAGCTGTATTAATTACTCCTCAGCTAATCCTGTGCAATCAGCAGGCCCTTAAAAAAAAACAACAACCCAAGTTTTAAACAGACAGAACCCGACTTCACAATTAATATTCCTCAAATTAGTCTGCTGGTTAGGAAGTTCCTACAGCCCCAAACCTGCCGACTTGCCATGAGGGTTTGGTGGGTGAATGGTGAGTGGTTTGGTTGTCCTAAACAGATTGGGAATACTTCCCTGCATTGGTTCCTTGATTTGTACTATTAATAAACATAATTCCTGTTGATGTGAGCAAAAATAATAGTAAAAGCAAAAGAAAGTGAGGTCTTGTTCCTGCTATATTGGCGGGACTGCACACCGGGTCAGCCGTGAGGGTGTGCGCGGCAAACCCTGCCCTGCGGCAGCAGCGGGGGCTGCTCGGGCAGGGGTGGGAGTTCCGCTCTGTGCACGTTTACACGGCATTGTATGAGATTTGCCATTCACGGACCATGAAGTTACCCTTGGTGCAGCACGGCGGATGGCTGGTGACACACTGTAAGGGGTTTGAGGGCACATCAAGTCCTGCGAATGCCTCTGTCATCCTTATGGTCACCCTTACAGCTTTCGTTGCCCGGGAGCCCCTTCCAAATGGGGTATCCACCTGGGTTTCGGACCCTGCACTCACTGGTCATGTAAATACTGCCGTAGAGATGGCACTGAGGAGCTCTGCGAGTTACTCATGCACCAACAGTCCCTGGGTAGCAAGTCCTGCTCTTAGACCTCTACCCCTGAATGAATTATTATGGAACCATATTTTGTAAAAAAGGGTTACCGATTCCTTTGCGGGAGAAGAGGAGAGGAAGTGAATCTGCCAGTTTTTTTTTTCTTTTCATTGTTTTCTATAGGTTCTGCTTTCCTGGAGAGCATTATTAATAATCCTTTGTCAGGATGCCAGGGATCTGTCATTCTAAATGCCGCATCATTAAGTGGGCAGTATTTGCAGAGGCGTACAAACATTAAAACTGCTTAAATGAAAGAAAGCTATAGAGCAAAATTTTGGAAGGGCACTGGGGAATTTTATTTTCTGAGCGGATAAAAGGACAAAGGCCTTGAAGAGTAAATACTGGCTAGAAGGTCTCATAGAGAAGATGTACTCCTTAAGTACTTCTGCTTTCTATTGCATCTGCTGAATAGTACTGGTAACCCATCACCTTGAAGTTCTGTTCAGTCCGAATTTAATGCCAACTATAAATAATAAAAGGGGAAACAAACAGATTGGGGTTTGATGAGGAGGAAAGATGTAATTATATGGACAGCTTTGATTGATAAATGCAACATCAAGGTAGCAGAAGTTCTGCTACTCATTAATACAACATTTAATATCATCTGTTAAGCTATAAACTAATTACTGAGCTGCCTTTGCCAGTGCATCCCATTATTTTTCTCTTGTTTTGCACTAGTTGCGTTTGAATTTAACATACATATGTAGGTACTGATGGCCTCTTTTTTTTTTTTTTTTTTTTTTTCAGATTTTTACCCTACATAAAAGCAAAAGAGAACAAAGATATATGCAAAAAGAGTAAGACTTAGTAAGAGTACAGCAAGTCTTTCTCTTCTCAAAAAGCCTGGTAGCTGATTAGTATTGATTAGGTCAAGGTGACCTATTCTAACACAATACAGTTCCTACCGTCTCAAATTCAAAATAGCTATGGTAAATAAGATTAATAGAACCGATTTGCTACTCCCAAATAACATTGAAGTACAGCTTCATATGACTGGGTTCACACTGGAAAATAAATAAATGGCCAGTACAGGACTATGGAAGTACAGTTATGAATTTCCAGAGCACTATACACCCGTTAAGTCCTTTATTAATGTGAAGCGTATGAACCAGATTATCAGCTGATACAAAGTGACAAGGTTCTACAATATTTAAAGAGCTGTCACAGACTTTTTTCCCCAAAGTTCGGCATGTTCCGAAGTGCTCTTTTACTTCTGTTCTCTGCATTTCTGGTGCAGTTTGCCTTTGGTCATCTTCTGCATGGCAGTTTGCTTGGGTGGGTCACCTAAATGTTCTTAAAGATACCAGATATAAACTGGAAATCTTTCTGTTAATTCTTTGGAGAGAAGACAAAATAGAAGGCTGATGGTATGTTGTGGTACATTTCCAGCATCTAATAGATAAACATAACAAGACAGATTCTCATTCTGGTTAATCTGAATAAAATACATACCTTATGGTGCTCTTATGCTTCAGTTGCTAACATAGCCCCATTTGGCAAAAAAAGGCACTCTCTATCTTCTCAGAAGCAGCCTATCTTTTAATCTCAGGAAACGTGCTCTCGTTTTCCCTCTGTTTTACACTTATTTCCTTCATTCTACCAAATTTCGACACCTCTCCGGATGTTTATTACATCCAGGATGATGTACACAGCTCGCCAAGCAACAAATTACGTTCTCTAGAAAAAAAAATAAATACACTACTTATGTCTAATTAACTTCACTACAGCATGTTTGACATTATGGGAAGGTAACCTGCTGAGTCCAGGGCAGAACTGTGCCAGATTGAAACTCTCCCAAATGACTACTATTGATGAATAAACAAAGAGGGTCGGCCGAGGTGATGCTAAACAGTATATCTTAATGCATGCGCTGCTTGGATAAACACTGTGTTAGCTGTTGGATGTTCACTCGGCTTATCTGCAGACCATTAACATTACCCTGGTATTAAAAATACAGAGGCTTAGAAAAATGCATATTCAATTCTCCCCCCTGAGAAACCCGACTAATGTTAAATCAATATTTAATTTTAGGGGACAGCCTCAAGACACTGAGAACCTGTGTCTGAGAAACTCGCCGTCCCCGTGAAGGAAGGAGTCAAGGGGGCGGCTGCGGGAAGCTCTCAATGTCTGCGATCTGCTCTCAGTCGTTTCCCTCAGTCTTACGTCATGTCATTATAAGCGCAGCGGCTGTGTTTTTCTATATTTGTACGTGCCTGACACACTGGGGGTAACCTGTGTAAGGTAATATAAATAATAAATAACTCGGGAAGCCGCTGCACCAACTATTGTGCTCATTCAAGTGAGACTTTGAGGCTCAGTTTTGAAGCTCCTGAAGGGGGGAAAGGATCCCCTTGTCGTGCCGCAGCCTCTCACGCTGCAATTGCCTCCGATTTGCGTCTGCTCCGCAAGCAGCCTCGGAAGGAGGCAGCCAAATTACGCTAGCTCTAACGCTTTTGACAATGTTTGTGCTTCCCCTTAAAATTACAACTTTCCTTTTCCTTTTAGGTCTTTTTCTTTGTCTTTTCCTATCAATTTTGAAGAGATGTAGACTCCACGCAAGTGATGTACACACACCCCGGCACAAACAGGAGTTACTCTCATGGGCAATCACACGTCAGATATTTTTCTGAAATCCTGCTGTTGGCTCTTTTGTTCCCCAGCACGTTAATGCTTTATCTGTTCATTTGGGAAAGGTGCCAGACAGTAAAATGAAACATCTCCAGAAACTGAGACACAGAAATTTAAATAAATGCAGGTTATCTAGAAGATATTATTTCATATTCACTTCAAGCATATCAAGATGTTCCAGAGCTGAAAAGAGTCAAAGAATGACATGAATGTTAGGAGCATTGCTAAATTAATTGTATACAGAATTGAACAAAGTTCTTAAGCAGACTTTATACTGTAATTTATGTCCTACAAGGATGGGAAGAGATAACATTCTGTCATGAGAACTGCAGTTTGAGCTCGGAACGGCAATGAATTTTTCTGCAATAGCAAGTTTGTTAATGTATGGCATATCCCCATCGCAGACATAATGTTACGTCGGATTTTGCCCCAGAGTAGCTGTAAGCGAAGGATGATGCTGAACATCTCACAGTGAAAAGGCTGCTGAGGACTAAATAACAGCGCTGTGATTTCGGGCACTGCGATGGTGCTCACAGTGTACAGAGTATAAATGAAGTTAAAGTGCTTTGGGCACAGTAATTACCTCTTTTGTCTTCGGTGTGCCAGTACTATAGAGAAGATTTTATATTGCTGGAGTTAATAAATCATTCACTAGGAGTACGGCGTAGTGGTCCTTGCACAACATAATTAACAATCTAAACTGTGACTACGGCATGCTCGGCTGTAGAGAAAGGTGTTTAATTAAAAGCGGGATGATTCCAATGATGAAAAACTCTTTCAGGTTACAATTTCAAGCTTTTATGTACTGGAATGTTAATTTGGACTTTATAAACTGAAAACCGTCATGAGGATCATAAAGTCCTGTATCCCGAGGCAGTAATGAGATCTCTGCTTGAACTTTTGCGGGATGTTATGTTTCTTAGCATAATGCCAAATCCAGATCCAGCTTGTCTGGGGAGAAAAGCGTCTCTGCATAAAAATATCGGTGGAGCTTCGCGTGGAGGCCTTGCTGCCGCGTAGGTCAGTCTTTGCCTATGCGAAGTAAACCTGTTTGTGCCGTAGGTCCCACAGCTGCATTTCACTTGCATAAAATTCCACGTGGAAAATCAACGCTTATATTTATGATAAGGACAGACAAGGCCCGAGGGATCCGGGAGCTTTCGGAGACGTCATCTTTCTCACGTAGGCCCTGTGCTCAACTTGGCCGGGTCACTCAGACCCAGACCTTTGAGAGTGTTTGCATTCCTATTGATTGCAGATTTAAAAAGAGAGTACCCAAGCAGCTTTCAAGGACTCGAGCCTTTGATCCTCCTCGTGTGATGCAGCGTGTGCATCGCATCGCAGGGGCTGAGTGAAACCGCCTTTGAAGCGTTTTCTGTGCTCACCCCCGGAGCGGCGCTCTGCGCTGTGCTGCAGCACGGCGGGAACGTGCACGTGTTGGGCTACCTCAGCTCAGCTGGGGGCAACTACAGCTTTTTTCCACCTTTTAACCTAATTTACTTTTTTTTTTTTATTTTTTTAAGTTCTCCTTAGTACACGGGTGTAACAGGAAGGGAAATGAGTATAAACCCATTTTAAAGATTAAAGAATTCTATAATCCTAATATAGTGGGATAAATAGATGTGTGTGTCACCGAAAGATGTGCAGGTTGGCGCCTTTGCTGCCGAGGTGCCTCCCCTGCGTAACCCCCGGAATCGCTGAGGACCGCGGGCGTGCTGGGGGTCAGCCCTCCCGTGCCCCACCGGGGCCGGGCTCCCCGACGGAGGGGTTTCAATTACTGACAACATTTTGCTTTTTCCCCCACTAGATACCTCAGAACTGTCAAGGATTTGCAGCAGCATCCCAGGGGGAATGTCCGTCTGTCTTTAATTCATAACACTTCAGTTCAGAATATTGAAAAGCGGAGAGGGGAGGAGAGCAGGAGGTGGTTTGCACTTGGGCAGGGGATGCTGCAGCGTTCATCACGCACGAGGCCTTCCCTCCTTGCTACTGAGAACAGCCCCAATTACGGGTTGCAGCCTAACCACTTTCGTTAAAACTAAATTGAAAAAATTGATTCCTTTGAAGGTTCTGAGTAGCAGACGGGGAGGATAGGTTTTGCTCGTCTTTAATTGTTATTAAAGGGTTGTATCAAGACAAGTCAAACTGCTCGTTACCATAGGAAATTGTAGTCTTCAGTCAGCAGCTCTCACACTTTTAAAGAAATATATAAAATGCTAATTGTGACTGTTACATGGCTTTAATTTACAAAATGGAGGGTATTTCTTTGAATCATAGAATCATTTAAAGAGACTTCTAATTTATTCCAGGCATCTGAAAAACTCAGATTAATAAGAAAAACATACTATTGCTTTGTCTTTGCAGTGGGTGGTGAAAGGCAATCTTAGAGATGCGAGAAAACACAACACTTTCTCCTTACCTCAGAAATCTTCCAAAAGAAGGATTTTGGTGCTGTGAACTCACTGCAGCCCAACATCTCTTTGAGCCCCCACTCTTTTGGTGCTGTCTTTTAGCTTGAAGACAGGGAGATAGATTGTCATTTCAGAGTTCATGGAAAAATGATTGCAATATATGTCTGAGCCCATAATCAGGTACCTAATTTTGCGCAGATTAACCTTGCATAATAAAAAATGCCAGTCCAAATTCCACTCTCCTCCAACATCACTGGAGATGAATTTACTACTGTGAATTCTAAAGCATATTATTGGGACAAAACTACCATCTTTCCATTCCCTTCATTACGCAAATACATATACATAATATATTATGAAACACATTAATTTAAAAATGTGAGCTGTATTACTTGCCCAATCAAATAATGCTATTACCAGAAAGGAGGAAATAATGATAATGGAAGGACTACGTCAGATGATTAACAGGACTTTCCTATCGCAGGGAAGAGTGTGTGCATGTTCAGATTCTTAAAGTTAACAGCTCCAGATTACACTGAACGGGATTGAATTATCTGTTGCATACAAAATCTATCCATCCCTTTATTTCTTCATCCTCAACCCCAAAAGTGGTTCATGACAAACCCCAACTGGGCACAAAGACAGCGTCCACCGTGAACTGCAAATGTCTGGTGGTGTCCTTCTGGGTTCCGACTGTCCTGGCGGGCGCTGAGGGTGTGCAGCAGGCACAAGGGGCTTCGTGGCTGGTGGCCATGGCCAGGCTGTGCTGGCCGGGGGGTTCGGGCTGCACTGGCCCTCGGCGGGTGCCGGTGATTCAGCCTCCTCCAGCAACGGACGGGGCTCCCCACACCCCACCTCACCGGTGACATCGGGACAGACAGGACGTTTATTATCATTATTTGCTTATTTATCTGAAATAAGCTTTCTAGGAGGCGTAATATCTAATATCACGCTATTTAAAATATAAAGCCAGCTAGGAATTTGTCTGTGAGAATTTATGAGGAGAAGTCCTGGGGATAATGACATTGCGTCTTCTGATTTCTTTTGAAATATATCTTATTTATCTCAAATTAAAGAAGAGAAGATGAAAAGCTTAATCTCTGTAGCAATATGTAGACTCACTAGTTATAAAAATGATCCTCTCGCTTGGCAACAAGCGTTTTCCATCGAAGGAGCATGGGCACAGCTCTCCGAGAGACACCTGCGGTCATGTCACAGCCTCCCATCTCCAGGCCATGAATAGCACAAGTTACCATGAAGTCCCTGTTTATGAGTAAACACGTCCCTAACAAAATCTGAGTCCTGACCAAGGAGCCTGGGAAACGTCTTCAAAAAGGTGGCAGAAATACCTGCTCCATTTTATACACAATTTGGGTTTAAATGCTTGTTTATTGGAAACGGCAAAAATGGGGTTTACGTGGTAATTTTATCCAGAGTTCTCACCTATGGGTGACTGCTTTATTTACAATAAAAATTGTTCTCTTGCATTTTCCTACATTCCCCCTCAGTGTCCCAGCTTTCACTACTGTAATTATTCAGATTAGTGACTCCGCACATCAGGTGTATTAATACGGGGGAGGAGAGGGGATGAACAGTTCAATTAATTAAGCCAGGTTGCAGCAGATCATCATCATTTTTCAAGGTGTCAATTGAGAGATCTCTGGGAAGGATGCAGATTAGCCGGCACCGCCTGGGAATTCTGTCTCATTTACCATCACAGCATTTTAAAGCGCCTGGAAATACGACGTGTCAAAGTTTAATGTTAAACCCACAATAGCTATAAAGCATATTTGCAGGAGTGTCCTAAAACACTGTTAACTTCCATCCCTGTGACACAGCAATAACCCAGTGAGCCCAAGGAATGTTCTGAAGCTGTACAGAGGTGGGGTTTTTTTGGTGGGTTTTGATAAAGTCAGTCGAAGCAAAGGAGAAGTTTTAATAGTAATTAAAACATGGAATGCTGCCACTGAAGCAGTAAAGGAGAGGGGAGCAGTAAAGCAAATATGTCATAGGAAGCACAGAAATATAAACATGAATTCAGTGCTTTTTCCTTCCACGTCCAGCTAAAAAACTCTCTGAGTCTCTGCCCAGCTCGGTTCAATATGAAGCCATACAAATTCCTAGTTCGCATCTGTTTATCCAGCCTGAAGCTAGATAGTCTTGAGACCAGTCAAAACATTTGCTTGCCTTTAAAAAGGGGGTGGTACAGCCACTTCCACGCACAGGATTATAGAACGGAAAAGCTTTTAGCTTGTGACCTGTGCTGAGCGTTGAGAGCTCGGGGTGCCGCGCATGGTCCCTGCTGCCCCCAGCCCTGCCTTCGCGGAACTTCTCCCGTCTTCTAACGTGAGAGTGATGAGGAGTAGTTATGATTCAGACTATTAAGAGTTACAAGAAAAAAATAGTGCGCAATTCTTCCTTTTTTGATTTCCTAATTTGTCAGAAGACCAATGTGCTGGATTTGGACAGACTCTTGTGAAGAAGTACATAAAGGATATTTCACAACCTCCGAACAGCCTTTGAGCAGCTCTTAAATCTGAGCAGCAGAACTTCCCCACTGGCTTTATTTGTAGCGCGGACCGACGCCGCTGCTGCGGCTCGCTGACTTTAGGTTAGACCTGCTGACTGGGAGGCTCTGCTTCAGAAAACATCTAATATTTGTCAATCTGAAAAAAAAAAAAATAATAAACACCGCTCCAACAGTGATGGGGGGAACCTGCGTCAGCTGGGAAGGAGGAGGGAGGAAACACGTGCTCGGTCGCTGTTAAGGACAACACTGGGTAAGGGTCCTGGAGCCTCAGCAGGATCTTGCTGCTCCTTGGGCTGGAGGAGTGAAGGGAGGGAGACGAGAGCGCCCGGTGTGGCACAGGGGGGAACAGAAGACCTCACAGGGAGAAATAAACTTTTTTTAATGAACTATGTCTATTTACTCATTTCCCAGAAGCAAAGCAGTCGAAACTGTTTGGGATACTGGCAAGCTCTTGTGTTTTGTAAACGTCCTGCATCTCTCTCTTTATTTGCAAACTTGCTACCCAGGCAGTCCATGAGCTTTCAGCACTATAAATTCGCTCCTCTGAGAAGCAGAAATCTGTGCATGTTGCATTTGTAAAGGTGTATGGTTATGGTTATGGCTATGTAACATCAACCCTGAAAATTATTTTATTCAGATTATTTTCCTGCATTACATATGTTTTCGCTGGCACAAAGGAGCATTTTGGCGTGTGGCTCGGGCTGACCAGCTCCGCTCTGCTTCATCTGCAGAAACTCCAGTGTCCCTGTATTTATTTACTGTCACACCACATGGCAATTTTTCTCCTTTAATGTTCTGTTGTCTAATTGCAGTTAATTGTCGTTCTTAATCTTGCTAATTACTGTAAATCATGCTCTGTCAGCCATCCTTTCTTTCAATGGCAATAAGGCTTGTTTTTTCTCCTTGGAAGGTGCATGTAGTTTAATATAATAAAAGTGTCTCGATAATGAAGATGTATCGGCGGAGGCTATAGGGGACTGTGGGGCTGTATGCGAAAGAAACATACCGGGTTACAAAAAAAGGAACAGAAAAGTCAGAGCCTGTAAAACACTTTGATGTGAATGGCAGTCAGTATAACTTTAATTTTATATCTAAACTAAGGTGGCTAAACGCAAGACTTTCAATTAAAACCATCAGAAGGCTGTAATGTCACTGGCGTGCTGTTTGACAGGTGGAACGTTACCTCCAAGCAATTAACACGTCCAGCACACTGTACTGGCATCTTTGTGGTCCTCTCACAAGGGTCAAATTTTTTAAGACTTTTCATACCGAAAGCTTTTGATTTCCTGGATAATCAGTTAGTCAGATCACCGTATTCCATTAAAGTGTTCAAAACTGGTCAACTTAGGTTCAAAATTTTATGTTAAAGGTAGGTCTGTGTACGGGTCTCCAGATTAATCAAAGCTTTGATCCCCTACAGATTTCTTACAGGGTTTAGAACTTGAACAGTACCTGCATCAATACTTTTGTACTTGCTTACAAGCATTGGTGGTAGAACTGGCTTCCAGGTTCCGGATAATTCCCATGAAGTAGAAAACATTTGTGTTTAGAGGAAATATTTAACCGGCACACTCTGCAGAACGCAGATTTAAAGTTTAGCCTTAGGAAGAAGAACGGAAAGAATTGAAAAGTCACCAAAAATAGATTCTTTGAGTCTGTGATCATAAAAGTTAATGAGCAATGGGACTTGCAAGAAGATGACTGAAATTTATTTTTGGTGATTAAAAATGGGTGCCTAAAATGCTGGAGTTGTAATTCACATCACTGATGTTCCAGATTAGCCGCTGAGAAATCTCAGGTCGGGCATCACCAGCGCCTGGTGATGTGGTTTTATCCTGCTCTCTCCTCCTGGAGCCTATAAATAGCTGCTAACGACAACCTGCTCTGCCTCCCCCTGCGCTTCTCCTGCTTGTTATTTAACAACTGCATGCTGAAGCCAACCAAGTGATCATGGAAAAACTATCTTAGGCTCTCCTTCTGATGTGTCATTTTTGAAGGAGATTTTTGATAATGAATTAACATACAATTTTTCAGCCTTCTGCAATGCTATCTGCATATATAGTCGTGCTACTAATTAATGAGCAGAGCTGTAAAGGATACGCGTGGGCACAGTTCACAAGTTGCTTTCTAAGTGTGCGGCACTGTTTAAAAGTTCACAATAGCATTGCTCGTAAAATGCAGTGTTGCTTTTGGCAGCGCAGTTACGGTGCTTTGAGACACCCCCCATGCGAGTCCCCCGTTGCCGTTTGTGTCCTGCGGCATCCGTGGTTGTCAGCTGGCATCCGCGGCTTTCCCCATGGGATGCTGGGGGGTCCAGCAGCGGTAAAGTCCTGGTTGTTCCCACGTGGGTCAGCGGGCCAGGGGTGGTTTACCCTCTCTGCGGTGAAAAGGAGAAATCGAGCAGCTGTTTTGAACTTGCTGAATGTACCCGAGGGAAAATTTCTTACCTGTACAGCCTTATTCATGGATCACTCGTGAAAACCCCATGAGAACCCCCTTGTTTATCTATCTTGTGGTCACCCAGGAGACGTCCCAGCAGATTTTAAAGCCACTGTAGGATGCCTAAGGCTATGTGTGGATTTTTCTGGAGAAGCCCCTACCTGGAGCACTTTAGGCTCACCGTAAGGCTGTATGGCACGATCTACATCACTGTGTTTAATATTATATAGTGCCTCCATGGCATGCTGGTACCCACTGAGCCGCCTTGGCCAGAGCGGGCTGCATGTCGACATATGGGACATGGGTCTGACGTGTCCTCACCGGCATAGAATCAAAGAATCATAGAATTGTTGAGGTTGGAAGGGACCTTTAAGATCATTAAGTCTAACCATCAACCTACCCTCACAAAACCACTTCTAAACCACGTCCCCAAGTACCACGTCTGCCCTTTTTTTTAAACACCTCCAGGGATGGCGAATCCACCATCTCCCTGGGCAGCCTGTGCCAATGTTTAATAACCCTTTCGGTGAAAAAATTTTTCCTAATATCCAATTTTTCCCAATATCCAATCATAGCTCTTGACAGTATCTGTAAAAGCAATGAAGAAATACTACAGAAAGCGTATGGTTCCCATATCATCTCCCTTTTCAAAAGCAATCTGTACATCCTGCTGTCTGACTCTCTCAAGGAATTGTACACATGTTGCCAGAGTCCTCAACAAACTCCATCACTCCGAGGTGATTTATTCAAATGAAGGAGAGAACAGGCTACTCTGAGCTTGAATGGTAGTTATGATCAATCAAAAAATCTAATAAAATTCAAAAGATATTTCTGAAACTTGTATGAAAAGCAAATAATCTGGCAAAAGTCACACTTGTCTTCTGCGTACTTGAGAAATAGAAGCAGATTAAGTTTTATTCTAAGAGCTACTATTTTCATTCCTATATTATGGCAATTTCGGTTCCTTCAGAAAAGAGCCATGTCCAACCCGAACCTTTGCTTTCCAGTGAGTGAATTTATTTTGCTCTTTTCTTCCTTTTTGAATTTGCTTGTTCCTGCATGCCCCTGTTTGTGCACCCAGAGATGTTCTTCTTTAGCCTGGTTCGCTTTGGGCAAATATTTTTTGTTCACTGCATCAAGAACCAGAAATATGGAAACTTAACTCTGACTCCTGTGTTGGAGATGTGATTGCCCTGCCCAGGGCAGGTGATAAAGATTGACAGAGGCACTGACATTTTGGTTAATTTGTCTTCAGGAGCTTTGGTCGTTATGAGCACAACCTGTGCTAAATAGGTTGTTTTGTTTTGGTTTGGGTTTTTTTGACTCATAAAGAGGTTGGGAGGAGGAGATGTTGATATGGGGAAGTTGCTGGTTGGCAGCCCTTTCCCCTCAATGTTGACTTATTCAAACTATTGAGGAAGATGATTTCTTTTTTCCCCTGTCTTAATTTTTCTTCTTTTTCCATGCCTCCAAATACAGAGAAGATAAAAAATATTTTGAGGTGAGTTGTCTCTATGTTCGTTACTTCTAGCATCTTCCTAACTAGGTGATACATTTCTCAATCCTTAAAGATTAAAAAGAATATTCTTGCAGGATTTTTTTGGAACAGTCATTTTAACCTGTTTTTGGCTACCTACAGAACCGTCTTGTTAAATAAAATGCCTATGTATTTTAAACACTGTAACTAAACTGTGCTTTATAAGATCAGATGTTAATTTTGAAAGCTTTTTGAATGAAAGGGACTTCTAGTCCCATAGTATTTAAATCCTTAAACAGTTTCAACTTTCTCTTCCTGGAAATAAAGCACAATATATTTGGAGGTTGGCTGCTTTACACGACAAGCTGGAAGATTCCTGTATACTTGGTAAAACTCTGCTACTCTGAGATGAACTCCTCTGTTAAGCTGAAGATTTTCCTCAGTTCTGAAAGTCTTCTTAAGATTCACCGAATAAACTGTGGTCATGAGTAGCTTACCCCGTTATGTTCTTGACTTAAGAAATCGCAAATCTTTCTGCTGATGTCTGAGAAGCACGTGGAGGGCTCCATCTCCTAGAAAGCTTTTTATGTTGGAGCTGTTGACATTTTTATCCAATTTTGAATGCATTAGCTAGCTAGTCAGACAACATAAATGTGTTTTGTTAAATGTCCTTGTTTCGAGTGCTGCTTCCCATGACAACCAAGTCAGTAAGTCAGAGCAGATGAGGCGTTGTCACATACCATTGCTCTAACGGTGCTTGGAGCATTCCCAAACCTGGGAGAGGAGGAGTGCAGCCTCAAACCATAAGTGCAATGAGAAGAGGCACAACATGAATGTACACTCCTTTGGTAGGTGGTCTTAGACTTCAGTTAGTACAGTCCAGTACTTAAATGAAAAGAGGAAGAAAATCTGATATGATGATTGTGTAGTTCAGGAATTTTGAAACTCAGGGTTTCATCAATACTTAAAAATCAAATAACAAATTACAGTGCCATACTCCTATATGCGTGTTCCAAGCAACGAGAACAGGTATATCATAAACAAGATGAAGGCATGACAAATTTTTGTTATTTGCATCTATTTTTACAGGACTTACCCATGCTAAAGAGAAAGTGCACCTTAAGATACCGATTTCCTAATTTTTACAGAGGATGTCTATTTACCTTCCTAATTTTAATCATCACTTCAATAAATGCTAATTCATACTGGTTACTACCCTTGTGGGAGGAATCTTAAAAAATTAATCTTAAATTTTACCTTATGCCTCTGGGAGTGGGTTCTTTCCCCCCCCCCCCCCCCCGGGAGATGTTAAAAGAATGTCACTCCCAAATGTAATTTTTTTTTTTTCCCCAGAATTAATTCACTTATAATTCATTATAATACTGATCTCTTGAAATAATGAATAAATGAAGACAAAATCAAAGGTGTAATTGTTAACGTTCTGGTCCATGGCAAAGCTGCCGTTGACTGGAAAGGGATCAGATTGCCATGAGTTTAATGCCATTAGCAGAGGAGTTGTATAACAAACTGAGACTATTTACATGCCACTTCTCTAGAAAATAGTCACAAATACTCAAATGTTTATTTGATGCTTAGATTGACTAAACCCAGTTGGAAAAGGCCAAAAGCAGCCTAAATCGGGTCTCCAGATCAGCAGAGGCATTTGAGAGTCACAAAACTGAGTTCTGATGTGACCCAGTGGTGGTTACAGCCAGAATCAACACCGATGTGCGTTGGACACATTGTTGTACAGCAGTTATTTTTAGTATTGTGTCTTTCAAATTTCCCAAACAGCAGAAATTATGGATCACAGTTGAGTTTCATTGAGGGGTCTGAGCAACATTTGTACTCTAAAACCAGACTGAATCTGCTGTGATTATTCTTGTGATGTGAATCATGTCCTTTGTGTGATACCATGACCTTAATCTCCGGACCTGTAGTCATTGCCAGCTTATTGCAAGGTGTTTGTAGTTTCCAGATGAAGCAATGGATTAGAAATGAGTTAACTAACTCTTGGACATAATTTCCTTGTCTGTACCAGATATAGATTTCATGTCTGCATCAGCCTATTTAATTTGCTGTCTGTGGTAGTTATTTCTTTATTACCTCCTTGGAGAATTTCTCAATTAATGAGCAAATTAAGACTTCTGGCTTCATACCGTTAAGAGTCTTTGACTTGCTCTCTGTGAATTGCCCCTGAGCGTGTTTAGCCATGTTACCTGCTTAGCTGGATGTGGTTTCTACTTGGGTACCTGCTCTGAAAAAAACCCGTAAGCAGCATACTTTGTGAATTTAATTTTGATGGCTATTCAAGCCGGTTTGCAAGTTCAGCATCCGCTTCTACACAGCATATAGGTACAGATGGTTTGTATTTTGGCATACCTAAACAGAGAGATCCTATGTTTGCTCGTCGCATACACAGTAACTCAGTAAATTAGGGAAATATGAGGAGATGTCTCCTTAGGCTGACTTGGTGAGGGCGAGGGAGGGAAGGGTCAGAAAAATACGGTTGAATCTACGAAGGCAAGTTGAATAGTTTCTGGTCTGTGTTTAACGTGCCTGTAATGTCCGCCTCCTATATTTTTCCTCCTCCTTCTTCCCTGTGTGGTCCTTGCGATGCGTACTGCCACTCACCAAGTTAATCCCATCAAGTCCAACCCATGAAACTGCTTCACACTGTGGTGCATCAGCCAGCCTTACTGTGTTATTTTATTTATTTTCATCGCTAATATAACCTGATGTGACTTGCTGGAGTGCAACATATGTCAACTGGAAAACAAAGGGAAATGTGTTTAAGTGCAGCTAAGACAAGCCTCTGTTTGCTTCAAAAACTAAGAAAAATGAGTTAAGCCTATAGCAAATGTGGTTGCATAAAAGAAGTTGTCAGGAGACTCCCACAAAGAAAGATGTACGTTTATTTTTGGAAGTATCTTAAGTTCTTATTGAAGATGGTAGTAAATCACTTGGGATTAAATATTACTTGGATTAGTCTTAAAATCAACTACAGGTTTGAGGTAGGACTGCAGGGTTGCAGGCACGGACTCCCCTGGGACACAGGGCAGTAGGTGCTGTGTACTCCACACGGCTGCCCACAACTCGGGCTGGATATTTGGGTCTTCAGGACTTTGCACATTTATTCATCTTGTGGTTCTGCTTTATTAACACTTTGTCAATAACTCTTCTGACGCTGCAAAATAAATCTTTTAAATTACTGAGCTCTGTTAAAGTGTTCTCAATTATACATCCCACGGCAGCAAACAGCTCGTTCTTCTCTTCCTCTGCCTGCTCACCCCGAATAAATCACGGCATCCGACATGTCCCGGTTCATGTACTCAGCTCTTGCTAAGGAGGAATGATGTAATGGGGTTACTAAAAAGGGAAATAGTATAGATTTTCTTTAGTCTTTGTGTCATTGAAAGAGAGTAAATTTGACTGGTTTGCAAAATCCAAATTGATTTATTGCATGTTACGGAAATTCCTTAACATGTTTTCTGTACGGCAGAACACTGTAGCTTCCAAGTACCATCCTTTGAAAAACAGAGCTGCTGCTTGTAAAGAGACTTTTCCTAAATTATCTAACAGCGTGAATATAGAAAACTGAAGGTGGCAAAGGATTTTATATACATACATATATTTGTATTTTTTTCCCCCAGCTTTGGATCAGACATTTGGTATTTTAAGAAAAGGAGGCAAAAGAGAAATGTTTCCCCAGTGGTGATATCCATAAATTCTTGACAAGTTATGTGATACTTTAATAAAATAATTGCTCTGTTTTATGGAAAAAAAAAAAAGTAATAATCACTGCTAGCTCAGTATACCATGTATTACACGGACACAAATCTGTGGCAAATTCTGTGGCCTGTAGAAAGTGTCATTTGCAACGCTTCAATGTTGACTGTGCTAAAATATGACATGGTGAAGAGTGTCTACTTCTGCAGTTATGAGAGGGACAAGTGAGTGGCACGGGTGAATGTGCTGTAGGTCTCCTGAGCCCCTAACGCCCAGCAGATGCGGTCCCATGGAGACCCTCCATGATTCCAGGTGTGGCTGGGTCAGCTTCGCTCCTGAGGTTAAGCAGAGCGGTCGGACCCTCCTTCTCTTCCCCTCTCTTTGTGCCACTTCAGCCTTCAGGACACGCTGAATGCGTGGGGCAGCGTGGGGGTTTCACCTAAAAGCCAGAATATTTTGACAAGGTGGTCTGATACAGGACTTCACGTACAGTTATGAGTGTTTGTGGTATTTATGGAAGACTGCCTTCCCCTCGCTTTTTGTACGTTCCTTCCCATGTCTCTACAGCTGCCATTTTCCTGTGGAGTTTTCTGAGAAAGTCGGACAGATGGTGGTAGCTGACCTGCGGGACAAGGGATGATTAATTGCTCAGCCACCCTCAAAGGCCAGGCTGGAGAAGGCAGACCTGTGGACTGGTTGGAAGTGTCTGTAGCACCAGCTCTTCCAGGCTTCATAATTAGTCCTGTAAGGGGAGCTGAAGAGCGCAGAAATGGCCATGATTTTTGAGTTCTTAACCTCCGAGTAAACAATGTTACCCTGGTGTCCTGGCTCCGGCAGGGATGGGGTTAATCTCCCCCTGCAGCCGGCAGGGAACACAGGGATTCCATGCCATGTGAGCCATGCCCAGGTTTGAGGGGGGAGCTAGCCAGTGGAGGGGGCAGCAAGTCCTGGCTTGGATTGGGCAGTGGTGGTCCAGGTCCGGTCGGTGAGTGGTGGCACTGTAATTGTGTTTGTATATTCCTTTACCAGTGTTATAGTTTTCTCTTCCCTTTGCTGTTCTGTTGAACTGCCTTTATCTCAGCCCACGAATTTTGCCTTTTTATTCCAATTTTGCCCACGGCTGTGGGAGTTGAGCGAGCAACCGCCTGGTTCTTTGTTGCTGGCTGAGGGCAACCCACCGCACCCGCGAATCACGCAGTGCCAGACGCAGCGCCGTAACAGAAGCGTGTGGTTTGACCATAAGCACATACTGTCCCGCTGCAGTTCCCGGCACCTGCCGGGCTTCTCTTGCCATCACGGGGAAGTTCCAGTCGAGCGAACTCAGACGTGGCTTTACCCCAGGTAAAGACGGTACGCCAGATTTCATACAGGAACTGCAAAACAAGCAGAGATACATATGCAATTTGTATTTTTTAAACAACAAAAACGTAGTTTTGATGTGTGGAAATTCTTGGCAATAATTTACGGTATTACTGTTACAACACCGCTGTTATTGCAGTTGCATTAAGCCGGTTGACTAACCTGTTCAGCAATAGAGTTAAGACTGATGAGCGAAAGTCTATCTATTTATACATAATTGTATGACAGTCTTTCAGTACCACTTGTCTTGGAGGTTCACAAATTAATATTGATTTTTATTACCTCGTAATATGTTTGTTGTTTTGCTCGAATCCTTTTTGTGTGGCTTCTTTTTACAGACTGTTGCCCCTGTCTGAGTTGGATGTATTTTTAAATGACGCACCAAGTCATAAAAGCGGGTATGGTTTGGTGTTTGTGCTGTAGAGCGCATTCTCTTCCCCCAGGCGCGCTTGGACCGGCTGCAGACTTTTACAGTCGCCAGCATTATGCAGGTTTTAAAACTATCTCCTGGATGGTACATTCAATCTTGACCCTGCTTTAGGCAACACTGACAATTTCCCCACTGTGTATTGGCCAGTGCATAAAGCTAACGTTGCTGATCCCCACCACTATAGGTGCTGCAACCTATTAGCAGGAGAGTAACGATGCTTGAAGTATGCTGCTTTTATTTTTCTTTTTACGCCAGTGAAGTAGATTAAAATATTCTTTCCAATGCATTTTTGAATGAGAGAAAGAAAAAAAAAAAAGGGCATTTTTGTGAGTTGTTCTTATACAAAGTACTAATTTAATAAAGTTCTGCTTTCCAGTGAAAATTCTTTACAAATGAGATTTGTGAATCCCAGGTGTGTGGGGGTGTTTATTGCTTGCTGGGAAACAGAAAATTTTGAAGAATAATTGAGTTTTACTCATTGTTTCCTATCTCAGAAACAAAACCAAACCAAGAAATACAGTGGTCGTTTCTGGTCAGACGAGTACCCATCTCGCAGTTCCATCTTTTAAATTTAAATCTAATCTATTGTTGGGATTTTTTCTGTTGTATCCTGTACATTGGAAAAAATGGTATAGGGCAAGAAGTCTCAAAGCCGTCTTCTAGGTGAACTCCTGAGCTCTTATTTTAGAAGGTGAGCAAAATAGAATAATTCTAAGAGTTGCTAATTACTTAGCAGCTTTCACTATTTTAATTTCTCAACTGTTTTGAATACAAGATTGTGGCTTTTCCATTACTCTGTTATTAGAAGTAATTTTATAAGGTAGCTAGATTGCATCTTGAATATTTTGAACTATTCATAATTTAGTTTTCAAAACTTGCAGATGAAATTTGAATTAACTGAAGTGATGAGCAAGGACAATTTCTACCATGTAAGGATAATTTCAAGGGGGGGAGGGAAAGAAAAAACCTAAACCCATCAAATGGGTTATTCATTACAAATTACTCATTCAGATTTAATGGAAAATGATTTTTTTTTTCATATAGTAAGTAGAAAGTATATTAATCTAGTTTTTAAAACTGTCTTATGGAAATTAATATAGAAATATGTTCTCAATGGAAAATTGTTATGTTTCAAGAATACTATATTAAGAGAGTAATGAATACATTATGAAAATTTAATTGCATATTTTAAAGCAATTATCCAGCTAATCATAAAATTCCTGTTGCAAATAGTAATTAGGAAAATATTTAGATTTATTTAAGCATAGAAATTGTGAAATGACAGGAAAGGTCAGAATCCACTGTAATAATGAATAATTGACTGGCAGTTGACCCTTAGGATTCTAGAAATCATTTTTAAGAGTTCTTATTTTTAAAGAGAGCTCATGGAAGCTGGACAATACGTTTTACTCATGTTTTAACATAGCCTGGGAGCTAAACCTCAGAAGTCGGAGGGGGGTGAACTGGCACTTGAGAAAATGTCAGAGAACTACCTGGACTGCAGCCTGCCCAACAGGAACACACTTTGCCCTATTTAGATTTTAAGATTGTGTTTTCATGTTCAATTACCTTCCATAAGATGGAGATAATTTTCAGCTGCTGATTGCGATGAAGGGCCTGGCACCGAGTTGATGTTCTGCTGGCACCGAACCAGTGCTCACGTGGAGGTTTCAATCTGCAGATGCTCCAAAACCTTCCGTGAAACTGCGTTTGAATTTGGGGAAATTATGTAAGATTTTCTGCCCTAATAGTTCAATTCCCTGTTGGTAGGTGGTGTGGTGGGCAGGCAAATCACCTTTAATTTTGGCTTAAATAGTTATGTTTTATAACAGATTCTGTATGAATCTGTTAATGTATTTCACTTGCTTATGTAAGTTTATAAATGCATCCTTCCTAAAACAGTTCTCTGCTTGTGGATGGCATCTTTGGACAGTTAAAAGAAAAAGCAAAACAAGCAAAAAAAAAAAAAAACCAACAAAACCAAAAAACACCCAAAAAACCCCAAACTCCCAAACCCCAAGAGATGCTTTTGAAAGCTACAGGGCAATTTGGAGCAGATCACCTTTGGTGCCTCTGCAGCTCCCACGGCAGGGAGGGATGGGATGAACGGCTCTCGTCCCTGTGCTGCGCAAAGGAATTGACTAAACCCTTTGAAGTCGGAGATGCACCGACATTCATCGTAAATCTGCAAAGCAGGCTGTTTGCATCAATATTGCCCTCTCTACAAAGCCGGAGGTGTGTATTATGTCAGCTGCTGTTTTGGAAGGATGCTTGAGCGTAACGCCGTGTGGGTGTCCCTGCCGCAGCCTGCACTGGCTGTGTTGGGACGGACCCAGCGATGCTCTAGGGCGGTGGGATGAACACCAGCTGTAAAAGCCATCTGTGATGGGTACCACGCTCTGCGAGGCCGAGTCTCCAGGCTACGAATGCAATGAACCCCCAGCATTTGCACGGCCACCCATAGAGGGGCTCGGGGTGCCTTTGGCACTGGCTGTCTCTGTGATGTTGTCCCACGCAGGTGCTCCTCTGGTTGCCCTGCTCGGGGAAGAGCGCCCTTTGGCCGGCTGCAGCCCCTGCTCCCCGGGCTCACCCCTCTGCTGTGAAGATGGGGTACCTGAGGGTAGATTTGATGTCCAGTCACACACACACAGACAGAGAGAAGCCAGGGCTCGAGGAGACCCAGACCTCTCACTGATTTCTGCTGCCCTGGGAAGCTTTGGATATTGATTTTTTGGGGTTTGATTATTGTTTGGTGTGGGTTTTTTTTTTTTTTTTGGCGAACTTCAGCTACATGTCCATGAGTGGGTCACTCAGCACACGGCAGAGGATCAGTAGGTTAAATTTGGGAGTGTGTAGGTACACTGCATGCAGAACAGGACTTTCCTGCAGACCATGTACAGTTTGGCCCTGGGCCCAAGCTACGCGTGTAGCTCGAAGCTGTTGGAAGACCAAGAATTCATTGGCACCATATGCACTTGGAGATTTTCTGTATGCTTTAATATGGTCCAAACCGATCTATTTTTTTTCACACTTCTGGAATGAAGCTGTTAATTTAATTTCCTCTTAAAGAAGTCTAGTTGGTGTTCACCAAAACCGCTCTGTGAATTGCATTAATACCTGGTAATTGGGATTGATTAGTGGATTTGTTTCTAATCCATGCTGTCTCTCTAATCAAAACGCTGATGTATTTTCAGCCTCTGCAGCTGACATTGAGATGCTGCTGTTGAAAGACAAGGCAAAATGCTGTAACGGTTGTTAGTAAGAGGTTGGGGTTTCCTATAGACAAATTAAATCACTAGTTTTTGATATGACATCTCACAATATTAAAAAGATGTAATGGAGGAATAGCACCGGTGTGGTTACCTTAATAGTGATATTAAAAGGCATTTTTCCACACATAGTTGATGCAATGGTGCCAATTCACGCACAGCGTTGGCTTTTGTGAACCTACCCCTCAATGGGGGTGTGAGGAATTCTTGCCGTCTCTTCGCAAGCGGGATTTTCAGGCCCGTGGAAATACGGGCTCATAAACAAGGCCATACGAGGGGAATCCAGCCATCAGCTACTGCTCTGCCAGCAGGGGCGCGCTGCTCTCCCGCCTGGAGGGGCTTTTCCTTACCGTTCTTCCCCCGTGCCACTTGCGAGTGGACGTCTCCCGGAGCCGCGTGGGCTCTGCCCCCCTCGTGTGCAGGGTGAGCTCTGGTGGTGTGAGGGCTGTGTGGGCACAGGGGTTCTCATGGTGATTGTCCCCAGCACGGTTAGTGCACGGCTGTCCTGGTTTGAGCAACACAGGACTAATTTCTCTTCTAATGTTTGGGAAATCTGCACTTTTTAGAAGACTCTAGTGTCTGAATTTGTGAAAATATTTACTTTATGGACAGCTCTGGTGTGTGGGTTTCAAGGTCTCAGTGTTTTTGGGCTCTCCAGATGTGGGGCTGAGGAGGAGCGAGACCTGGGCACTTGACCCAAGCTGCCAACAGGGTTAGTTCATACCATGAACGACACGTTCACTGTAAATTAGAAAGTTTGCTGTGAAGTGCACTGCCTCCCTTGATGGCTGTGATGCTGAGAACTCCTCGCCCCGGAGCCCTGAGCCTGTCCCTTCCTCCCAAAGTCGCAGCACTCAGTGTCCCACGTTGGCTGTTGCTGCTGGGAGTGCGCAGCTCCTATGGATAGAATGGGCTGAGGATAATCTTTGCCTATTCTATGTTGGTATTGGGATCAATATTGGCTCTTTAGTGCTATTAATGTTAATTATTTAATCTTACTCTTTTAAATCTGTTTATACTTCAACTCCTGGGTTTCCTTGTTTCTCCTGATTCCCTTTCCCAGGTGGGGAGGGGTCATCAGGTGATACAATGATTGTCTAAACGACAATAAATTGTTGTGGGTTTCTCAAACCGTAACAATGTAACCTCCAAGCCCATGCTTTTCTGAAGTTTTCATGTTTGCATATCGTGATGAGAACGATCGCTTAACACCTTTTCTCTCTTAGGGACTGCTAATGTGACGACCGATGCTATGAATCCTAGCGCTGATTTGAGCCTGTCTGCGCTGGGCCTTGCTCAACGCCAGAATTAAATACTGGTATAGGATTGAGTTTGCCCATGCAGCATCACTTCGTATTTCTCTTCTAATTTTAGTCTAGAATCAGATATGTATCTTCCTAAACTAAATTATTCAGCATTGCATCTCATGAATCTCAGCAGTGTGCACGCTGTTGTGCATGCTCTATGCTCTCATCTGAGAAATGTCTCAGCATTGTGTAATAGGCAATTTAGGGAAAATATCCTTTGATCGGATATCTTTGCTGCTGAGAAGAGAGAGCAGAGTAAAGGCAGAGGAAAATACTTTTTGGGTTTTTTCCCTAAGAATTGGGTATCTTTCAAGATAAATTTAAATAATTCATGGAAGTTTACTGCAGATTTCTAATTAAAACTAATTAGAAGCACTCTGTTTTATCACATGTGATTTTCCTCTGAAAAATTTCATATTCTTTATAAGACATTTTTATACACATATTCTTGGTCTGTAACTAATGCAGACTTTAAAAATATTCACTTTAGCTTTCTCTGGGTAAAGGTTAAAAAAAAAAAAAAATTGGTAGCCTCTTTTCTCCACACTGATTTAGGGCTCTAATATAAAAAAATCATTCAACTTGGTGAAAGGTTAGTGTCTTTAAGCTGTTCACATGAATCACTGGGATACGTCCATAGTCTTCAAAGTATCTATTTTTGTATTCACCTCTTGTGGCATGATTTTGTTAAAACTAGGTTGAGCTAATAACCTTCTTAAAGCAAGCTGATTTGCTGAGCAGTACGTCCTGACACATTTTTAATAGTAAAAGCAACATTTCAGGTTGGTTGCTTTGGTTTTGTCCCATTTCAAATATCATTTTGTGTGCTGGGTTGTCACTTCAGTGACTAAGTTATTTTCCGCATCTCTTTGAGCACGTAATTCTGGCGTTGTGGCCGTGCTTGCAGCAGATGAAGGTGCCCAAGTGGCTGCTGTGTGCGACAGCGGTGTGGTTGTGCGACAGCGGTGTGGTTGTGCGACAGCGGTGTGGTTGTGCGACAGCGGTGTGGTTGTGCGACAGCGGTGTGGTTGTGCGACAGGCAGTGCCGCTGCTGCCTTGTGTCTTGGCCTCCCGGCTCAAAGCTCTGCAGATAGAGGAAGATGGGACAATGTCATGGCTTCAGTGGGGATGGAGTTGACGTTCTTGCTTAGCAGCTGGTGCAGGGCTGTGGTTTGGGTTTGGGGTGGGAATAGCATCAATAGCGCACTAATGTTTTTGGTTGTTGCTGAGCACTCGAGGCCTCTTCTGCAGCTCACACCGCCCCACCAGCGATGGGCTGGGGGTGCACAAGAAACTGGGAGGAGACACAGCCGGGAGGGCTGATCCCACTGACCGAGAGGACGTTCCGTGCCACACGGCGTCATGGTCAGTATATGAAGCTGGGGGAAGAGGAAGAGGAGATATGTGGAGTGATGGCATTTGTCTTCCCAAGGAACTGTTACGTGTGATGGAGCCCGGCTGTCCTGGGGACGGCTGAACCCCCTCCTGCCCACAGGGAGCAGGGAGTGAATCCCTTGGTTTGCTTTGCTGGCGTGCGCGGCTTTTGCTTTACTTATTAAATCTGCCTCAACCCAGGAGTTTTCTCACTTTTAGTCTTCTGATTCTCTCCCTCACCCCACCAAGAGGGAGAACTGAGAGAGCGGCTGCGTGGTCCTTTCTGCTGGCCGGGCTAACCCATGGCAGCAGACCATGTCAGGGTGGCACTGGCTCTCCAGTTGGCACCATGAACCGGTCCCTTCCCAGTCGGTGCTGCTGGGGAGGGTCGTACGCAGCCCCCAGGAGCAGTCAGCTTGGGGTGGCACCTCCAGCACATGCTGTGTGCCCGCGGGGCGTTACCGCTCGGTACTGTGTAGCCCCGGGTGGTGGGGACAGCATCCAGCCACAAAGTCTCACAAAGGCACAGATGGTCCCTCCTGCTGTGACCTTTGCCAACCTGGACAATGTCTGTAAATGGAAAGAGAACAATGCAAACCAGGACGAAAATGAAAAAAATGTATTTACCTCAAAGAACAGTGGAGATGCAGTTAGGTGAAACTACACTCCCTGTGGAGTTTAACTCCTGCTCTGACCCACGTAGATCCTGCTTTCCCAAACTTTTCCCTGCAGTTCCTGGGGGAACCGTTCCGGTCCCTTTCCCCCCACATTAGGGTGCAGCGGGGCTGCTCACGCTGGCGTAGTCGGGGCTCAGTCGGGACTTGATGGCATTTCAGGGGCTGCGGGCGATGGGAACTGATCTCTGCACGGGGTCTCAAAGATTGCAAAATAGACATTAATTCTTCAGCACAAAGCACATGTGTGAGTGTACCACTTTTCGCCTCTAATATAACTGCAGTTTTAGCAGAGATTAGATTTCTTTTTTTTAAAGACGCAGCTTGTTTTCTCTATTCCTGGAACCTAATATTTGTTGATATTTTCTTTGTAAACATTTCATAAGCATCATGATTCTCCCCAAGTAATGTTTTTAGAATTGTACATGTTTCAAATAACTATCTACAGGTTTGCTCCCAACATAGTGTTCTTCCATCCAGTCTTCTGAAAGTACTACAGAAATAATCATGAAAGACCATAAAAAGAAGAGTAAAATTTCTTCCACATATACAGCACATTGCCTAGGAAATCTAAGTCTTGTGCTTTCTATGAAGCAAAAAAAAATCCTGTAGCTGTTGAGTTAAAACATGGTTTAATTGCTTTTTTATTTAATGAAGGTATGTGGCTATTACATCCCTTAAATTGAGCTCAATACATGTGTATTTCTTCATAGTGTGCATGACCCTGATTTAAATAAGTACTTAAACACCTTGAAGTTACTAAACAACCTTAGTGGCATAGTGAGATATTGCGGAAATTCCCTCTTGACCGTGCGCTCTGATGGCACAGCGGGAGGGCGGCAGCCTGATGAAGCAATGCTGTGTACAAAGGCACCAGTCAATGCCCACACTTCTGGAGAAGACTATTTTGGTTTTGGTGTTGCTGTTTTTATTGCTAAATAATTTCTAGAAGTCTAATAGTAGCTTAAATTCTTAAGTTTGCTTAACTCTTGCTAAGCTCTGATAAACCCATTTAATGTGTGTATTTATAGCTTAGGCTTCTTGGTAGCATAGGATGAGCTCCAGTAAATTAGTTAGGTTTGGGGTTTTTTTTTATGTGTATAAAAATAATGCTCATTCAGTCAAAAAGGGAGAATCGTGGTGGCTGGGATTTGCATCTCAAACCAAAAAGCAAGTGATAAATGCGCTTCCTGAACATGGCCGAGCAGGGAGAGTGGTTCCCACGGCCACTAAGGTCCACAGGCGGACCTCCATGGTCACAGGCTCCGGCTGACTGTAGGACGGGATGGAAGAGAAAACTTAAAATATAACAGTGCTGCTTCTTGTTACTTTAATTGGAGAATATTTTATCTGTGGGAACCTAATGATTGCAAATGAACCTACATGGAAGACTTTTCTAGGCTGTTTTACATACGTGGATGCACTTTATACTTGCCAATTTTGTTCTGATTTTGCACATTTTAACTGTTAAAATACACTATTAATATCTGGTGTGACAGATAAATTTCACCACTTGCAAATGTTGGTTTCCTTCTTTGGCTTGTTTCTTTTTCAAATATTTTTTAATTCCCAAAAGTTAAGAAAACCAAATATAAAAAAGTTTCAAAATAGAAGCTTCAAATGAATAGCTTGGGACAATAGGACTGAGTTTTGCCAGGGTTCTGCCACCTGCACTGTAATTGTGAGGGTTTGGGTGATTTCTTTTTAAATTATATTAATCAATTGTTTAGGTATCTGTATTTTCTTTCATTTCAAAAAGCAGTCACAAGTGCAAAAAGAAAGGGTTGCATTTAGATGCTAATTTTTAAATTCATCTCATAAAAAATTATAAAATTATTGTTTTGTTGGTCTTGGTTTGGATTTTTATGAGTTAATTCAGAAGTATTGTAAAACTGAAAGGAGAGGAAGTTCCCAGGAAACTACTGTAATTGCACAGGTTCAGGCTGAACTTTCCTCTTGTCCTGAACTGGTACTTTCAATTAATTTTTAGAGACAACAGTGCTTTCAAAAGCTTTTGAAAGACGAGTTGAAGTTACTCCTGGTTTTTGTTGGTTTTGTTTGGTGTGGGTTTTTTTTTTTTTTTTGTAGCCTATGTTTGTGTTGATTTCACGGCTTCAGGGAATGGGGATCCGAGGCCAAATTGTGAGAAATACCAGCTGATGCTGAGTAAAAGCCACCTCACCTCTCGCAGGGGAGTGGGGGTATGGGAATGCCGCCTGCGCTCAAAGTGGGTACACGGAGCAAAATGTAGCCACGTTACCCTTTGTCATTGCTGTCCCTGAATAGTAGGACATACTCACCCACTCTTCTCCTTTTTAACAATAACCTCTCTAGCATATAAAATGCACTGATGTTGACTTCAGAATGTGCTGTATGTGATGCAGGAGCCTATGGTTTCTTGGACTAAAGTAGAGTCTCATCAACATGCATTTTCCCCAAGACTTACACCACTGAACAACAATAATCCAGTTTCATTGCGAGCAACAGAACAAGGAGATTGTTCTATTAAGATTATTCAAGCGTCAGAACTCCTGCTAATAAATTAGAAAAGGAAAAATAGAAGACTCTCCTATAGTATGCCTAATGGAACAAATGCCAGTGATATCACGATGTTCTTACAGTCTGTAAACTGGGGGTTTTTGCAGGATAAACTTTTTAGTTATACTGTTGAACAGTGGAATTAAAAGGTAAAAGGACCAGATTCAGAACATCATCATGTAATTTTATTAAGAACAGATGGGTGGAAAACTCCCTTGAGCACTATATTAGCTGCCTGCCATTCACGGGATGGCAGCCGATAATGTACTCGATGGACCTTTGTGTCCATCTGTTAGTCGATCTATCCAATATTCCCTGGCTAAGAAAACGCTTCAAACGGCATAGATAAATGCCAGAGATATTTTGCAGTATTTATAGATTTTGCTCCTTCACACTTGAGAATATTTTCGGTGATTCATCAAGTGTTATCTTGATTTGTATCATTTATTAGGAGCCTATCTTATGACTGACTTAAAGTGTGTTATGTAGCTGTACCGTTTGATATTCAGTGTTCTGATAAGACAATCTGAAGTAACACCTACTGTGATTTATTTCTTTACTGATTCATATACTAATTCATGTACCTCTTAAAGTATAGATTTTATTTCAGGAGACCTCAGAATTTTAGGAGGAAACAATCTTGGTATTTTCAGAAAAGGGAAAGGGCAGGGGAAGCTCCAGGAGTTACCTCTCCTCTCCCCCAGTTTGTATTGGCATTGGGTGAACGGGGATGCTGTATGCTCCATGGAAAAGCTATTAATCTGGCTGTCAAATAAAACAGCCACCTCTAAAGAGAGAACGCTTAATGGATTTTGGGGGTTTGATCTTTATTTTTTCCTTATTTCCTGTTGCCTTATCTATACTTGATAGGGAAAAGCGCCTTGAAAAAAATAGAGCTTCATAACTTAGATTGGATCACTCGTCCTCTAGCAAAGAATGTACTCTGCAGCTCCCCTGTGTATTAAACAAATAAATATAAGAGGTTTAACACCAGCTTGTGTGGTTACCAAGAAGTTAAAGCATTACTTATAGCAGTAAAAAGGATGTGAAGATTTAGTGCTGCTGCACAGTGCACTAAATAACACCAAATTAACTCATAAAACATGTCAAGACTTGGTGCTTCAGCCACTCCATCTGTGTACAGCTGCCCCTGTAACCGGGCTGCCTGCGGTGCTGGGGATGAGGATCTCTCGGCACCTTCGCAGAAAATGCGCAGTGGTGCAACGTATTTGTGAAGAGACTTAGCTACGCCAGAGATAGACTGACTTTAAAGCAGTTATTTAATTTTTTTAACAACCTTTCTATAAATGCAAGTGTCCGTTTTCCATGAAAAATGTTCTAAAATCAGGATGGGGGGTGGGGGGGGAAGGAAAGAGCAGAAAACCACCAGGTTGCTAGTGTCTACGTGAGATTTGCTCTATAAATCGAACTTATCAGGAGGCTGTTAGACAGCAAAGTGATGTTTGCTATGGCTGCTCCTAAGAAAACTGTTTAAGGGGTTTGGAAATGTTCACTGTAGTGTAGTTTTTCTGAAATACTTTTGGAATTTGGACATCGTAGCAAACTGACAGCTCTTTCTCTTTGCTCCCTGACCTTGCAATGTCTGTTGGCCATAGTAACCACAGCAAACATTTTATTGCAAAATTTAAACGGGTATTTTCACAGTAATTTTTGGCTACTTTTAGTGCGAGAACAGGAGAAGGGATGCTGTATTTTTCTCGGGCTCTCCTTTTACTACCTTCAGTGATCCATCTCCTTTTCCTCTGCTCTCCTGCCTTCACATATGCTGCGTGTTCTTCGCTGTGCTGTGGCTTCTGACTCCTGAACCACGAGTCTCTGCTGCACGGGTTCCTCCTATCACTTGTCTCCAATACGCTCTTTCCTTCCTCCTAGGACATGGACTAGAATATTTTCTTAGTCTTGCATCTGGTCTGAGAAAGGTTTATACCTCTGTTTTGCCGAGTAACTTTAGCCATCCCTAGAAACGTCTGTGCAGGGTCCCCTGCTTTTCCAGCTGTGCCTATGAGCATCTTGACTTGTCCTTGGCAATGAAAAGTTTGACGAACAGCTCATATATTGAAAATGCCCACACTAGATGACAGCCTGGCCTCTGCAAGCTAATGGAAAGCTCTCAACATTTATGTTTCACAGTTATTTATGAAACACTACTCTAGAGGGAGAAAAAAATTGTTTGAATTATTTGGATGTAATTTCAAAATTGTAGATACGGTGTACTCAAACTTGATCTCCATTTGAATGTGCTGTCCAAACAGTCTGGCCTGCCCTGCAGAATAAAATGATGGTGAAGGGTGTTTGTGCTTTGGATAAGAGAATCTGATTCATCAGAGTAATAAGTGTATTAATTACATACCTAACAGGAGGTTATTTTGTTCGATCAGCTATGACCTCTTGTATGAACTCATTCTCTTGTGTATAAATATAGACATTCTGCTGTTGTCCAATAATCCTAAAATGTTATTTGCGGTGATATTTTGTTTTAGTGCCCAAGGAAAGCTTCACAGAAGTTTTAAGTTCGCGGCTCTCAAAGTGTTGAGCATATTTGTAGTTGAGTAGAGAAGCTGTGAAATGTCTTTCCCTGTTGAATTTCAGGATGGTTTCTTTCTTGTTGGAGTACAGAGGAGATGGTCTGGATGACCTTCTGGTAGACCTTTTAGCTTCCATATGGGAGTGGCATGCAAATTTGTCCCAGGAGATTACAACTCTTAGAATCTAAGAGTGAGGTAGTCAAGCTTTCATGGGGGTCTTGAGTTTGCTCAAGGTTTCATGGCTTCCTTCTTAAAATTCTGGAGCATCACTGTTTTTCTCCATGGGATGTCAGATCTTATTAATGTCACATCTGAGCATCTTATTAAGGAAGTAATTCACTAATGTATCTGTGGTATCATAGCTATCCTTACAGTACCCTTGCAAGGCACTGGAAAAATTAACCTCATTTACAGCTGGGAAAACTGAGGGATGGAATATAAAGGGCAGATGAGAAAAGGAGTTTTGGTGGCATTTACGCATCTGTGCCCAAAGTTGTGACTATGAAAATCCCACTCAGCTGCTGCCCGAATTCCTGAAGTAGCTTCTCTTTCAACCTCAGAGGTCCGTAACTGTCTCAAACTCTGTCTGTCCATACCCTCAGGACGGCATTGGTCAGTCTGACCTGGACAGTAGGACTTGGGCAGCGGGGCAGAGATATTCCAGGGCTCGGTGAAGGCTGGGCTTTCGGCACAAAACGGGGACTTTCCCGTTCCCTAAGCCAGCATAGCCGGCTGTCACACAGGTCTGGGCGCGGTCTGGTGATGCGGCTGAGACAAGTCCTTCCTCCTGCCTGCGTTGCCCACCTGCCCGGAGAGGACCAGACTCAAAGGCTTGCAGGCTCTCTGGTGCCATTTGGAAACACAGGACAGTTTCTGCTCATTACATGAGTGCCTTGCTGTCCAGTGCAAGCCTGACTCCTGTTTTGGGTATCTAAAGACTAAACCCATGCAAGAAGTTTGCTGTCCCTGCTTGTGTCTGGGTGATTTTTGTTCCCTCCTTGTTTCAAGAAAAATGGGGTTCCATAGAGAGGAGTGATATTGCATTCATATACCATAGCGTTACAGTGTGGAAAACTGGTAAAAATACCAACTAAAGTATTAAATTTTTTCACAATCACACCATCAAAGAAAATAGGATTGTCAGGGTCCCTTAAAATTATCTGACTTATTTAACCTCATATTTTATGGACTTCTGGTACTTTCTAGAAGTCAAAGTCTTGAAAAAGGTGAGGAAAAGATCTGCGTGAATTTGGTAATTCTGTATGTCGGCTTTGGGGGAGCTGCAAGTAGAAGACGGCACTAGGCAGTTACTGCAGCCTGAGTAAAACATTTAGCTGTAGCAGCAAGAGCACAGTTAGGTAAATAATATCTTATTTCACAGATGTACTTCTTCATGCTCACTCTGTCATTATGATCCCTGGATTTTCTCTTTCTTCAAAAAAATGTTGGCTGGTCACTTTGTCAGAGGCATGTACTAATTACACTATAACTGCTCCTAACTGATAATCGTGTAGCTGCTTCTTCAGCCAACCAACTGACCGACCAACCAACCCCCCCCAGTGATGGGCTGTAACCCTTGCTGCCCCATGGCCTGACTGTCCTTCCAGTTGGAGTGCTTGGCACAGTGCATGGTCTGGTTTTTGTTCATTCCTCCATGGCCACGGAGAGCTGTTTACTCCCTTTGTTGTATTTTTTTTTTGGCAGCCTTTTACTACACTCCATCTGTGATCCTCTTCCGTCAACTACAAAAAGAGATGCCTGGGTGGAGAACCAGGGGAGGGTGGCGAAGGAGCAGTTCCTTCCTGGCAGAGGCTGCCCACCGGGGAGGATAAAAACCACGACAGGGGGGTGGGCAGGCATGTTCTGACCACGTTGTCAGTGACGTTCACGGTGTTTTAAATTAGAAGTTTGAACTTCTGGATCTGGGATTTGGCCTCTGGATGGGAAGTTTAGAGTTTGAACTTCTACCAATGCCATGGGATTTTTTTGCGATGGTGCTAGGTGCGTAAAACTTCAGCTATCAGAGCCACCTGCAAGTTAGATGATTGCACATACGGTTCAAAATACTGATAAGGAATAAATGGTAGGCGTAGTATTGCCTCTGATGGAGCAGCTGAGAAGTCTGAATGCTTTTTTTTTAAATCAGAGAATGAAAACTTGGTGAAAAGGATGACTTATAAAGTGAAACTTTTTTCTCTATCAATTAAAAGTAATGCCTAAGCCTTTGAAATAGATATCTCAATTCTTTTGCATACCTTTGTTCTTATATTCAGACAACTTTTATACCGTTTTAATCATATGACAGATGAACATGTCATTTGGAAATCTCTTGAATTTACATTATTATAGGAAATACATGGATAATTTGAAAGTGGAAAAAAAATAATAATCTTAGACTATTACCTGTCCTGTTTATATCCATTTGTACAGCTTTTGGATACCAGCTTGGTGATTCTTCAATAGCTCAGTTCTGAGACTTCTTCCATATATTGATGACTTTAGTGCATTTGGTGTGTTATATTATATTAAGACATTCCTTAGTGAAATTAACTCTTTGTTTTACAGTCTAAATTTCTGGTTCATTATTCAGTGTAGAGGAATGTATGCAGTTAAAATAAGGCTGTAACTTCCATTACTTCAGAATTTTGAGAGCGCCTTTGTATGTCATGCACGAGTGATCTACCGCAGGTTGAGATTTCATTTCTCATATGTTCTTAAGCAAAGCAGAGCGAGGGGCAGTGCAGTTGAGTGGACCAGAAAAAAAAACCCAACCAAACCACAGAAGGTTTGGGTGCTTGAAGACTTACTTCTCTGTCCAGCTGCATCGGTTGGTCTACCAAAACCTGCTGCCGCCTCTCCCTGCAAACTCCCCCTTGCTGTATCTTTGACTGCCGCAGCTGCAAAAGTGTGAGCACTCCATACATCTTTGTATTCTCACACAGTATTAAGTTACTAATAAGGTCGTAAAGAAGCTAATGTTGTTATGAAATCATATTTTTTCCCTTCAAAAATGTACTCCTGCTTTCTTTTTACCTCCAAAGGAGGTGTTGTATCAAATTATGGGATCAGCATATGCAATCCGATGGCTGAGTCATCAGTGGAAAGAGCACAGAGAGCAGAATTGTAGTTTTCCATTACTTGCAGAAGATAAAATATGTTTGTTTTTCCTTCATGCTACATAGGCGTAATTGCCCAATTCCTCTTATACTTGGCAGTTTGAATTAGCAGCTTTAGTGACTATTCTCTCCTGAGTATTCTGAGGCGAGGTGGGCCACCAAGCTGCTAGTTTGAATTTTAGATGATGAGAGCTATGAATGTTTAAACTCCTTTCCTACCTGTGTTTTTAGTTCCCATAGAGCATCCTAATTTTAAGTGACAGCAGCCCATTCGGGCCATGGAGGTCCCGGCTCCCCCGTGGCCGGTCCATCGTCATTACCTAGCCCTGATGCGCTTGCTCACGTACCGCAGTTTTGAAACGGTAGAGGGGAACACGGCTCTTTCCAGTTGGTGTCCTGATCAGTTCATGTTTGGTGTAGACTTCATTCTGAAGTTTAAAAGTATTATATTTGGCTGTAAGTTAATTTACTTTGAAAAGCGCCTAGAGGTAGTCTTTATTATAGTAGATGAGTTGGAATCAGTAAAGTGTAATGGAAAATTTGTGCAGAAGTCGGTGAAGATTGGGCGTCACACAATCTTGCATGGATTCATTGAAAAGATGACCAGAACTGATAGACAAAATCTTTGCTGGTTTGGATAGTTACTGAAAAATTAGTCCCTGTATTTAAGGAAAATCAAGATTTGGAATTAAACGGACAAAAATGCCTTGGTTGCTTACAATTGTTCTGTTGTTTAGATTTATTCCCTACCTTCTTTTATTCCCTACCTAATGCGCCTGGACACTGTCCTGTGCAATCTGTTGTAGGTGCCCCTGCTCTGGCCGGGGGGTTGGACTAGATGATCTCCAGAGGTCCCCTCCAACCCTGACCATTCCGTGATTCTTCTGTATCATGTTGTAACAGGACAACTGGCTGTAATTGGAAGTGAATCAGGGGGAAAAAAAAAAAAGCCAAAAAGGAAAACAACCCAATTTGCTCATAAAATTATGATGATGTGCATTGACTGGGCAGCAAAAACCAAACCACAAAAAAAACCCTTGCATGACCAGAAGGATTAACTTAAACACCGTGCAGATGTGGAGCCTGCCCTGCAGCCGGTTAGCTTATTGAGCAAACTTCAGATTCATTCCCTTTTCAGTAATTTGTCTGAGGTGAGTAACGATGGACTGTGAATCAACAGCTAGCGTCATGCAAAGTTATCATCAGAGTATACAGGTGGCTGATGGTTCTTTCCAGGGCACGGCCCCCGGCCGTCTCCGCGTGGGAGCATGGGCACGGACAGGGAGGGGGTGGAAGAGGACGTTGCTGCTCAGAAGTGATGTCTAGCGGTTTCTCCCACTCCCATAGGCAATTATATACTAAATATTAATGTGCTTCTAGCCTCCATCAGTTCAATTCCCCTGGTTTGAAAGTGAATGGAAAGAAGGATGAATTATTTGAAAATTGAAGGCGTTTATCTATGACATTTAATTAGCGTAAAGGGACTTCTCCTGATCCATGAAATTCCCGGTGCCGCAGGAATGTATCTAACCCTCATCAACGATCCGACAATCCATCAGCTCATATACTCTTTTCTATTACCAGAAGTTTATCCTCAGATCTATTGAAGGCCATTCATAAATTCATTTTAAAGGTATGTTGTTTGGAGAGGATGTTATATAGTATAATTCCAAGCTCAAAAATCAAGCTGTGATAACAGCTCTCTATCTGACACACCAAGCTTTCAATCACGCTTTATCACAGTTACGGATGTCGGTAAACGAACAGGTTTTTCTTGGAAACAATATAGATAAGCAAAGGTGGCTGAGAGTAATTTAGCGAGGTGAGCAGCCCGGTAGACGTTCTCATTTTCAGCGTCCTTTGTAAGAAAAATCACATAAAACCCCTTATATTTAAAAATTACTTTGAATAATGCAATAAGATGGTTCTCTATCCCTTATTTGTCTGCTCCAAAGTAGAAATAAAGGAATTAATGCTTTGTCAGTCAGTCACATAGGACCTTTTATCAAAGAGCTGCTGCAAGCGCGGGGGAAAGCTGCTACGGGGAGAGCAAAAGCTCCCTTCACTTTCCATTAAGGAAAAGGGGCCTCCTGCTTGTCTGCACCGAGATGTGGGTCTCAAAGGAGACACACAGAAGGATTTTATGAAGCTGGACTGCCCCTCGTAATCACAGAGGCTGTGTTCCCCCATCACTAACCTGGGCTGACCCTCCTCCTCATGGCTGCTGAATGGGGGAAGTTACGATTTTTTGCTTTCCATTTTTTCCACATCCACAAAAAAATTGTTTGCAGGTGCTGAAGTTTGCAAATGGGACTAGGAAATACTTTCTCCATTATTTTTGTTTTGTAAGAGAAGCAACTTTGAACCAAATTATGCCTTTTATTTCAGTAGACATTAAATGGTTTATTTGGTTTTGCTTTTTTTTTTAAAAAAAAATCTTGAATTAGAGTTTGAAATAATTTAGAACAAAAAAAGTTTTAGAGCAAACCACTGAAACAAAGATTTGGCTGCTCCAAAATTGTCTGGGTTCCCTGCCTCCTGCCACCCTTGGTGAAGAACGATGCGATACATTTGACAAAATGATGCTTCTAAAAGTCAATATGTATCAGGTGCTTCAGGTAAAAGGGTGGGGATGGACCCCTGGGAAAACGATTCAGACCAAAAATGCCTACTATTTCTTGTCTTTAAGCCCATTTTCCAACAAGATTGCATATAAACCGTCTCAGAAAAGACGCATAGACCTTACTTCTGTATTTTCTTTCCATTTAAATTAGGAATATAGACAAAACCTGGTTTTAAAAAGATTAAGGCTATCAAGCTAAACCACAAATGTTTGCTTAAAACTTCTCTGCTTGCAGTGATAATATTGAATAATTTGTGGAAGTAGCTGAAGGACGTGTCCAGCTCATTTGCTCACCAGAGTAGAGTATTCAAGCTGATACTCTATTCCTGTCACATAAACAATGAGTTTCTTTGGTCCTCTCTTTTTTTTTTTTTTTTTTTTTTTTTTTCTTGCAGAAGCCATTCTCCTGCCCTCATTGCATTTGCCTCGTGTTTCACAAATTGCGTACCACTAACAACAGGAGAGCATTCTGTAATAGTAAATGAGGATTTCTGAGATGCCACGGGCATGGGCGGGACCCCGTTCCATGCACCGCAGGACCTTCTCCTCCTGGGCTCTCCTCTTGGCCACCAGCCGGTTCCGCCAGTGGCTGTGTCTCCTCATCTCTTGGCACTCTTGTGTCACCTGAGGACGTGATGGGCTACAGCTGAGCCTTCTTACCTGGCCTCATCCCTGGCCTCAGGAGCCCTGGCCTGCCTTGCACTCAACCGTGTGCTGCTGTTGACGGCGTCGTTTTGGGCTATTGATGCATTAATTGTGTTGGTAGATCGAACGCTGTGTTTTCTCCATAAATTTCATTTTTTGTGACACACACATTTCAGATAAGTTGAAGCTGTGTCTTGTGGTTCTGCTCGTGACCTCTGGCCCTCCTCCATTTTGTCTATTTAAAAAAAAAAAACAAAACAACAAAACTTTAATACTTTGGGCGTTTTCAATTTTGTCTGGTTGCTAGGAACTAGCAACACTTTCAAGGCACACATTTCTAAAATGATGCTTTTTATGAAGAATGTAAAATGCCTCAATGAATTCAGTGTTTTGCACAGCACAAGGCAAGAGAGCCAATTTTGTTTTCTTTATGTTAAATAGCTCAGCAGTGGAGGTGGCGCAGGCTCTCGCAGGCAGGCTGCTGCCTCACCTGGGACGGAGCAGGGACTGCCAACGTGGTTTCCCCTCTTCTGTAGAAAATATGGTGCCTCCAAAATGTGGTATATCGTTTAAGCAAAGTTACTGACATTCAGGAAGTCTTTTGTCAGCCCGTGATCTGCTTTTTTCCCTGAAACGCTTTGGTGTCTCCAGGTGCGGTTATTCGGTGATGCAGTCTGTGCTTCTTAATGGTAGGCAGTATGACCCGCATCCTTCAGCTTTTATTATGTGATTGATCGTTTGGCAGGAAGGAGAAACTTTATTTGGCTTGTACCAGTTCATGCTATATTTAAATTTGGTCTTGTGAGACCCTTCTTCAGAAATTGTGTTGTACTCGGATTAAAAACAGCCACTCTGAAAATAGTCTGTATTACTGAAAAGTGAACCCAAAAGTGAACCCAAACACTTTTTTTTAGTTTTTTATTGGAGTCTGAGGACTAGTTAGCTCTGTCTCCAGTATCTTAGAACTACAGTGTGGTAAGGCCATTGTTTTACAGATGTAGGAAAAAATATAACATTTGGAAATGTACGAATTCATCGAGAAAAGAAACCCTGAAATTTTTCTAATAGACCACAGAAATTCCCATTTACATGGCAGAAAATAAGGCAGTAGGACTTCACCATCCAGAGGTTAGTGGTGATGGCTGTCACGACTTGAGCCACAAGTTTCTCCAGGAATCTGTATTCAGACCTGATTTTCCTCTAAAAAGGATGGGGGTCAAAAAAAATCTCTTCAACCAAATATATATTACTCAATACTCCAGTATTCCTGGTCCACTAAAATTTCTCTAATGAGAAATTAAGAATGAACCAGACCGTGGAAGTGAGAAAAACTTGATTTATGCCTCGGGAGGAGTGGGTCAATAGTCTCAGGCTGAATGCAAGGTTGAAATATGAAACCATCACATCAGCGTCCATCACTGCAGACCTATGGTCGTTCTTGAGAAAGGGACCTGCCAATACTCTCTCTGTTCCCTGGAATTTATTAATAAGAAAAGGAAAAATTATAAATCACATCTTGAGAAAAATAAAAGCAGAATTGGTTTCATAGCCTGAATCAATGAGCAGCACTACTAGGTTACCTGTTTCAAAAAAGAGACCGTTTTATGGCTAACGTGCATTTGCACAGAAGCACATCAAAGTGCATTTCAGGAGAAACAGGACTTCTGTATAATTTAAACAGGCAGCTTTCCTTGGACTTAAATAGGAATTGACTAATGCCATGGGCACTTTTATATTCATACATGATTTAAGAATTATTAAGATAGATTACCACCCTTACAGACACTCGTAACAGAAGCGTGAAGCCACCCAAGTCACGAGAGCAATCTTCTGCCACACACGAAGCTCTGTAGTTGGTTTCTAATTATTGATCATAGCAAAATTCCTTTTATCCAGCAGCAACAAATGTTAGGGGATAATTCATATTCATGGATAATTATTACTAAAACCAGGTGCTATAATCTGTTTAACAACCTTTGTGCTTTACAGAATGTAGAATATTCTCAAAGGGCGTGAATACAGTCTTCCCTTAATCATAGCGCGGTCGGAGCAGCAGCTCGTGTTTTAAGGTCATTTCAGAAAGATACAGGAGAACTCCCAGCAAAGGGCAACGGAGCTTTAGCAGGACTTCAACACCTCCAGGCCAACGGTCCGGACCAGCCTCTTATTCTCTGCATTGTTTTTACTCCTGATGCTTTAGTACGGTTGGACCATAACTCTCAAATGATACTGCTTTTCATATAGGATTAATTTTTAGGGGTAGATGTTGTGTATTCACCTGACCTGATGGCTGAAAATGTAATTGCTGATAAGGGTATCTTAGTTTGGGGGTTTTTTTAAGCACAGTGAGCACAGGAATTTGAGCCACAGTAGTACAGGATTTCTTGCCAGGCTGTCCCCTAAGTGGTGGTGTCCTGAGGCTGCTGCCCACAAAGACAACCAGCAGTGTGGGCAGAAGCCAGTTCTGTCTCCTCTTTCTTTCTTCCATTGTAAGGGGGAGTTTATAGAGCAGAACGATGAGCCTGAAGTCTTTTTTCCTCAATTTTCTGCTCACTGTATGGAAAAAACCCAAAAGCTCGTGATTCTGAGAAGCTGCAGAAATGTTTAATCCTTTGCATGAAGGGACAAAGCTGGATGGAAGGGGACGAGGGAAAGGGGCAATGCCCACTGCCCGTGCCGGGGGCGGAACGGGAACTGGAATGGGCTGAGCAAGGACAGGGGAGAAGGGAAAGTAGAGCAGATCTTGGAGCTGCATTGAGTTTAGAAGTGATCTAAGAAAGAAGAGGGCTGGTCCAGAGCTGTTGAAGTCGAAGGAGGCTCATATGAAAACGGAGCGGCGGTGGCGGAGCCGGGGGCATCCCCGCGGGGGCTCTCGGCACCTCCCCGCTCTGCGCTGCCGCTTGCTTTTTAAACTGGCCATGGGGGAGGAATCCTCCCGCAACATCCCTTCCAGCTGGGTGTGGGAGGTGTTTAGCTTCACTGCCATCTGCTAAGGAGGTGTTAGAGAACAGAGAGGGCTTTTTCCCTGTTCTATTTCAAGAAAAGGAATTTGTGTGTGTTTCTGTGTCAGAGTGTGCAGCTTGCAGGAAGAATAGCAAAACCCCATGTAACAGCTGAAGAAGTTTTCACGTACGCTTGTAAAGAAATGTGAAATAATTATTATAGTCATTCTTTTCAACGTTACTGTAATGGTATTTTTTTTCTCCCAGAGCAATACTCTATTACAGCCAAAATGGATAAAGAGTTAACAGTCAATTCTGTGCTCCTATACTAATAATTTATTATTATTATTATTACTCTGAATTGGCATTGTTGGGCCACTACATAAAGGAAAGTAGAAGCCATGAGTCAGTGACTCCAGTGTACTTACTTTTCACTCGCAGCTGAGACAAAGGCTCCGGCACCGTATCGACAGCAGGAGACAATCTAGATCAGGGCAACCCTGTTAACACAGTTCACTTTATTTGCATTGCTCTGGTCCTCCTGCTTCTGATGACTGTGGAAATAAAGGAATGGCAACCATTTTTAATAGCCCTCGTTGTGGAAGAATAATGTACCAATGTATAATAATGAAGTGGTTCACCACTTCCTTACGGCACTCACGGATGCGCACACCAACCCCCTTGCGACCCCGGTCACTCTCCTCCGCTGAACCCAGCGGGGTCCCACGCACAAATCTCAACAGAAAAGGGATGGTGGGCTGAGGAACAATTCCTCTTTTAAAGCATGGGCATGAGAAAGTCCTACCTGTATTTCTGAATATACTTACAGAAGATTGGTGTTTCCTTCCCCGGCTCACGGAGCCTGTTAGCTCACCAAATGGCTAAGAGTACCTCCTATGAGCAAATAAATAATATACTCTCTGTTTATTTCTCCCTAAGTGATCTCTGGAAATCAGGTCATTGAGTCTAGGCAAAACTTCATTCTAAACCACTTTTGCTTTGTCTCTATGTATGCTTTTGTGTAAATGTGCATTTCTTTAGATAGTGCAATATGGCGAAAATTAGCTCCACCTCAGTAAATCAGTAATATTTGATTTTTTTTTTTTTAATGTTTTTCCTGAGACTTGATTCAGGAAAACCTTCCTGTGGTTGCTGTAGTACGGACTGAGATCAACAAATGATTTGCTCTAGTACAGGCTGATGATAATAAGGTTAATGCATTTCACTATTATTTATCTTTGAGTATGTACATAATGGAAGAATATGCTTTTCCTGAAAGAATATATAAAATACTACGTCGCTATGCTTTCATTTCAAAGTATGTATTTCACTGAAATGCTAATTATGATGCTAACCTCCCCTGGCTCAATTCTGCTTGCGATGGGCTCCTGCTTCCAGTGCAGCCTGGGGGCTGGGGACAAGCGCGCTTGGAAGCAGCAGTGGGACACAATCTGAGTGGCCTAAATGACATCATTATTTCAAGCTTCTGCACCTTTGAATGACGGCAGTGGCCGAATCACCAGGTTTCCGCAGGTTGCCCAGCCTGATACAGCACTGACTTGCAAATACTGATTGATGTGAGTAATTTTGTGTGTGACTTCAATACATATATGTGTATTTTCCTTACAAACTTAGCAAAAACTCTGCTGTTTAAGTTGGTAGAATACTGCAGCTGTTCTAATCCCTTTGGAAAGATGCACAGTCTCATCCTTACCGCTGTCGCTGCTGAGGGAAAAGCTGAATCATGTGCCTGATGTGGATCCGTCGGGTGTCTGCAGCCTTGTTATAGTCTGAGGGTTTTGTGTGTCAGTAGGTGTCAGCATTCAGTTACTGTGTAATTGAGCAGCCTGATTGAATACTCATGGCAACACGCCTGCAGAATTAATGCCAAGTACTCCACAAACTGTGCTGTAGGATAGGATTATTCAGCCAGAAGTTTCTCGATACACAAAGGGGGAAAAAAAACAACAACCAAACCCAACCCCCAAGCTCTAGCCACTGTCCAAAAACTGAATTTCATCACTGAAAATAACACTCTGCTACTTTGTGGTTGTTTGATAACACACAGTGCAAACGTAAGCAGCTATCTGTGCAGACTCGCTCGTGTTTGGTGCTGGGTTTGCATCGCTACGGGTGCTGCTACTGCTGCGCAGGGCACTGGGCATAGCGCGCGGGGCTCCCGTTAGCGGGACCTGTCGCTGCTTTCCCTTGAAAAGCTGAGATAACTCTCAGCTGAGCTTCTGCGATAAATCTTTGCCGATAGCTTCAAAGCGCCTGTGGCTGCACCTCCCTTTCCAACCACGTTTCACCCTTGGTTTGCTCTCCAGGCTAGTAAAAGTAGTTCAGCGCTTAGTTGATGAGTTAGGATTAACTGTGGTGTGTGCCATAAGGGCTGGCTTGCCTGGGGATGCTGCAATCCTATTAGGGTAACGAGGATGCTTCTAGAAGGCTTTTCAGAGGCGTTTCTGAGCAGGCATTAGCTGGGAAAGCGGAGTGGTAGGGCTATCGCTCTCCCTACCGCTGCCTACTCGTTCTCAGGGAATGTGCTCCGAGGTAAGAGGAGCTCTATGGCTCTTCCGTAATGCCGAGCGTCAGCTTTGGCCCGTTTGCGCAAGGAAACCATATGGTAACATAATGAACAAGGAAATGACACAGATTACAGCCTGAGTACCACTGAAATGTAAAGTAATGCATAGAAGATCTTCTTTATAAATGCATCCAATGCGAGTTGGGTTTTTAAAGGTGCTGTGGTTGTTAACACCCTTAAACTCCCACCCCGGCTCTCTGCACGTGACTCCGCACTGGTAAATGCTCCAGCCGTGAACCAGGACCTGCCTCTTCGCATACACAGCAGTTCATTAGAACTGATTAATTTGCTCTGTGCAATTGGCTTCGTGAGGAGCAGAGAACGCCTCCCAAGTAAGATCCAGTGCAGCCACTTTCACTTAAACCCTGACACTGTTTCCTCCAGTAGAAGTGGAGATTTGAGTTAATTCAGAAAGGCTCAGATACGCCTGTACTTTCTATTTCTTCCCTCTTCTCTCTCTTCCCATCCACTGTAACTGCTGACATCAGTTGAAACAGCAAGCAGCAATACTTCTTTCACAGACCTAGTGTGCAAATGACGTTGGATTTATATACCTGAAGGGGGCTTGCTTGCCTTCCCAGACTTGCAATCTCAGAAAAAATTCACCTCAGCTGCAAAATGCAACTGTAAGAGAAATGGGTTATATTCTCCAGCGAGCGCAGAGGACAGTGAAGCCATCAGACAGCTCTCAGCGCTGTCTGGGTCCTCTGCTTGGCGTTAGGAGCGGATCGGATCTCTTGTCAGGCAGCAGCAGCGCCCAAGGCAGCATCTCGCCAGCTTTATGCTTCATGGTCCAATTCAATCAATTAAGGACCTTTATGCATCTTGTCTTAGGAAAGGGTCCTGGACTGGGAATCACTTTATGCCCCGTTTATTTCCAGCAATAAGGTGGCCTTGCAGGTTGAGAAATTCCAGCCTTGAGGGATTATCCAAAATATATCACTTGTCTTTGCCATCACAGTCCCTTCCCTGGTGAGCCGGGGAAGCCATCTCTGCTTCCTCCGTGGCCACGGACCGCTGCTCCCATGCTGCTCCCTGAAATATAACTGCCCAGTAATGAACCTCCTCTGACTGTGCCTTCGACGCTGGGGACAGGGCACGTCCCCGTCAGCAGTGTGCCGCGCTGGTGCGAGAAGGTAGGGTGTCATCTGATGTGTCACCCTGCCTGCCTGACCCCTTGCTTCATCCACCTCAGTCTCAAATAAATCTTTTGTAATGTAGTTAAAATCTAAGGGCAAAAAGTATTGTTAATCATGCAGCAGTGGAGATGGCAGTGCAGAGATTTTTATTATTATTACTGATTTACCGTATTGGTGAAGGAAAAATAATTACCAACTATTCATCAAGCATTCCTTTTAACCACCGTGCTGCAAGAATATAGCTAGACCTGGCAACTAATCTCCTTGTAGGCTTTTGTGAAAAATGCAGGATTATCCCCTTCATTTCACCCATTCAGCTTGTTTCTAGCTCATTTTGCTTTGCTATTTCTCTAAAGAATGCCAATTCTGCTTCATGACTCCATCTCTTCCTGGCTGACACATTGATCCTTCCTCAGGAGGCTCCGTACTGTGTTCCTCAGTAGTTCAGCATTATATTCTAACCTTGGTATAATGATTTCATTTAAAACACTAAGACTTTCTCATTCTGCAAGTTTAAAATATGCTACGTTTTGCTGTGGTGCTGTCTGCATTCCCAAAGCAAGCAGAAGAAGTGAGTCAGGAACACTTGCAGTGTGAAGTGGCGTGTTTTAATGGGATCATTATTTTTAGGAGGGAACATAATAGTGGCGTATCTCGCAGCATCCGGACTCTTCAATTGAATTCTGTCTCACACACTCTCAGAGAAAGAGGAGGTAAGCTTTCTGTGAGCGCGGAAATGGAAGTGGTACTGGTGTTTGTCAAATTCGAGAGGTACGTGACGCTATGAATTGTGCTACAATGATTGTGATAGAAACTCTTGGTAATTGCTGACCCAGGACCAGCTGTTTGTACCATGGTGTGGCTGTAGGTGACAATGTATGGCTCCAGAGCCGCTCAGTGGTGGGCAAGCTTAGGCAAAGCAAATAAAGCTTGGACTTGGGCATGTAGTCGGAGTTCAAAGTATGACCCCGCAAGCCAGAAGCTTGGGAAGAGCAAAAGCAATTAAAAAAAAGCATTGGGAGTTTTTCCGTTCGGGGATCCACTAGTAGTGGGAAGAAAGTCTATTGTGCTCTGAGGGTTGGGCTTTTCCTCCACAAAAGTCATGTGGGGTGGAAACGAGCTTGTGGCCAGAGCACAGGCACTGAGGGAGCTTGGCCAGTTTGGTATCTGCGCCAGGGGGTTGATCTTTCTACACCTCTTAATGCAATGTGAAGGCTTTCCCTGGGCGGCTCCTCAGCCATGTCTTCCGACAAAGATGGGAACAATTTTATTTACTGTTTATTTTTGGAGAAAATCTGCCTGTCTGCAGATTTGGCAAACGCGTTGCGTAGATTGTCTACCACACAGCAAGTAAAAACCAAAATCATGTGTAACTGAATATGAAAAAGTAGAATCTTTGAAAGAAAATGTGTTGTAGGATTTGGATCATAAAATATTTTCAGTCCCAAACTAAGTTGTTTTCCTTATGCATTTATTTTGGAATTGCAACTGAACCAAACAAGTGTGCTGGGTTCACGTGGGTTGACTGCTCTTGCTGGGTGATACCTACTTGGGCGTACCCTCCTTAGAGTGGCGGATTCCACCATCGAGAATGGAAATTACTGACCTCCAAACTAGTAACAAATGGAAAACTGCATCAGTTATAACCATCTTCACAGAACTAGAGAGAGAAGTTGCTGGTGCATTTTCTTCTCGATAACCCCAGAAACACTATGGCCATCTCTTGTAGTGGTGGTACTTCAGCAGCATCGCAGCTCTTTTCCTACTATTCCTTAAAATACATCATTTGTATGGTATGCTGGCAGAATCAAAAGAAAAATTAACAGGGAACCTGCCTTAGACCCAGAGCTGACATGAACTCTTCTCACCATAAGACTTTGACTCTACTCGTATTTACTCTTTTCTTCCCTCCTTTTGTGCTTGGCTGTTGACATTAATTTGTGTGCCTGTACTAACCTTGCATAAATTCCGATGATGCCTAGGGTCAATACTTCTGTATTGTTATTTAATCCTATTTTCCTCCTTTCCATAAGCAATTTACCAGCACGTGATGATTTGATTTTCCTGGCACCCCACTTACTTTTCACTTTTCTTTATCAGTTGATTTACTGCCTCTAGACAGAAGATGAATAGTTTGCACTTTGTACTCTTAAATCAAAACGGAATGGAAAAGACTGGTTTAATCATATTTTATTCCAACCCCACTTATCTGTATCACCTATTGCTTAGCCCTGTCAAGAGTGATATGTCTGCAATATCCTGTGTTTGCTGTTTGCTCACCACAGTACCACAGGTTTTGCTTATTCATGATTCCAGCATTGGTTTATAACAAAGCTGTATGAAAAGCTCTCCGAGCAGCTCATCGCTGATTTCGATGGTTTAAACAATGAGACTGAGTTTAGTTGGGAGTAGCAATTCAATAACGGTTTGTATTTCTATTTAAACCTCACCATATTTTGAATGTGAACTGTAAGCTAGGTCTTAGTTCAGCACATATTCTTAAAATTAAACTTATATATAGCTGGAAAGTTTGAAATATATATTACCTGAAGTAGCGATGTCCAACTTATTGGAAGAAGTGAAGTCCATTGGACTAATTGTTATTTTAGCATGGGCTTATATACCTTGTCAAATCTGGGTCTGAATGTGAAAGGTGGTTTTGCATTTCTGATTTGAGTTTGATTCACATTGGATTCTAAAGATGAAATTAAAGCAACTTAATTAAAATACATTTTTTAATTTTATATATCTGTATATATATACATACATATATTTAAAGTACCTTTTTTTTTAGGTGACACAGTGGTTTTATCTTGGAAAAACCCAATTGTTTGGACCTGTTTTTCAGTGGGCTTTGAATTTAATGGTTCAAACTTCATGGATACACCTCCCTAATGTTTTGGATAATGGATCTGGAAACAAGCAATCTATTCCTTTCACGGTCAAAAATGCACCATTAAAACTATTTCAGTTTAGCTTGACAATGCAAAATGTTTCAGATCTCAAAATACTACAGGGTGAAAAACTTAGATTTGGAAATTAAACAGTCGAATGAGTAAGTTTCTCACCATCCATATTGATATAAATATATATATGGAGCATTCAAATTACTGTTCACCAAAAGAAAGTCTCTGACAGAGACCGACAGTCAGAGGATGTTTTTTTTTTTGTTGTTGCTTTTTTCTTGAACCGTATTTGAGCGGACATGATGTGCGTAGAGGAGCTGACCTTTAAACAGAGGTGGGTTTTCAACCTGAAGCACACCGAAGCTTTCTGCTCTCCTGTACCGATCTCTGCTTTTAGTGATAAAGCAATTAAAGATATCCTTTATTTGATCAACTGGAGAGCACTATTGGTGTAATTTTCATTTTACTTCTTGCCTGTCGCCAGAATACAAAATGATTTATAGTGTCTGGAGCAATAGAGCATGTGGCTGTGAACACTTTAGTTAGAATTTTCCATTTCTTCCACTGGAGTGTAGCCACCTAAATGATACTATGTGTTTTTAACTTGTTTGCTATTTTATTGACTGTGAATCAAGCAATAGAATAGCTTTTGTGTTCAGCGTCAAAAGCTAAGACTCAAGACCAGGTTCTGTGTCATCACTTACCGCTGTGGCCCCTCTGAGGGGACTAAGCTAAATTGAATTATAGCTTTTAAGAGGCTAAAGCTAACACCACAGTCCTGGCTGAGCAAGGCTTTTCATAGTTATGCTGTTTTCTTCTTTTATATATTTTTATAATATTTTTAAAGCTTTCTCCACAATCCAGTTAAAAATCACTTTTCTATTTTAACCACACAGCATGTTATTACGTACAAATTCCTTTTCAGCAGCCAAAGGAAATTATCATGCTCCGAAATACCAGATTATTAAGATAAAATACAATTTTTTAGTTCAGTCAGGCCAATAGAATTATTGGCCACCTCAGCCTGTGAGCTATTGTGCGATTCCCACTGAAGCCCCGCGGGACGGTGGGAGAGGCGGGCTGGAGGATGCTAAGTTGTATACTTTGCTTTTAATACTGGTTAATACTGACTTTAACCAATAAGTGCAAAAGTGTGTTTGTTTTAAAGGTCTTGCCTTGCCCAATCAATAACACCCCCTCCCCATTTTTTTTTTTTTTCATTCTTAAGCTTTATTCAGCCTGGAACTTGTTTTTAAAGCCGTGGGAATCGCTGAAGCAGTAATTTTCCCCTCCAGTAACCCACGGCAGTACTGTGCTATGTGTCACCACTCAAAGCCAGTTAGGGAAACCGAAGGTTTTTCCCTCCACACGGATAAGCGAGAAGGTTGTAACAGATACCTAGCAAACCCTTGCAAGCTTTGGGAAAGGAGCCGGGGGTATGCAGAGACAAGAGCTTCTTCTCTTGCTGTTTTTCTTACTATATTTGTTATTTTAAAGACTGATGCAGCTGCAGAGCCATGTCTTACTTGGCCATCGCTGAGACCTTACTGAGGGTTTAAAGACGGTATTCATCCCTCGGAGGCTAACTTTGCCCCAGCTTTCTTGGCTGATAAATGAAGGAAATGTCCTCTCGTGGTGCCTGTCTTTCTCCAGCCGTTACGGAATATCAGCCAGACAATGCTTCAGCAGCTCTCATTGAGGTGAAAAATACCTTCCCTGTCTGAAAGGACATAGCTGTAAAAATAATAATGCTGGAGACTGTAGGTGGCCCTACAAGTTATTCTGCCCTGCGGACAAATCTTTCGGACTTGCGGCTACTGCAGTCGTTCTTGCTTTTTTCTTTGTAGAGAAAAACAGACAACTTTAGCTGGGGATCCATCGCGGGTTTGTGCTTGCTGTCTTTGGAAATAATAGAGGAGTTATGGAAATTTCAGTTAGGAAACTGGTAGTTTTGAACAGAATGTTTTTGGTTCTGTTTCTTCCAGAACACACTTAAAGAATGCATAGAAATCATTTCCATTGCTAAAGCTCAAATTGTCTTTTTGGATTGTTGGTTTTGAGTGAAGAAATGGATTGACATGGATTTTATTTTTTTTTATTTTACACTGATATCCAAGTTTTTTGTGTCAGTCTGATTTGACAGAAACTGAGATCTGTACTTTTTTTTTAAGACTACTGACAGCTCAGTGTCTGACAGTTATGGGGAAGTTTTACACACTTCTGATAGGGATTACTGTTTAACAATTTATTTTCTCTACATTTCTCTCGAATACGATAGAAAGTTGACTCCAAAGTGAATGGATCCTTGTTAAGACGTACAGAACTTTAATTCATACATTAACTCAAGTACCCATCTGTGATTTGTGGAGTTCAGGCACCACGTCCCCAGCTTCCCACCAGCTCATACCTTTCCCACAAGAGGTCACATCGCTGTTAAATGCCGTTCTGAAAATCTCTGCTGAGCTTCTGCTGCTCTGAGCTCTCACCTGACACCGCCGCCTTCTCGTGCCCTGGAGCTGTGTCCTTTGCTTATATCACAAAATGAAGTGAAAGGTCCAAGATCCCTCAGTACAGATGCATCTTTTGCAGTCCCAGCAAAGGTGTTCCAAATGGGGGGGTCTTACTGTTATTTTTAATAGCTCCAAAATTTTCCCTTTAGGTAAAAGCCATTTCTGTGCTCCTTCAGAATGAAAACCAAAAGAAAATTTTCCTGCGTAAGCTTTGTTTGTCAGACTACAGCTCTGGAGGAAAAAATCCTCAGGGACTGTAGTGACCTGAAGCTACACAGCTTGCTTTTAAATGTTTTTGATTTTTATTTATTTATTTATTTTTTATTCTGGAGTAGGATAATTGGGATTAATTTGTCCCAGTCCATCAGATTGACTCCAGCCAGTCTCTGTTATGCAGTTACACCCATATTCTGTAACGCAGTGAAGGTTAAGAGAGTGATAGTTTTGCCTTTGGCATTGTAAGGTCGGAATTTCTCCTTTCCCACATGTGACTGGAAAGCAGCGCTGCCCCATAGATTTCAAGTGCGTACAGCAATGATGTGGGAGCAAATTTTTCCCTTGCTTATAAAAGTGATTTCTAAGCAGCCTTGATGAATGCGACTAGGAAGTATTTTGCAGTCTGCAAATGGCATGATTATTCCCAGCACTTTCTTTTCCCTGTGAATATATGAATATTTATTGTTAAATGCAGCTAACAATATAAGGATGTACACGTAGTCTGTTACTGTCCAATAACACTCAGCACACTTCCCCTGAAATTTAAGTATGTTCTGTCAGACCGGCCTCTGCTGCATCTCCAGTGAAGTTACTCTCTAAAGTACGTGTGATTTACTGAAATTAATTTTACTGTCTGTATTACTCCTTTTATCACCGTTATTAAGGCTCTGATACCTATAATATTTGAATTTGTCATTGCCTGTTGTCTTCTCTTTAATGCGCAATTACTATACACTATTTTAAATTGCCCAGTGTGAAGCTGGACAGTGCAGGTAAGGTCTAAGTGTAGCTCAGAGTGCATTCCCGTGCCTGGGGAAGCCCTCTGGTGATCACCCAAGGCAAGAATCCCTACTGGAAAGCAAAGGGGCGCAGTGTGTGTGGACTGGGAGGTGTGGGCGAGGTGCGCTTTGAGCCGAGCTTGCCACTCGTATTGCTCCACAGCACTGCCGTACTGGGCAAGTAATTCCATTGACTACAGTGAGTAAACCGGGCTGCAGGGCTATGGGCAGTAACAAAAAAAAACCCAATAAAATATCCCCCCCACTCCCCCCAAAATCCCCAAATCCCCCCAAAAACACACACACACGCACACAAACAAACAAAAAAACCCAAACCACAACAACAAAACCACCTCCCCAGAAACAAAGTCCTGTACCACTAACTTTACTGATAATCCACCAGTGAATAATGTGGAGGTCGATGGGTGATGCCAGTCCGTGCAAGTGGCAGTACGGGAGTGGAGTGGAGTGCAGTGCCTTATCAAATTCCCCGCTTCTCATTTTCCGGCTATTTGTCCTCTGGGAGAATGCTCTGGTCTCTTTGCCTCGTTGATTCACTGTCTATTTGCAAATCACATTTGAAAACGTATTTCTTCAGTGGTTATAGGTTCTAATTTCTTTTTCACTCTGTCATTATTTTAACTCTGTAACTGTGTTATGTAACTCTGCAAATCATTGTGGGAAATAATTTCTGTGAATTATACTACGTGGAACAAAGGTATATTGTACCCAACTGCATGAGTAATTTATCTGTAAATTCTTGGTACGACATTCGTCAAGTGGGGCAGATACTGGGCAAGAGAAAATGTTGTATAAAGCCGTTCATCAGTGGAAAACTGGCTCAAAACGAGTCGCCGTTCAGCATGTCTAATGCGTGATGAATTATTCTGGCTGTCTTGCTAACGCGACCAAAGGTTTTACTCTCAGAATGACAAACAAATGTATGTTGGTACCAGGACTTTGAATTGCGGATTGACAGCATTAAATGAAAGTGATAAACAAGGCTGGAAGCGTCTTTTCAATAGCATGTAGTGGCCACAGTATGTCGTAGAGGTAGGTTTCAGTTATTATTTATTGCCAATTGTAAACGAATCCTCATTTGAGCTTGTTCGTAGGTCTCTTCCAGTGCAAGGTCTGTAAATATTTCAGAAATGAGGCTCCGCTGGTGTGCAGTGCTCACAGAAACCCGCGCGTCGCCACAGGCTGCAGTTAACTCCAAGTCACGCAGCGTTTTAAGTTAGTTCCCATTAAATGATTTATTGATCAATAGTACGTACATACCTGCAAATACTGAAGATTAATATGCAAATGTCGTTCTTTTACTGGGGGAGGGAGACTGGAATAAACTAATTTGGCAAGATAAAGCTGATGTTCATCTGTTTAACTGAATAGGTCAATTATATGTTCAGTCTGAGTGTCTGTGATTACAGTCAGGGAGAGTTATTTAGTGAAAAAGTTCATAGCAACGCTTTTCTAGTCTTTTCCATGGGTATTCTGGGGGGGATTATTCAGTTCCAGCCATTATGCTACTCACTGAAGTTAATCATTAGTATCATTCTTAATCATTCAACTAAGTAATATCAATGTAAATAAACATCGGGATATATATTTTAGAAATCTTCATCTTAATGTGACCAAATACTCTTTAACCTCTGGTTTTTGGTGTATTTCCACTCCGGAGGGTGGAAAATGCTGGCTGGGGCCTGATCCTGGGAGTGCTGTAAGAGAGGATTGACTTTAAACGTGGACCCTTAACGTGAGCCCCGTGAGCCCTGGCTTTATCAAAACACTCCGGTTCCTTTCTGTCTTTACTACTTCTTTTCCTTAGCATTGCTATTAAGCTTACCAATTACGAGTTGTTTAAACACTCGTAATATTAACGAAATATTAACATCTTCCCGCTTCACTTGTACCATAAAATATTCAAATGTAATCTCTAGTACATTTTTCCCTCATAATTTGTCTGTTCTTCAAAAATATATATTGGCATTTAAATACTTTATATAGGCCCAGTGCTTGTAGTACAATTAGTTTGCATTCCTGAGTAATATGTTCTAAACGTGCCATTAGGTAAGCATCGAGGGGCTTTGAGCTGTTCCCGGCCTGAGTACCTTCTGCATTTCATTTTCTCAGTTTTATCGTTCTTAGCCGGGCAGTATTGGTGTGAACTGCTCTGTCTGTGGGTGGGGGGAGATGCTGCTTCTGCTGGACCTCCTGCTTCACCCCACGGGGCACAGGGATGCTCAGCAAGAGCAGGGACCCCTGTGTGCTCTGGGCACCCGCCGGGCAGAGGAAGCCGTGACTCTGCATGGAAAACTGGTTTTCATGGAAAACTGGATTCAGGCAATATCTTGCCTCATCAGAGGGATTTATCTTGCCTCATCAGAGGGCTGGAGCACTTCTCCTCTGAGGAGAGGCTGAGAGAGGTGGGGGTGTTCAGCCTGGAGAAGAGAAGGCTCCGGGGAAGCCTTATTGTGGCCTTCCAGGGCCTAAAGGGGCTCCAGGAGAGCTGGGGAGGGACTTGTTACAAGTGCATGTGGGGATAGGATGAGGGGGAATGGCTTCAAACTGGAAGAGGGAAGATTTAGGTTAGATATTAGGAGGAAATTCTTTGCTGTGCAGGCGGTGATCCCCTGGGGCAGGTTGCCCCGAGAAGCTGTGGCTGCCCCATCCCTGGAGCTGTTCAAGGCCAGGTTGGACGGGGCTTGGAGCAACCTGGGCTGGGGGGGGGTGGCCCTGCCCAGGGCAGGGGGGTGGCACTGGATGGTCTTCAAGGTCCCTTCCAACCCAAACCATTCTATCATTCTATGATTTTGTGATTACTTCTGGGATGTTGATTTGGGAACTGGAATGCAAGTTTTTCACCCAGTCTGAAACAAGCAAGTGAAAGCTTTCAGCTGAAACTTTTTCTTGTGCTCGCTCCCGAGACAGTATGATTTCAGTTCTCGTTTTGTTTGGGTTTGATCAGAAGTTAAAGTTTTCAGTTGAAAACACTGTACTTTCTGACCACTTGATGCACCCTGTGTGTATCGGTACCTGCAGGCCTATATTTCGTTAGGTTTGTCTCTTTGAAAAAGATACAGCATCTTTGAGCATATTTTATATGGTGTTGGTAAAAATGTTCCCCCGCTCTAATTATGAGGCCGTTAGACTCTAAATATGAAAGGCAAAGGTGAAGAACCTGATGATGGCCGTGGTAGCTGCTCTGTGCAGGAACCATTCAGTGTGCTCGAGGCCTGTGACTGGTCCCTCAGCTCAGTTCCTTACCGCCAACCTTTGCATCAGAAAACGGGCAACGTGTGTGTTGGCTCTTCAGCTGCATTTTTTTATAATTTTGCTTGGCTCTTGTGGAAAGAATTAGCACCTGTCTGTTTGAGCAGGCAAAAGGGGACAAGTCTATTTGCAAGAAGAAGTGGATGAGGGCTTCGGGGCTTTAGTAAAAACAAGGTTGGCGCTGCAGGGTTGTGGGCTTCCCCAGCCTCCAGCGGTTTGCAGCTCTGGGAGTTCCCAGCCCTTTAGCCTTCCTTTTAATGCTCCACTCAGCCACAGAACGACCAGGTTTTATTTCCCTTACTTGTGCACCTTGATCTTGACCCAGAAAGGCAATAATTTAAAATTCCTGGGACCTGTTAGTCTTTGCCATCCTCACGGCAGACGGAGCAAATGGGATGCCCGGATCATGCAGGCATCCGTCATCGGCGATGTTCTGAGATCGGGAGGTTACAGGTGAACGAGGAGCCAATAAAGATTTATGGGGTTGTTTCTGCAGCTGAGATCTCTCCTTAGCAGAGGCCCATCCCTCGTGAGACACGCCTGGAGATTTCATCGGTGGTGTGGTTTTCATCCTACTCTTGATCGTGGACCGTCTTAGATATAGATTCAAGCCAGCCTCATGGGTGAAAGTGCTTTTACATCTGGAATTCATGTTAATCCATGTTACAGAACATTGCGTGTACAAGGAGTTTTTTCCTTGTCTGATGGTCCGGCTCTGTGTCAGTCTGATCACAGCACTGAGTTACAAAGAAAAATTTTCAGAGTTAGTTCTTCTTTTATGGATGAGTGCACTTTTTTCTTTTTCTCCCCCCACCCTCCCCTTAATACAGCAGACTGAAGGATGTATTTGATCACCAGAAGTTAATTATTAAAGAGGGAAAGGAAGATTCGTTTCAAAAGCAGATGGTTCTTAACATTCACGGCAAACTGGCAGCAAGTCAGTTTTCCTCAGACTCTGTGGACCTTTATCAATATGCGGCTGAGTAACAAACAAAAATAAATAATGGAAAGAAAACTACATTAACTAGTTGATTTTTTTTTTTTTTTTTTTTTTTTAGGGAATAATATGGCCTTTTCTTACCAGCCAGCAAAGGAAAGAAGGCAAAGAGGGTGAAGTTGAGATTGGTTTCTGGGTCTGCATGGTTCACTGATTTATGTGCCATATTGCATCTGTTCATCAAATTAAAGTCATGTCTATAGGGAATAACGCAAGCTAGTATACTAAAGAGAAAAAATGTTTTTTGCAAGTCAACAATATATTTACGTTAACAAGATATATTTGAATTTTGCCTTTAAAGAATATAGTGATCTAATGGCTCTTTAGTTATGGAAACCATATTCGGTGGTGGTGGTGGTGGGGAAATAGCCAGGCAATTAATAAGTACACTACTCATTGTCTGCTGGAGGGGCTTGTGCTGATATACTTTGATAGGCATTGGATAAAAACCCAGATTCACTGCACTCCATGTGAGTTTTGAGTCTTTCAGGGCTTTCACTTAAAAATTCATTAAGAAATAACTATTCTAGGCAGAGCTCCAACCAGCTGGCACGTTGGCTACCAACCCCTTCAGAAATAGGATTGAAGGGCTTTTATGTGTTTGCAAACCAACCATTCTTGATATGTATGAACTTTCTTTCCCTCCTCCTCCCATCCCACCCTTTTGCATGAAAATACCAGGCAGTTAATTCTCAAAAAGAGTGATGCATTTTGAACAGTTGCTTCAAAACCACTTTTAGTGTGAAAGTAGCCAAAGGAATGAATACACCCAGTTTCTAATGCAACACAGAAAGTATCTACAGAAAGCTCTTTGGAAGATCGTAGGAAGTAGAAAATTAAACTTAGGGGGTTGTTATGGCTGTGTAAGATGATGGGCCATTCTTTTGAAAACATCCCAGTAACATAAAGACGTTAGAATACTAATAAATTCATTTCAGAATAAAATAATCTGTTAAATACCCTTTGAAAGCTTGATTTCTTCTCTAGGGCAGTACTGCACTTAAGATGATATTTAAGTTTTGAACCATAACAACAGTACGGGCTGGTATAGTTGCATGATTTATCATGAACACTTACAGTATATACAACATGGAAAGTGGGATGATGTCCTCTGGCATGTTAAACTGGATTTTCCTATGGAACTTGCTCCTAACAATGTTAAGACAAGTTCCAAATGAATGAATTTCATCAAAATCCCAGTATAGTTGCTTATCTGTAATTCTATATTACCCTTTCAATAATATAAAAGGTTTTGTTTCACTTTGATTTGATTTTAATCTGCTCAAATGTGTTTCTAGACAAGGTTGGCTGTGCAATGTTCTTGGCTTTTGGTGATTTTCTTTTTTAATATATACCTTTGTCTCTCTACCTATGAAAACAAAAAGCCACAATTGGTATTAATCACCTCAAAACCAGTTCTTTACACTTCCCATACTGGCAGTGTTCCTTGGCTGTGGGAAGAGAATCTCTGCGTCCTCGCTGATGCTGGTCAGACCCACGCCTGGTCTCTTCCACTCCCAGGCGCTGAATTTTGGGATGGGAGTCCCATCTCCTGTCTTCCGTGCACCGTCATTTCATCTCAAAATACTTGCAATAGGCTGGAGGGTAGTTTGGGGTTTGGGTGCAGTTCTTCCTAATTGGTAAAACATCTGCTTTTGTGGAAATGGGTCCAAATCTTTCTGTGGTTACAATAGAGGGAAACGTCCGATCTGGGCTGAATGCCAGCTAGGCACAACGCGTAAGTAGTAAGCACAATTATCTTGCTAATAAACACCACCTTTGAATTAAACTCGTGTTTGCAGATATATAGGATGCTTAAATGTTAAGTGGAATTAATTAAAATCTGAAAGATGTTCTGTCACAGGCAAAGATAAAACAAGAAACAGCTATGTTTGCTTTCACTATTGTAATTACCCGACTTTCTTTTAGAATTTGGTGTTTACCTTAACCCACCACGGGGAAATAGTGTTAAAGCTGTGACGGTTTTGCACAAACAAATATTTTCACCTTAAAATACTATCCATTGAATCAAATAACAAGATAGAGAGAGATGTATATTGTTAGTATAGATGTTTTCTGTACATGCACTTCAAGCCTACGGCACTGAAGGTGATGCTTACGCACAGCCCATGTGCTGCCCGAGGGCTCTGTTAACACACCCACGTGGTGCGTGCTCAGTCAGGTTATATCAGGTTAAAATTCTGGTTGTTTTGATGGCTGTTTTCTAAGTCATCCTTACTCTCTCAACGGAGATACCGGAGACAATCTTGCTAATGCACTGTCCATAGAGGGTTATGATCACTCACTTTTAAGTACTCTTAATCTTCTCTTTCCATTTGTCACTCTCAGTTGTGTCAGTCCTCTGAGCATCACTGAACGTTTTTGAGATGAGTTGTTTATGAAGTATGATCCCAAAAGATCCTTCCTGAGTCCAGGCAGGTATTATTCATATTTAACAACGTGGAGACAGAGCTAATGTTTGGTTCAGACAATTAAATAGGCTACAAGCTTGCTGCCAGCTGCAGTCTTTAACATGCGTTACCGTGTCATCTCTGCCCTACGCTGGTGTCAGGCAGGTCTCAAAAGGAAGACGGTAAGTCTTATCTTTTTAGTTTTCCATCCCTCTTAGACCGGAGGGTTTTTTGTTCCATTTTTCTCGAACACTGACAGGTGTTCTTCCCGCAGCCCTGCCAAAATAGCTCGAACATCTGCGCGCCACTGACCCGCCTGGTATTTTCCTTTTAAGTTTTCATCTTACTTGGGATCCATGTAGACATGTATTTAGTTTACTGCATTGAGCAGCAGCAGAAAAGGATATTCCCCACCATGGAGGTAGACTCAGGAGAGGACTTCAGGGCAGGTAGCTCTGTGAAGACCCTTGCCAGTCACAAGCAATTTCCCTTTAAATCCTTTATTTTGGAGGGTGGGGAGAGATTCGCGGAATCATTGCCATCCGTATGCTTCTGCACCGACACTAATGGAGCTCCTCTGCCAGGTAACTCTTCCCTGCGGGCCCCTCTTCAAGAGAATTTTCTAGTTCAAAGGCTCTGCAGAAATCTAATGCATCTCAACTACCCTGTCCAGGGAGAACTCTGAGCCAGCCAGGACTTTGTTGCTGAAATCCCTCAATCTGTAGCTGCAGTGAGGCTCCGGGGGATGCGGAGCTCCGTCCCAGTGGGATCCCTCGCGCAGATGGGAGGGCGGCGAGTGCTCCTCTTCTTCACTCCTTCGCTTCCTGCCATAGAATGCCAGGATGGTTAAGCTTGGAAGGAACCTTAACGATCATCTAGTTCTGATCCCCCTCAGTCTCTTTAAGTTTTTTTTGAGCTTCGCCTGCCCTCTAGACAAAACCCCTCATGCAGCTGCGAGGACGTACGCTTTCTTCTCCCTTTTTAAAATCCCGCTGCCTGGCCAGTTCGTGAAGGGCTTTTCATTCTTCCAAACTAGTAATTTAGGTCAAGGTATAGCTTACTGGAATAGCCGTATGTCTCACACCATGCTCTCGCTGGAGACTTTTCCAGGGTGCTGCTGGCGTGCACAGGCACGTCTACCTGCTCACCTGAGGACCTCATGGTCACCAGAGATCATCAGAAAAGGTGACTCGCTTGGACTTCAGATGGGCCGACACACTTGCCTGAGCTTCGAAATGCAGTCGTGACTTTCTGTTGGGGAAAAAAGTTACGATAATGTACAAAAATGCTAATTGAAATTGATAGTTTTTGCTCTACAGTTTAGGAAAGCGCTAATGAGGACAATGTAATGAGACACCATAACATTAACAGAGGGTGAAGCAGCAAAATAGAAGACCGAAGATCTAACACAGAATAACAGTGCAAAAAGGGAAAAAATAACCTCAAATCTGGCGTCGTGCCTGCCCCCGGTGCAGAGGCAGCAGCCCGTGTGAACGGGTGCCGTCTCCAGGGGGGCAGGAGCCGCGGTGGGACGCGAGGGCTGCACGGCCCAGGTTTTCTGAGGGTTTTTTTGCTGATAGAGATGATTCCACATGAACCCATTGCAAAGTCCCATGGCTCCTCTGGGAATTAGAGGTATCCTCTGTCTTCCTTTCCTTGACCAGTACTTGTAGCAGTGTAGTTCACATTAATTCACAGCAAATGGTTTAACTCTCTTCCATGAGCTAAATTTTTATGCCAAAAAATCCAGAAATTCGACCCACACTTATCAATAAGATTATTTCTTTGTAGTCAATCATAGAACAGTTCAGGTTGGAAGACACCTTAAAGATCATCTCGTTCCATGCCCCTGCCCTGAGCAGGGACAGGTCCCACTAGAGCAGGTTGCTTCAAGCACCATCCAACCTGGCCTTGAGATATATATCATATATCATATGGAGATATATATCCTATACATCATATAGAGATATTCCAAACCAAAGCCTGTGTAAGAAGGTGGTTTAATTTGGGGTGATTTATTCTACTTAATAAAAGCTTTACAAGTAGCTTTAAGGATCAAGCAGCTTTAAAGATCATGTTATCTGATAACTATTGTGTTATTGTGGCAGAATTAGAACATAAAATCATTTAATTACCCTCTTCTGTATGTTCAGCACCTCAGGATATTTTCCCTTCCCACATCATGAAATCGGCACATCCCCAGGCAGATTATAAATTATAAAATATCACTGTCAGAGGTGAGTATCCTCGAGTGGAGGTGAGTATTTTGAGTGGGGAGAAAAAAAAGGAAAAGACAGAGTAGAATTTGCTTTATAGCTTTCTTTGAATTTGTCTTCTTCAAAGCCAACTAATTTATCAAGCAGAATATTTGTAGACATAGCAGACAATGGAGAATATTTATGGAAAGTGAATTTTAAACTCAAACATGAATATTAACACTGGAAAGCTGAATAGATGAGTAGGGGGGGTGTTGTGTTTTTTGATTTGGTTTTGGTTTTGTTTTGTTTTTTTAACCAACACGGGTATCACGAACATTGCACTGCAACTTAAACACCTGTATGTGCGGCAAAACTGAACCCCACAGTGAAATGGGATAACAAATATTAGCATTTTAACTGCTCATAAACCATGGATGCCATTTTATGTGGATGAGTAATTATATGCAGATGCTGTCTAGTAAATCATATATTTAATAATTTTTACATGACCCAGGGAACTTGAAGAGGGAAAGGATTGCTCATCTACTACTGACGGTAATCAAATTCATTATTTGTTATTATTCCACTCAAATAATAACTAGTTTGTTATTATTTCACTCACAGCTTCCAGGGCTGTCCATATTTATCCCAACTGCCTGTGCTAATTAAAATAATTATTTTGACCCAGTGTAAATAGTTTTCCTGCTCATTTGGTAGCTTCTTTTAAATCGTACAAAGAAATGAGCTGTTGAAATGTGATAGATGTGATGAGGCCAAAAAAGGAGCAAAATCTCTTGTTGATCCTTCAAGTGGTGGCTTAGGAGAGGAAAGCTGATGGGTGGAAAAGTGACAATGTCTTAGATTTGAGTAAAGAAAGGGAAAACGGATTGGTAACAACTCAAGCAGCTGCTACTTTCTTTGTGGGGTTTTTTTTTGTTTGTTTGTTTGTTTTGTTTTAACAGCTGCCAGAAAGATGCCTTCGGGAATTGGATTGTTTGACATTTCAGGGGTGATAAAATGGATGCACTTGGTCAGAAAAATTCTAATGCCTTCCTCGGTCCAGCCTGGCCCCCTGCCACTGACAAACAATTTAGCTCACAGGAAGGGATTTTTGGGTTTTTTTTGACAGCTTGGAGGATTTTGTCTGTCTGATTTTTGACAAAGTCAGGATCAATGTTCCACCAGACTTGCTTATGTCTTATAGCCTTCTCGTGGGACTTCTATGGCATCTATCAAGGTGGATGAATTCTTTTTATAGATAAGCGACCAAAACTTTAGACAACATTTTTCCCTTAGCAAAAAATAACTGCATCCGTCTTCCACTCCACTGGGGATGGCTAAAATTCAAAAGCTTGTCATAGATTATCCGATATTTTTATTAGCTCTTAGCGATTAGAGTCCCTTGTAATTTTTTGACCTCTACAGGAGTAAGGAGAATGTCCTTTTAATCTAGTTTTTCCTTTTTGCTGTATACTGTAAGGCATTGAGTCTTGATTATTAGTACTGTGACCTTTATTATAGTTAATTTTTTTTTTTTTTTCTGCCTGATGCATTACTCAGACCTCATCGTTTCATCCAGTCCATTGGGATGGCTTTTAGTTAGAATCATGGTTTCTTATGGCCTTGTCCATTCAGGTGTGGAATGTCTCCAGGACTCCACAACCTCTATGGGCAGCCTGCTCGTGCTCCATTACCTTCCCTGTAAACATTTACCAGCGCACACACTTCCCCCTCTCATTTGCCTCTCTGCTAAATGTTGTTGTAAGCGTGGCAGCTCCTGAAACCCAGTCTTTGAACCCCATGAACACAATTAAAATGCACATCTTTTTAGTGTTTCCATTTCTTCTGGGCATTATGAGTCCGAACCACAACCTTGTGCAGAATTTATGACCTCTGCAATTCAAAAGTGTTAATTCAATTATATGTGCCTGGCTTTGTAGGAGCTTCCAAGAGCTTAAAGACCTCAGCTTCTTAGGCACGATACCACTGCCTTCCCCAGGATGCTTTGCCTGGTAATAGGATTTTACTGTCTTTCTCTCACGCGTAGTTAAAGTGCATAGGGACTTCAGCCATGAGTAATACATGTCATAACTCCCTGAACTGGAACAGGCTGCGCCGAGAAGCTGTGGCTGCCCCATCCCTGGAGGTGTTCAAGGCCAGGTTGGACGGGGCTTGGAGCAACCTGGGCTGGTGGGAGGTGGCCCTGCCCGGGGCAGGAGGTGGAACGAGGTGAGTTTTAAGGTCCCTGCCAACCTAAACTCTTCTATGATTCTATATGATTCTACGAAACTGGTATAATTTCTAATTGTTTATTCTGCTGAAATTCCAAAAGGCCGAGAAATGATGTACAAGTTCTCTTGCAGGAAGGACTATGCACATACAGTCTGGGTTGACTTGAGTGAGAATTTGAGAGGAGGTAAAGAAAGGCAGTGGAGGGACTGGAGAAGGAAAGTAAACACCACCACCGAGGCACCGGCATTGCCTTGCACTGCACTCACATCCATATATTGTTACTGCTCTGGTTTTACACTTTAGGTCTGTAGGTAAACATTTGTCAGTAGTTCTCAGTTTTTGTTTTATTTAGGAATTGTTATGACTGACTAACACCTTTCCATATGCCGTCTTCAGAAGGGCTGCAAATAGGAGAAGACTGCAGCAGATCTCTGAGCTCATCCAAGAACTTATTGTAATTCCCAGCTCGTAGCGCTTGAAGGATCAATACCATTATTGTTAATGGGCATCGCATGCATGACTCAAGATGGAAACAGCTGCCAAATGTTGAATCACATTCAGTCTAACCACCTCAGCGCTGTGCTCCGGCAGCACATTCCCAGTTGAGCGTGAGCGCCCGGGTGCAGCTCTGCTCACGGATCACGGGGACAAAGCCACAATTAACTATCGGGCTGTTTCCACCAACTGTTGTTAGAATACATCTTTATTGTGTGCTACGGGAAACAGCGCAGCCAAAGGTCAGTGGAAGAAGTATGATCCTTTCATACACGTACATGTGTCTCACCTTGAGTATCTCAGGGATACACAGAAGTCTTTAGGTGCCCCAGAGCACCGATGAATATGCATTGGCACTTGTGCACGTGGCCCTGCCTTTGTACCTGCGCCTATTTGAAATGTTTTGAAACGCATACTACTATTTCACAATCTGGCTCTTGAACATTGTATTGCAATTTAAAACGTGGTCTGACTTTAATAGGTGTGCACGGTCTGTGTAAAGATATATTTTATCTTATACATACATTTGCCTTTGTTCAATATAGTTGGCAATCTTGGTTCACTAGAGTGCCTAAAAGAAAGCCATAATAATCAGCTGTGTAAAAGTGATTTTATAGCACAAATTGGCTTGCTGGGACTGCGAGAGCATTTTGATTGTTATTTTCTCACTGGAATAGATTGATGTGACATCTGAAACGACAGTCAGGAATAGATTCTGAACTGCCACCTTCATCTCTTAATTAGTACAAGTAATTCTTTTGAACAAAATTTGGTTATCATCGAGTTCATTCTGTCCCAGTGAGATTAAAGAGTGCTTGAATTTCACTTTTTTTTTTTTGTCCCAGGGGTGGGATAATCCCTGTAATTACATCATATTATCCCCTGTTATTCATGTATCATCTCTAGTGATACAGGGATCTTCTGCAGATCACCGAGTATTTAAACAAGCCTTGCCAATACACTTCTCATTCAACAGTTGAAGATTGCTCTAGTGGAAGTTGCTACAAAGTAGATATAAAACTCCCTTCATTGCTTGTTAAATTCTGTTTTTTAACTTCACTGTAATATTGTAAATACTGTGATTTCAGTGCGTATTAAAAAAAAAAAAAAGTAGCTATTTGTTACTCCCATTCAGGAACTTAGTGGTGTATGTTAAGAAGTCGCACAGTGAAAATGTTGCATGTAGAAGTCTTCAGCTGGGACAGAGCTGTCCCGGGTGCAGCGCACCGCGAGTGCGGGGCGGATGGCTGGGTGCGCGCGGGGAGGTGGGGGGCAAGCAGAGAGAGAGACCCACCTCTCTCCCTTTTACTGACTTGCAGCACGTTTAGATCTTTCAAGCAATGACCATACCTGTCTTGCCCTTGGCACATTCAGTTTTTAGTGGCAATTTCTTACATATTCAGCATCTCCACTTTGTCCCTTTTACGGTTGCTTCCAAAACTTCCATTCCTAACTTGCGTTTGGGTTCCCTGATGAGATGATAGATGAGCCAAAGAGTAGGAGCGCATTCTCCTCTGCTCAGCTGGCACAGTTCTGGACACACAGGTACGCAGTGAGATCAGTGTTTCAGCTATTTGCCTGGTTTACCCCCTCACCCAGCTCACACAAGGATTTTGTCCTGGACTGCAGGTGTGAGACTGTCTTCCGTTCCCCAGCAAATGCGGACTGCTCTCTGAGAAAATCAACAGGTGATCCCACCCTTTTTGGTCAAGAATGGGTTAATGTACGGGTTTTTCTTGCAGTGGTCAACCTTACAACCTTTCCTGTGGCCAGGTCAGCCGCTATTTCAGAGCCTGCCTGGGCTGTAATGGGGACTGCAGGTTCTCTGCTGGTCCTTCCAGATGTGATGTCTCTAAAACCAGATCTTTTCCCCGGTTTGGAGATGGGGACGCTGGCTGGTGAGTAACTGTTCTTCTGCTTTAAGTTTGCTTTCAGGTCACTGCAGCCTTTATTTGTTGCAGGTGGCTTTCTAGGGGAAAAGGTGGGGTTTTAGCTTTGCCTTCTCACAGCGTGCTTCAATTTAAGCCTGCGAGTTTCATTAGCATCTTGCTGTCTGTTCTTTATCCTGGCGTTGCGGTACTAATACCCTGTTATTGAAAGAAAGAAACGGATAGAAGGGCTTAATCTTTCTAAAGCAATGCTTTCTGTGTGTTCATCCTGGGTCTGGTTTACCCACACCCCGGTATTTCAGCACGGGCTTGGTGACACAGGAGGGCCCACGCTGGCAGCTCGGTCCGCTCGCAGGAGGTTTGCTCAAACCTGCGTGTGTTTTACATGACAGATTGCGACAGAAAACTCCTGACTGGGTTAGAGAAAAGTTTTGTCAGAGAAAGCAAGCTTGAGCAAGGCTCATGAGCAGTGACGCTAACAAACATGCCCCTTAAAAGCAATTAAAACACATTAAAGTTGCGTGATAGTTTCTTTGTCATGCTGCAGTCTTGAGTTCTGTATAACTTGGGATAAAACACAAATTGATTTCTCTCTATTTTCTTAAATCTGTAGGTCATCAGTACGCACCCACGACTGCAGTTCTTGGCCCCTCTCCCCTTCATCTCAGAGATGATGGTGAAACACATGACTCAAAACTTTGTAATTCATCAAACATTTGCATTTTGTTTGCAGGGTCAGCCGGGAGGGTTGTTTTTCTGCACATATCAGAGGAAGAAGAGAAGAGGGAATAAATGGATTTTAATTATTTCATGAAGACCGGGGAAAGGCTGGCACCAACAGGGTTTCAAGCTCTGTTTCATGTATGGCTAGTAGAATTCCACGTCGCACAGAGAGAAAATGGAAAACGTCATTGACGTTATGAATTTCTACATCGTATTCCCTACTGAAACCAATGTGTTCTTTTCACAGCTGATGTCACGTGCGAATTACTCATGATTGACTGAAAGTATTAAACCCATCCTACGCTGGCGAAATGTCAACATGTTAAAAAATATATCAAATATCTCCATTTCAGATATGAAAAGCGTGGCAGATAAAGAGGTTGAGTGGTTTTCAAAGGGTTTGAAGATACATTTTATGTTGAAAGCGACAGAAAAGGGAAGAGCTCTGATCTTTTTCCTCCAAGTTGCGTTTCCAATCTGCCAGGTCACAGGTCTCCTCAGGCCCATCATTCATCAGGCACTCAGTTTGTACGTACGTTAGTAACCAGGGAACACTTTTCAGCTGTTTGTCAGCCTGGGTTATCCTATGCGCCCATCACCACAGCGTGTAAGCGCTTACTTCTGCTTTGTTATATAAACTCGCTCTCCTTCTCATGATGTCAGTACGTATCTTCTAAATCCAGCGAGAAGAACCGCACTCCTGGAACAGCGTGATGGCAATCCATGAAAAACACCTTCTGAGAAGAAATTTATTCCTTAGAAATGTTTTTGCACTGTGAAATTGGATTTCACTTGTGATGCATCCTGTATAAGTATGAAGAACGAATCTCACTAACGGCACTACTGAATGGTACCAAGAACTGGGAAAATTATGGGAGCGAGGAGTGTCACAGAGTGGTGCAAGCAAGGAGGAACTCGGAGCAGAGCTGGAGATGTGGAAAGCAGGGTGGAGTGGCCTTGTCCCCGGTCCCAGCACTTTGTCTAGCTGCATCGTGGAGGATGTACACATAGCATCAACATACATAGCATATTTTTCACTTAATGGTGTTTTTTACAAGACGTGTTAGGGGATTATACTCTGTGAATCCTCTTTAGCTGCTCTGGGGACCACAGCTCAGAGGACTTCTATAATTTCTCAAAACCTGTGATCAAATGCCAAATAAATGAGCTAGGAAGTTGTCAAAAAAGACTGTGATGGCCATTTAGGAAGGCAGGTTTTCAGGGCAATATCAAGAAACTGATATATCGTGTCACTGCTTGAAGGGAGATACCACAGCACGCTGATCTCCTCAAAAAGGACGGAAAGTCTGCTCCGGAGACGGCAGCAATCGGCGTGAGTGATGGTCTGGGACTCAGACATCCCCTGCTCGTTGCTAACGGGGCTTGGGAAAGCGCCTGCTGGCTCTGGCAAACGCCTTCCCATGCTGTAGGATCAAACGGGTAGAGAAAATGTGCGGGGAAAGCAGCGGCGGCTCCCCTCGCTCCCTGCCATTTTGCAGGGGAAGGGATGGATCGTCTTCAGCTGCCGCAGGAAACATTGGAGCCGCCTGCCCGTGGCAGAAGTGGATAAATCAGCACTTTATGCCCTGTTGTCTGGTGAGCTTATCTGTGTCTATTGATAATGCACACGCTGCTTTGGAGGGAATTTATCACACGCAAGGGAAGGATGAGAGGATAATCTTCGAGAAAGGCTTGATCTGTGCTGGCAAATTAGTAAGACTTCGGGCTAGAAATTTGACAGGAAATGTGCCACCTCTGAATGCAGTCTATAAGTAAATGGAACCTATTAAAATAAATGGGCTATAAGTCTGTTAATATAACATGCATTTGAGGATCCCACACAGCCCTTCCACAGACCGAGCTCTCATACTGTCTGTTCTTCTTCAGCAGTTTCTTCTCTTAATCATCCCGTCTCGAGCTGCCGTGGATTCAACCCAGTTGTCATCCATCCCGTTAGCATTAATCGGGTCTCAGGCCAGAAATGAACTTCAGCCGTAGATTGCGGGGCTGCTGTGCCAGTTTAATTTACAAATGAAGCAGCGCTGTGGAGAAGCCTTTGTTGAGCTTTCCCACCACCCGCCCGAGATGAAACTGGGGGATTAGTCATGGGTTTGAGGGCTTCGTGGAGATTCTGCGGCACCGGCCTTGCACCGAAGTCTTGCCCCCAACGCGCAAGCAAAAGTATCTGCAGGGGGTTTCTCTAACGTGGGTTGAAGGGTAAATCAAACCCGTCTAGGATGGGGTGGACCCAAACCCCGGGCTGCAGGAAGGGTGGTGCGGGTGGAGGAAGGAGCTGTGGTCATCACCCCTACATGAAAGGAAGATACAGATGTCACAGGTTACTATCATTAAGAAGATGTTAAAATAACCGGTTACTCCTCCTGGAATTAAACTCGGTGCTTTTAAAATTTCATTAGATAAGAATCCAAGTCACAGAGAATATATATATACGCAATCACAACTGCATAGTTCAAAGAGCTCTGTCAAAAATGGGATGCCCAAAAATATGACCTACCTTTCCTTCCGTTTCAGATTTCCAGGGAGTTATTAAAAATTAAAGATGCCTTTAAGGAGCTTCCCAGAAAAATGTTAAAATGTAGGACACAGTGTACCAGCAGGTTACAAAATGAAACAACTTTTATGCAATCTATCGTGCTGCAATTTTGTTCCAAGTATCTAAAGTATTTCAATTAAGAAAAATAATGATCAAGGACAAACAGCATTTTAGTACGAAGGGATTAGATTTATTTCTATGGTTACTGTGCTCGAGCTGCAACTAGAATTGAAGTTTTAAGATCCAGGTTACGTTTACTTTTATTAAAAATTTGATGCTAATGGCCAACTTCTCATACACCAAAACCTCCTTTTTATTTTAAGGACAGGATATAGAAGAGAGCTCAAGCTATGATGTAGCTTTACTAGTTTAAAGTTGTCTGCATGTTTCACTGCCTTGGTACCAAACATGGTGAAGGTTTCGGCTATTCTATGTTTAGATCGTAACACATTTAAATTCAAAGCACGCGGGGGGCAAACAACGATAATATCCTGTTTGATTTTTTTCATTGAAGGTAAGTCCCATAATAAGAGATAAGGGATAAGAGAAGTATATTAATTTATCATCCTACCAAACTTTCGTATTAGGGGCTTGAGGGGTTTTTTATGCGTTTGGGGGGTGGATGCGTGTTTCCTTTCAAATCAGTAGCTTTCAGAGCGCATCATGGGATCACTATTCCCGTTTGGCAGGCGGCTCAGCAGCAAGGTGGTTTGCTTGGCGTTACCCAGCAGCCAGGCGGCACAGCTAGACACTCTGCCCCGGTAAGCCAAATACCCTGCTTTGGCCTTATTTGATCACAGGTGTAATAATTACGGGGTAAATGGGTCTTGCAAGACCTTGAGGAAGCTACTGGCTGTCAACGCCTCTCCTAAAAGCAGATTTGTCTGTTGCAATAAAAAAAGGTGAAGAAAAACGGGGTGAGTACAAAATACTTGTGGGTTCCTCCAGTCTCCCAAACTACCAGTCTGCCAGGAAATGACTTTTCAAAGCTTTGGTCTCTTCTTTTCATGTGTTGTCCCAGAGTGGTACGGTAGTACCTGTGATTAATAGAGGAGCACTGGAATAACTGTTCAATAGCGTTTACATTAACAGTACGTGGTTGTTCTTGGTTTTAGGGTTTGGGGACAGAAGTGGTTGCAATAGCTGTGCTTGAAAAGGTTTATAAAGGTTGTGTAAAGATACTAAAAAAGAATAGAAAATAGGTAAAATATTTGTAGACTATTTTAACAACATTCCCACTCCTCGTCTCTCCTTGTCTGTAGAACTTAAAACAAGAGCTGCCTCTCTGTGCCCTTAAAAATAATCAAAGCTCTCATTTTCTTTGTGAAGAAAGGAAATTACCTGAATCGGGGTGGTTGCTCTTCTTGCTAAACAAAAGATGCAACCCAGACCACCCAGGGAGGGTTTCTCTGTGGCGCAGTGTACTTAGTAAAGGTGATGGTACAAGGACAGCAAAGTCCACTTTCTTATTCTGCTATATTAAAAATTTATTAGGGACAATATTTGTTTTCATTTCTGTGTTGAGACAGGTGTTGAAACCTGACGTTGATTGCAGTAGCATTGCATTAAGATTTCGAAGACTCTGGTTGTGTTCGGGTAACCGTTTGCTGAGCTTTGCTCTCTTCTCAAGCCTGTGAGCGCGTGTCGCTCTGCCCGTGCTGCAGCGCTTTGGCAGAACCCCACACCGCGTTGGGCATGATGGCATTTCATGTCCAAATTCATTTAATTAGAATATGGCCTTGTTTTTACAGAGGTCACAGGCTGCCCAGAGAGGTGGGGGAGTCTCCCCCTCTGGAGCCATCCCAAACCCGCCTGGATGCCGTCCTGTGCCACTGCTGGAGGTGCCCCTGCTCTGGCAGAGGGGTTGGACTGGATGATCTCCAGAGGGCCCTTCCAACACTGGCCAGTCTGTGATTCCGTGTTGGAGATTGTCCTCCCCTCCAATTACAAATATTTTCTTGTAATCATCGCGACAGATTTGTAGCCTAATTAGACCAGGCGCCTTTAGATGACCAGTCTGGCCGGGTGCTCCGAGAGGCATAGTGGGGTACCTTTGCTCTAGGATTGGGTCATTTTGCTGCATTAGAGCTTCATACTCATTTCAGATTTGGTAAAACACTAGCCACGGGCAGTCATCAGCTTCAGAAGGGGAAAGAGGGATCTGAAGGTGGAGGTGGATGCAGTGTGCCAGACCCAGTGTGGGGATGGGGAATTGCTGGAGGGTCAGGCAGTGGTGGGGTGGGGATGGTAGCCATCACCTCAAGAATGTTGGGGACCCTTGTGGCTAATGGAAGCTGGGAACAGTGCCATTTGGCTTGTTCTCAGCTGCCACCAGGAGGGTCTGGAGGTGATCACCAACCTGATGGAGAGCTGGTGGGGGTAGAGAGGATGCGGGACTTGTTTTGCAGATTTTCTGTGAGAAATATTACCGTGTCGGGTTGCAAAGAACCTGTTCCCTCCAAATTGTCATGCTTGCTTGTATTTTGACTGTTTATCGTGGATCTTCAGACTGGTCAGGAAAATTCAGTTAATATTCCTTTTTCTCTCTTGTTCAGCTAGGAGAACTATATGGATGGGATGCCTGAGGTTTTATAACTATTATTGTCAAACTCAAATAAAATAAGAAATAATTAAATAGAAATGACAACAAAATAGAGAATTATAATATGGGATCTTCTGAAGTTTGAGATAAGGTGATAATTTTTGCCGTGCTGCACTAGCTACGCTTTCTAGACTGTACTTTCCTCCCTGCAATGGGTTTGAATGGAAAACAAGAAATAGTGTCATCATCTCCACGCAATTCTATTACTAAATTGTCAGAACATAGTCATATTTCTGGCAGCAATGATTCAACTCCATTTCCACCTCCACATGGATCAACAGTGACCTTGACATTCTTGGTCAATGCTCATGTAGAGATTGCTTGGCAGGCGCAGGTGCCAAGCTGTGGAATATAATTTCCTGACGATGTATGGTGTCTGGGTGTGTAATTGGCTTCTGGGCTGTCCCTGCACAGCCACAGGGTCCTTTCCTGAGCCCCTCAGCTAGTAGTTTTTAATGACGAGGAAACCATGAACCATCTGTTTGGACAGAACTATGGAACCACACAACTGTTGCTGGCTTTATACATTTTGTATGCTCCTCTGAAAAATATTTTAAGCGAGATCCATTATCTAATTTTTAAAATGGACTATCAGACAAAGAGTAGGTTTGGTTGTTGGTTTTTTTTTTTTTAATTAGTGGCAAAGGTGGAATCATTATCATGCAAGAGAACACTAAAAGGCAAAATTGCATGAGCAGAGTCCAAAAGTAAAATCTCCAGCCACAGCAAGCGTTTTGAGCTAAATCGCGTCCCTGGGGATGCAGTGATGCGGTAGAGTAATGGACGTTAAACATCTCCTCCCCTCTCCTTAGTGCTTGCCGCGTTGTCCATGAGTGCCTGGACCACTGCCCGCTCGGCCATTAACGCGCTGTGGGACAGCGCGGGTCTGCGGGACAGCGCGGGGCGCAGGCAGAGCTCTGGCCCCGTTTGCCCATACGCCGCCCACCACAGGGGGGGACAGAACGGACCAGAAAATGTCCTGGAGCACGTGGAGCACCTCCTCGGTGTGCGAGAGCCGTGCGGGCAGCACAGCTACGCGTGTCTGTTGCGGAGCACGCTAAAACCCACCATTCTGTCGTCACAGATTGCACCTCTGTGAGACACGGCTACGCGGCTGTTATTTCCAAGGAGGAAAGGAGTGAGAGAGAAGGATCAGCCATACACCAGCCCTCGCTGCTGCTTCAGGCACTGGTCCTCAGGATGACTGCAGGGACACAGGACTTATTTGTCCAAAGCCTAATTCCGCTGAAAGTGCGACTTGCTCTGGAGCAAACCTGCTCTCCAGAGGGGAAAAAAGCCCTCATGATTAAAGGATAAATCAGGATGTACCTGCCAAAAAAAATTTTAACGTAACTGGAAATGGTTTAGGGCAACACAGCCGCAGAGTCAGGCTTTTAAAGTTGGTTTTGTCTGTTGGACTACTTGTGCCTAAACTTGTCACTCCCCACATCCCTGGCGTGCCTGTCGGTCACAGAGGGAAACCCGGGGTGTGTGTCAGACCCGTTCATTTTTTTTCCTCTCCCAATTTAGTGGTATCAGAAATACACAAGCTAGAGAAACGGATAAAACTTAATGCGAAATGAAATATGTGTCTGTCAATGCATGAGCATCTCCTTCGCTTAATGCCTCATTAATTATGCAGGGTTTTCAAAAGTCATCTTAAACTCCTGTAATTTGTATGTGGGAGAAGTTGAGAAAAGATGATGATATATTGACATTGTCTCTTCACAGAGATAGTTAGTAATAAGATAATGACAAATGCGCCAGATTTGCTTTCTTTCCTGTTCAAGCAGTGTACCGCTCTGCACGGCTTTTTGTTTGGCAGTGTTAAGAGTTCATCTCCCTCCAGTCAGCAAAGTGCTGATCATAAGGGCAGTTTTGGGCTCCGGGTAACGCACGAGGCTTAATACCCTGAAAGATCTATTCTACATTAAAGTGATATTTTCACCTATTACTGTGGGTTTTTGATAGTAAATCCAGGCTCAGTATCATTTTCATTGGAATCTATAAAACAACAAACTGAAGCAAATCCAGCCAGTTTATTGATCAGAGCTGGAGCCTCTTCTGTCTTGTTTTGGCAGTTATTTTCTCATGTTCTTGCCCTAAATATGAGCTGCTTCATCTGAATAACAGACAGGGTTGCATTTCTTTTTTTAAAAAAAGTTATCATTTCAAAGACATTGCTGAAAAACATTCTTATCTGCTTGTTATTGCCAATGACAGTCTTAAAGAGGGAAATATTGATGAGGACTAGTGAATGTATACAATAATTCAGCAGCAAATTAAACCTAGAACACTTAAACATCTGTTTCTTCATCAATTCCATACATACATACATGTTTTTTTTCCCTTCATCAAGGACCCACAGTAATGTAATTATATGTTCAAAATCTGTGTTCTAGATTTTCTTGTTATCTTTTTTGTTAGTAGCAACACAGGGAGATGCAGACCAACCACAAGGACTGAAATTAGTACCCCGTGCGGAAGATTTTATTGTTTTGATGGTTTTCTTGTTCTTGCGGAACTAGTTCCTAATCTTTCATGGTCTTTTTTTTTTTTTGTTCCGCCTGGAGAAGAGAAGGCTGCGGGGAGACCTCAGAGCCCCTTCCAGTGCCTAAAGGGACTCCAGGAGAGCTGGGGAGGGACTTTTTATAAGGGCATGGAGTGACAGGACAAGGGGGAATGGCTTCAAACTGGAAGAGGGGAGATTTAGATGACATATGAGGAAGAAATTTTTCCCTGTGCGGGCGGTGATCCCCTGGGGCAGGTTGCCCCGAGAAGCTGTGGCTGCCCCATCCCTGGAGGTGTTCAAGGCCAGGTTGGACGGGGCTTGGAGCAACCTGGGCTGGGGGGAGGTGGCCCTGCCCAGGGCAGGGGGGTTGGAACGAGATGATCTTCAAGGCCCCTTCCAACCTAAACCATTCCATGATTCTACGATCATTCAATAGGTTAAAGCCTCATGAGTGCCTGCTTCATTTCTAGGACAGAGAAAATAAACTCTGACTCCAACCACTAAGATCTGGTTATGTGAGCCGTCAATGAATTTGTAGCTAATTAGGGCACTAGTGCTACATACAATTATTCCCTCCCCCCCCC